>NC_064284.1:21497204-21686747 GCF_019186545.1 Solanum stenotomum
TGTTGAAAAAATGGCTGAACATCCATACTTTACAAGGTCCAAAGACCCCAAAGATTCCTTCTCCGACCAATGATTGTCAAAAGGCAAAAAGAAAATGGTTGAAACTGTTGAGAATATTGATTTGAATGAAATTACTGTGAATGACCCCATCGTTGCTGAACAAAACAAGTTGATTGCACAATTGTTTCAACAGATTGTTGAAATGAGGGCTGAAATGAATAAGACCCGAGATTTGACAAATCTAGCTATCATTGCCAACACTCCTACTCCAGACAACGAAAGACCTCCACTTCATTTTCCTACTTCGGATCCAAAGCCTCTCATTATTGCCTTAACCACCCCTAACCCATATCATGCTAGCTCCTCACACAAAAAGTTACCTACTCCTCAAAATTCAAATACCAAGAATCTCCAGAATTTTCCTCCTAGTCATCAAATTCCTACCCAAATTACTCAAGACCCACCTATAACTCAACACATACCTTTAAAAAACCCATTTCATTTTCCAATATCGCCTGAATTGTACCATCCATTTACTACATATTTTAAACTCGAACATTCTGAGAAGAAGTAAAAAGAGTGGAAGGTCATAAGTGGAAAAGTTAAGCAAAGCATCAAAGAGGATGTTATGAAAGCAATGAAGGACGTTCAGTACACCCCAGACATTTTGGGGTTGAATTATGAAGATTTGTGTCGTCAACTACATTTGGAGCTTCCAGAAGGTTTTAAAGTACCAAAGTTTGATACATTTAGTGGAGTTGAGAATCCTTTGACTCATTTGAGGGCTTATTGTGATCAAATCATTGGATTTGGGAAAGATGATGCTTTGTTGATGTGATTCTTTAGTCGAAGTCTAAAAGGAGAAGCATTGGAATTGTTTATTTCTAAAGAAATCAAGCAGTGGCCAAGTTGGAATGCTTTAGCTAAAGACTTCATTGAAAGGTTTGGTTACAATGTAGAATTCATTCCCAATCGATACTCTTTGGAGAGAACCAAACATAATTCTACTGCAAGTTATCGAGAGTATGTCTACCGTTGGAGGAGAGAGGCTGCAAGGGTTAGGCCTCCCATGACCGAAAAAGAAATTATTGAAGTCTTCGTGCGCATTCAAGAGTCGGAGTACTACAATAGGATGCTGCTCATTTTAGGAGGGAAGTTCAGTGATATAGTCAAAATTGGTGAAGCTATTGAAGACAGTCTCAAGACCGGAAAAATCATCCGAATGACTTTGCAAGATGTATCCTCGAGACCATTGAGGAGGAAGAGGGAAGATGTTTCCTCTATCTCATTTGAATCAAGCCAAAAATAAAAAAGGCATGCTGGTCCTAATGTTCGAAAGTCTTTACCTTCCAAAACCTACCCTTTAGCTCCATAAAATCCTTACCTTATCAAACCAAATTACCAAACTCCACAACCAAATCATCCAAATTACCAAGTTCCATTGCCAAATTACCTAAATGCTCAATCAAGTTACCAACCAAATGGCAGGTTTTATTCATCCAGTTGGGCCCAAGCCTGTTCATACTAGCTCTAAATTCTATCGAAGGTGTGCGTATCATTTCAACAGTAATGGGCATGATACTGAAGACTGTATTAATTTAAAGCATAAGATACAGGACTTGATCGACCAAAGGGTGGTCACTCTCCAGACCGCCGCTCCCAGTATCAACAGTAATCCTCTACCGAACTATGTAGGTGCCACTATCAATATGATAGAAAAGGAGGATGAGTGGTGCATGGTAAAAACGATAGTTTCGGCTGGTCCTGACTACCTTGAGAAAATTGTAGCTTCTCCAAGCATAAGTGAGAAACTCAATTTTACGAGCATGACACCACATCAAGCTTTTGCTTTAGTGTCAAGAAAAGGTCAGAACAAAAAGGGGATTAATCATGTTCCACCAAAGCTTTTGCCTTATTTACGCCAGCCCTTTCTGGTAGGACAATATGCCAATGATAACTGTTTTGGAGAAGGAATTGGGGATCTTTTTGAAGAAGGTGATGTTGCGCCCAAGAAGATGATCGAGACATCAAACATACGAGATGCCGAGCCAATGGAGCAAGTTCTCAATTAGACTTCCACTCCGCTCTTGATTCCTTGTTCATCTTGATAGACAAAGATGAATCCTATGTTATTTCTAAAATCGAGGGTAGTCCGAATGAGGCCCAGAACCCACCTTTTGTGTTATTTTACCTAATTATGTTTTAATTTCCCTCGTAATGTTTTGAAAAAGGAAAAATGGCTCATGGTCATAGCCAAAGTTCATATTTCCTTATTTTCAATGAAAGCCTCTTCTATTGCGAATTTTATTTTGCTTGCTTTAATTTTTCTATTTAACAGTCTTTGTTTTTTATTTCAGTAAAAATAATTTTTTAAACCTGTCAATATCATGTCATGTCACAAGCTGAATGAACAAAATGAGATAGATGAAGATGAGGAGATCATGATATTCGAACACCTTGTCAAAGATTTAAAACAGTTCTAGAATCAAAATAAGTTGAATCTAGATGAGACGAAAACTGTAAATCTAGAAAATGATGACTGTGTCAAAGAAGTCACAATTCGGGTCCATCTGAAAAAAGCTCGAAAAAGAGAACTCAACAATTTACTTAGAAGATACATCGATGCATTTGTTTGATCACATGTTGTGGTTGAACATAGACATTCATTTCAAGTTGCAAATCAACTCAGATACTATCAAGAGTAGTTATATTTGAAGATTTAGAGTTTCTTTTATTTCTTTCCTTGTAATCGCATCGTTTGTTTGTAATCATCTTATGTGTTGTAGTTAGAAAAATTATTTCTTGTAATGAACTACGTCTGACCTGAATTCTGAAGAATGAGATACGTAGGCGGCCTATGTCGGCTTCCGTCACTCCTTTATATATTTTCAATATTTTCCCTTTGTATTTGAACTACTTTCTACCTGAATTCTCAAGAATGAGATACGTAGGCGCCACAACGGCTCGGTCATATCTCCCGTAAGATTTCTATTTTCATTTATAATAGAAACTGGGACAAAATTTTTGAGAGGGACTAAAAACTTCTTGAAAAAGAAGATCTGTACAACAAGTCAAGTCTGAAGATACATTGAGAATCGCAACTGGGATAGAATTTTTGAGAGGGTCTCAAAAATTCTACAAGTCATATATCAACAGTTTGAGATATCCCAAGTCATCTAACTGAGACATAAATTTTTTAGGATGGCCTCCAAAATTCCTTCAAGCATCACTAGAAGTTTGTAGTAAATTTAGAATATTTCAAGCATATTAGAAGTTTAAAGCTAACTTCGAATATCTCATGCATCGCTAAAGTTCATAGTCAACTACAACAATCTCCGACACCTTTGGATTTCAGAGTCGACTACAAAATCTTTTAATTATAGCAGATTTCGGGAGGACCGTGTCAGAAATTTCCCAAGCTTTAAGGATTTTTGAATTCTCCAGAACAATCTATCGGATACACCGAAGTTTTGAACCAAGGACGTTCATTTAAGCTATGCATGACATGACATGACATTTGACAATGACCTTTTCCAAGTTGATTTTTGAAAATCTTTTTTTAGGCTTTTGATATGTCAAACATTTCGTATAATTTCATCTTATGTCTATTGAGAAGCAACAGATCAGAGTGATCAACCGAAGATAGCAAGACAAGGAGCAAACGATTGAAGAACTCAACACAAATCAGTTTGTTTTAAAAACTAACAAATTTTCCGTGGATGCAGGTTTATAAGTGTACTCCAAGATCATCATATTCCTCCATTCAATGAATATATGGAGAAGTCAAAAGGGAGAGGAGCTCTCCAAAAATGACAACTTTTCTGTAGATGCAGGAAATTCATTGAAGTTTTTTTAGAAGAAAAATGAAACAATTCAGAATACAAGCAACAACACATCGGTCAAATTCCCAGCAAAGTATGAGTCACAGTGAGTACAAATGTTCAACCATGAACAAGTAAAGGACATTTCTACAGTATTATCAAATGAGATAGTACCACCACCCAAAAGGACATCATCATCATTTTATCGATAGAATATCATCATCCTGTCAATGGATCAACATCATCCTATCAATGGATCATCAGCGAAGCATCATCATCCTATTAATGGAGCATCAACACCATCCTGCCAATGGATCAACATAATCCTACCAATGGATCATCAATGAAGAATCATCGTCCTATCAATGGACCATCAACATAATCCTACCAATGAATTATCAATGAAGAATCATCGTCCTATCAATGGAGCATCAACATCATCCTACCAATGGGACATCATCATCCTATCATATAGCAACATTATCCTACCAATGAATCATCACCATCCTGCTAATGGATCATCATCTTTCTATCAATGAAGCATCGTCATCCACTTCATATCAAGTCATCATCTACTAAAAACCGATGGAGGCTGACGTCAGATTTATAGAAAAGAACATGTGTCGAATATGGTAAACCATATCACTTCTCTATTTAAATTACAGTTTCTACTAACAAGTTTATTTAATTCTTTGTCGAGAGCATCCAAGAGGATGAACTCTCAAATCAAACCACAGGCGCATACGTCATCAAAAAGATGTAGCACAACGTGAAACTTCTTTTTAGTAGCAAATACTATTGAGCCATCCACCTTGTTACAGTTGGATATTCATCGAGCCATCCACCTCGTTACAGTTGGATAATCATCGAGCCATCCACCTCGTTACAGTTGGATAATCATCGAGCCATCCACCTCATTACAGTTGGAAAATCATCGAGCCATCCACCTCGTTACAGTTGGATAATCATCGAGTCATCCACCTCATTACAGTTGGATCATTATCAAGCCATTTGGCTCGTTGAGTTTGCCATGTACAAAAATAAGCAATGACATCTCCAAATCCTTAGCAAATCATGAGTTGTAATGGATATATGGCGTTCAAAAGCGGTATCCTTCATCTTTTACTCTCAATACTTCTTTATTTTCTCATCTAGTTGAAAAATATGTTTATGCTTATTCATAAATATATACTCATTTGTTATATGAATTATCTTTCTTTATTTTTAACTCAAACCGCTAGCTAGAGCGGCACTATGTCTACTAATTATTTACTTTGAGTGTGCAGACATATACTGAACATACTTATGTGACATTTTTCACAACAAGAGTAACTGAAAAGCATCGTAAGAGATGCTACCACTTTTTCCAGTTACAATTTCTACTAACAAGCTTATTTCAGTCTTTGTCGAGAGCATCCAAAAGGATGAATTCTCAAATCAAACCACATGTGCAGACGACATCAACATGGATGCAGCACAACGTGGAACTTTTTCTTAGCAGCGAACTGGGACATGGTCCAAAGAGGAGTGTCAAACTCTTATGACGCGAGCTGAGGAGAGACTTCCACCACAATCAAACCACACCCCTATCATGGATTTTTCTTTGGGTTTATCATTTTTAGTTTCGCATTCAAAAAATTTATGTTTTCATCGGAAGAAAATTTCGAATCTGAGTGGCAATAGACAAGAGCTTTGGAAAGTATGTCCGTGTAAGTTCTTAATTATGGATGTGAAGAGCTCCGCATTCATGGCTAAGAGGTTGCAAGCCTCCTTTTCATACTCAACTTATTTGTCACTTCTCCAGAGTCAAAGGTTATCTTGCATAATATATTTCTTTTTCAACCGACAGAGTCAAACTACAAGCAGCCTGATTCCCTGAGTTGAGGGATATATAGGCGGGATCAGCGTTGAAAACTCAGTGTATTCCAATATTCGCTCTTAAAACTTATTCTCGAGCATTTCGGTCTCTTCATAATTCGGTATCAGGATGACTTTTGAATTCTTTCAAAATCATGCATTGAATCAAGTGTATCAAACTACAAGTGGCCTGAATTCTCATATAGCCTGAGATATGTAGGAAATCAATTTCTAGGGTTCGGCCATTACTCCTAAATTCCGTACCAAAATCCTTTTCATAAGGATGAAGATGTGGTTGGCCAAAATTGGATTAGTCAATTTCATTTGCCTGGGATTTCTTTCATCAATCCAAGTCAAACGAGGGACAGTTATTGACACCCAATTTTGGACCTCCATAATATATATTAATCATCGAGCTTCTTCAATTTCGAATGATCTGAAATAATTAGTTTTATAACTTTCAAAATATTCTTCAAGTTATTTTAAAGTAATTTTAGTCGCTTTCATAATTTTTAAATAATAAATATGTTTTTATATAATTTTATATATAATTAGTACATTTTACAAATATTCAAAAATCATCTCAAAAAAGATTTTAATTTTATTTAATATTTGGTTAATCAGTTTATTCAATAGTTTATATTTTTTGAGTTATTAGTTATAACTGAATTAATCATCTTATTTTGCTGAGATTAAGAAGCTCGTTAATTAATTAATATTATTTTATTTTTTATTTAAATTTTAGCCAAACTTGTCAATCGAGCTCAATTTGGTTAAGTCCTAAATTCCAATTGGCCATAATAAAACTCAAAGGGCCATATCTTAATTTGGAATATAGCCATTTACCTTCCACCTCTTCCAATTCTTTTACGGTCAATTTTGGGCATTTGCTTACTTTTCAGCAGCCCATATTCAATAGCTGCAATTCCAATTCAATGCTCATTTTCCTCTATTCCCAGCCAGTCCATTTTTGCCTTCATCAACCCACTTCTTTCATATAACCGACCCAATCGAATTCCCAAACCCAGTCCACCAACATACAATACAACAACGTGCAACAACAACACACCATACGACCCCAGTGCATTTTCTTCCCCAGACGCGACCATAAACCCAAAAACAAAAATCACTCAGATGCGGCTGAACAAAATTGCGAGAAATCTCGTCCAACAGCCTGCCCGTCCCTCTCCTCCATTCTTATCCATTTGTATGAGAATTTTCCAAGTGTCTGCATCAAATGCTCCATCGTCCTTGCTCTTCAAATCAAGCGGCTCTCATGATGAATCCGTTGGGAATTCGTACTAAAAGAGCTGGCCAGCCTTATCTCTTAGGAGATTTTTTGAATTTCAAATTCGAAATTCAAAAGCTTCTTCTGTTTCCCCCCATTTTTGACCTAGTTTTCGTCAATAAAAGCTCTCTTCTCCTCGCTTTTTGGGGTTGGCCACATCTCACATATAGAAAGAACAATTTACAAAAAGGGTCCAGCACGAAATAGATAAAAGAATACACACGAAATACGTTTGAAATAGAGAGGAGGTTCAATTCGACCTCACTGTCGTGCTCTAGTTCATCGAGACTGTTGGAGTTTCATTGTGGTGGAGATAACGCTCTTCTCTAGCTCGTTTCGTCTCTGTTTCGCTGCCCCGGAAAAGGTAAAACTCCTTCTCTGATTTGAACTCGTCTTTTTTTGGTGCTCGGTTTATAAATGGAAGTTGCTCTGTCTATTACTTTGCTTTCATTGTTTTCGAATGTCTTGAGTTTTTCTTTGTGATTAATCACTGATGCTGAATGTTGCACTGTTCATTTTTCTTAGTTGAGCATGTTTAGTCATTGTGAAGCATGAAGCATGTTGTTCCGATTGTCATTTTTTTTGCTTGCAAGTGTTAGCCGAAATCATGAGATTAGCTAATATGGAGTTCTAATGTTGGTACATCTTTTTCTCATTTGCACTGTTTTTTCCAGTATGACTTGTTTGGAGATTATAGATTGCATTATGCAATTGTGTATTTAGGTGTTTTGATTGTAAATGGTACTTTGGATTTGTATTTTTCAGATAGCATATTTGCCAACCCATTTACGTCCAAATTTTGAAAAGAAATTCCTGTTACTCGTCTTTTGGTCCATTTTTTGCTCAATGTTTTCGACTTTTAGAATGTAGCTAAGAATATATTTGTCTTCTTTTATTTCTAAGCATGTCTAGTTTTGTTTAATGTTGTTTAAACTGCCTGTACTCGGAAATTTCAGTTATTATCTTAGTTATCATTCATCTCTGTATCTATTTCATGATAGAATATATTTATGATTTTTATAGCGTCATGTGAGTGCGGCTTTAAGTTCGGCTTAATTGTTAGGTGTTTCTTCATACTGTCTTCCCAAATGCTATCTGCTCGTTAGGAGCTGTTGAATGTCAATGCTTAATGGTAGTTTGCATGTTTCTTGGTTGGTTTGAAATATTTGGGAATAATTGAAAAAATCAGTAGTATTATTTAGTGGTTGGTTTACCTATTATTTAGTCTAAATCTAGCTTTGCATAATAGATTAGTCCTTATTTTTTATTTTTTATTTCTTCTAGCTCAAGTCTGCAAATCTGGTCTTTTTTTTTTTTTTATATATAGTCTCTCATCTATTGTTGCTAAGTTGCACAAATCCTTAGTTGTCCTTATTGTGAATTTGCCCATTCGATGTGTTAAAATTGGTTTCTTATCTTCTTTTTTTTTACTGTTTTGAAGAGCATTATGATGTTTGCTTATCTAATTTCACTCAACTTGTCGGCGAGTTTATTTTCTTCTTAATTTTGAACCCGCCAATTAATTGCTATGTATCCAACTTTAATTTATTCGATTTGCCTAGTTGAAATATGTTTAACTATATTTCGTTGGATGCATTGTGATTTTATAATTGAGAAATCATATTATCATTTCGATCTTATTATTATTGGAGGCTATTTCTTTATTCTCATTTTCGTTGCATGTGAAATCCGCCTGAGTTCCATATGATGGACTCTATTTTATCTCCCCGCATTTTCCTGTTGAGCCACGAAGGCCCCAAAATTCTCTGGTCAAGTCAGCCAAGCCATAAAAATCGATGAACAGGTCCCAGAGTTGAAAGAATATGCAACAGATTGGAAAGTCGAAAGAGTGGGCCAACTCTTTATTTCAAAATTGTATTTTGTTATTTATTGGGCCTAAGCCCATTTAGTCATTATTCTTATTTCTGTTAGAAGTCTAGGACATGTGAAAGAATGGGCCTAAGGCCCAAAGATAAAAAATACATTTCTTTTTATGTTAGTATAGGACAGGTGCAAGTGATTCAAATGGGCCAAAGGCCCAAAACGAAATGGGCCCAAATACTGGCTCAGGCAGACAGGAAAACCAGATTTGGGCCCAAGTCTCTTTCCCTCTTTGCTTTTATGGTGTTTATTTACTTATCAATATCTGCTACTTAATCTTAATGTTTTAAAAATTCAAAATCCCCAAAAGACACCCATTTTGAATTAATTACTTAACAAAATTATTCATCTTTTACTTAACTTAATAAATAAATAAGTTTACAAATTATTTCACTTAGATAAAATCTTAATATTTCCCCTTTCTCGGTCCTAATTATAACAAATGTTCAATTCAAATTAAGTCAAATAAATTTAGCCAAATAGTTAATTATCGGATAATCGCATGTTAGCGAGCATTTCGGGTGCTTTCAAATCCTTCCCGAAATGCTAATATGAACCCCTGAACCCCCTCTAAATAATTTCAATTGATTTATATTTTAATCTTTTGAAAAGGTAGTTTTCTTGATTTTTCTTAAAAATTAAGTGGCGACTTTTAAAATCATGTCTAAAAATCATTTTAAAATAAAACAGATCCTTGCGTTAATTACTTATTTATAAACCAAGAACAAGCTGAAAGACTTCGAAAAGGGAAGGTTCAAGTGTCTTAGGAGTATTCAGGCTTGGTTTCGAGGTAGGTGATGGTTCGATTTCCTGTTGTGTGATAAATTCTTGTTAATTGCTTCATTGTATGCATGCATGTATGTGAATAGGAAATGTGAATCAATCTAATGAAATGATTATGTGGGAACAATCACATGCCATGAACATATACTTGATTGTATGATTATGAGCACCGTTCATTACTGGTGTGATTGTGACTGTGGTTGTGCTGACTAGATCGGGTGTCATGTTCCGACACATACATATTGGATCGGGTGTCACGTTCCGACATACTAACAGTTTGAGTATGGGTTTCATGAGAGGACCACTTGTGATTATTACGTTCATATCTATCTGCCATTGATATTGGGAAATTGTATGTTGGTCCTAAATGATAAATGAATTATGCGTTTTGTATATGTGTGTTTACTGTATTGTAATTACTTTGCTTATGTTCCGCTTACTTGAGTAGTCGTGTGATCCTACCAGTACATTGTAGTTTGTGTACTAATACAACATTTGCTCGTTCTTTGTTGAGTATAGGGCATTTTCAGACGGCTACTGATAGACCTCAGCTAGGGGATCATTGATGGAGACCGGATTTGAGGGTGCGCTAGTTCTTTTAGGCTGCCATGAATCCTCTATTTGTTTAGTCCATTCTTTTTG
Source organism: Solanum stenotomum (assembly GCF_019186545.1). Classification (NCBI taxonomy): domain Eukaryota; kingdom Viridiplantae; phylum Streptophyta; class Magnoliopsida; order Solanales; family Solanaceae; genus Solanum; species Solanum stenotomum. The sequence goes on from NC_064284.1 coordinate 21,507,477, forward strand.
GACTTAGACTACATAGTTAGACGTATTCATATGTTTAGTTTTCTGGGTTGTACCCCCATTTTCTTATATTTGTTGATTAGTAGAGTTTTCGTACAATGCCTTTCAGTTCTAGGGGTTGAACTTCCATGATGATTATGTTAATTGTTTTGTTTAAACCTTCGGAGTTTATGGAAACTCCATCTTTAGTTCGTCATTTAAATCTGCTTCCGTATCTTTAAATGATTTAGTTCCTTAAAAATGTTTAATCGGGGTGTAGTAATGGTTCTCCACCGGAGGGTTAGTATGGGTGTCAATCACGGCGATCTAGGTCGGGACAGACATCGATAAAATTTTAAGAGTCAATTATTTTTTCTGTTTTCAAAATATTTTAATTTATTGATTATCGTAATTTATAATATTTTTTACACAATATTTAAATATATAAAAGACTAAGAATAATAAAACAAACAAACTAAAACGGAAAAACCACAAAAAGTTATCAAACTATCTTTAAGTGCCAAAGCAAACATGTTGACCTGATGCCTGCTTTGGCACTATGATAGTATATCAACTCCCACACCTTTATAATGGGAATAAGTTCCGTTTGGATCAACTAATCTTACGTGCTTTTGCTTTTTAAATAGTTTTTAGTTTTGTAGGTGTTTGGAAAAATTATAAAGTACTTTTAAGCACCCACTTTTAGACAAAAAATTTTAAAAAAATAAATCAAAAATAGGATACAATCTAGTTTTACTTATAAATTACTTTTTATAAGTTTATTCAAACAGGCCCTTCTGCCGTAGAGTTGCATCCAAAATGGATTCATATTAAGAGAAAGAGAGAACTACCACCAATATTAAGTTTATCGATGATTATTTAGAGACATATATTTATGATAAAATATTTATTTTAATTTACTAATTTAAGAGGCCTACAAAATTTAATTTGCGTAAACAATTTTTTTAAAAATATATATAAAATATAAATGAAGTCCATAAGAAATTTTTTAGCCCTCATAAGCATATAAATGATTTCAAGCAGGCATATTAACGTTCACCTACCTGCTTAGGATTATTTCCCTCAGTTAACTAGTAAACAATAAAATGTTTGAACCTCTGTTCAATTTATTTCCCTCTGTTAAATACTTAGTAAACAATAAAATTTTTGAACCTGTGTTCAATTCTTTATTAACTTCCCCACGTCTTGAGGAAGTGTGTGCATATATATATATATATATATATATATATATATATATATATATATATAAAAGATGATACATTTTACTTTTAGCACAAGATGAAGCGAATTCCCGAGTTATGGGGCGTACACCTCATGATTCTTTAATTATTCAATATATAATATATGAAAACAATATAATAATACAAAATTATAAAAATAAATAAATAAATAATACATAACATAATTTAAATGAATTAAAATATAATTAAAGAAACTCATGGCAAAACTGTCTAAGGTGATTTTACAAATACATGAATAATTCAATTATATAAAAGCAATTTTGAGATGCACATCAATTCTAACATTTTAACTTTTAAACAATAAAAAAGTTACAATTTCTTAAAATATATTATTATCATACTATGCAATTTATTTTCCTAAAAAAATAATCAATAAACTTTATTAACATTATAATTAAAAAGTCACGACCCAACCCACCAGGTCATACGAGCATCTACTCTAACAGTTAGATAAGAGAATATTCCTTACCATCTAATTTGGATTAAAACATGCGAAAAATAAATGATTTACTACAAAAAAACTCATTAACATCACAACTTTAGTAAAACCTCTTTACAATAGACTGAAAAACACCTCCAAGGAACTAGTCTAAACATGCACTAGAGCTATTAAGAGTATACAATTTTTTTTCCAAAAAAGGGGAATTATCCTCTACCTTGTAAATTAACCACGAATTAGTTACAGGATTGGAGGGGGGCATAGTGCCAAAAACCTCCATGAGAATTCCTTCTACTTGGTGAGTATACAACATACACCAAGCTAATGCAAAAGAGGCTACAAACTATCCTAATGGAAGTTTAGCCTAAGGTATCAAGAAAGAATTAAGGTTCGAAATGCCATTCTAAGTGAATGATTCGAAATGCCATTCTAAGTGTTTTTAGGGTCTAATTCTGAATACATATTTGCATTCTGTTTATTTATTCTGATGGCACCTCTAACTTTAGTTGACAACTTACTTTCTTCAAGAAAAATTACCATATTGTTAAGATTGTGTGCATGCTTGGATAAGAAGTCCACAACTTCATTTCACTCTCTAAAATAGTGTTAAATTTGAATGTTGTTCTGTTGTATCATCTGTTGTATTATAGCAATATCTCTTTGCATCTTTCATGGGATCTTGCATTTGCCCAAAATCATGTTCACCACCAGAAGAGAGTCTAATTCGAGGATGAACTTATGTGGATTTCTGGATATGCACCACTGGACTCAATGTAAGGCTGTTGACACTTCTGATTAGTTATTAGTATGGAAATGCACTGGGGTTGCAAATGTCATCACCATCTGTCCATTTCTTTTTCTAACAGTACCCCTCGCTCCTATTTTTCCTTCTTTCGAATTGAAGCTCCCATCAGTGTTTAGTTTCCATTCATTCACCTTTGGTTTCTCCCACATCACCATAATACTTACATTCAAGAAAAATGAATTTAAGGTATATATTTCTTAGTTAAGTTTAATAATTTTAGTATACTTTACTTTTTTTTTACTATCGATCTAACGCTATTCAATTTTTTTTCAGAGTGAGTGTACTTGGGAGCAGAGGTACAATATGGTCATTGCTACCACATTTGAGAGGAGGGCATCCACGAGACTGTCTAGTTGGCTAAAGAAAGTCTGGGATACTGATCAACGTCCGGGCTGAATGTTGCCTCATGTTTTTGATGAATTGCACCAGTATTGGAACATAGATAAGTTCAAGGCAATGTCCGAACAAGCCAAAAATGATAAAGATAGTCTTAAGGATGGCTCGTTGCACACCGGAGGTGCAAAGACCATTGGAACAATTACAAGAGAGATGGTAAGTTCTAATTCAAAATTTTAAATAAATAATTAGATGATTCATATGTATCGTTATAAATTTCAGTATTTATTTATAGAAAAAAGAAATGGGGCGCACTCCCCTTCAACCGGAGGTTTTCAAGAGAACTCATGGGAAGAAGAAAGAAAATTAGTCAGATCCGGATGTGTGGGTGGAGGAAAGGGCCGAACGACCTTTTGTACATTATTTAATATAAATAATATATATGAATAGTGAATATATTTATGGTATGTATATATATTGATGCCAATTATTATATTTAATATGCAGAGAGAGTTTAATTAGTACGTGAATGAGAATCTAGATAGTTCGGTCCAAATGACACCTGAACTGTCCACCCAAATTTAGACAAAAAAAGTGGTAGGGGAACACACAAGGGTAGAGTCTAAGGTCAAGGCTCTCGAAACGATGTAAGAAGACACTAGTCAGGCTTACAAGGTATTGGATCGTCACGTCAAACCGAGGCACTTGACGGTGTTCAAATTGCTGCTATGTCGGCTCAAATAGCATAACTTACATCGGCACTGGCAAATTCTGAGCAAAGAAGAGTAGCTGAACAACAAAGCATGAGTGTGACCGTTCAGCAAATCAAAGAACAAGTGTTGAACCTCGCTCGTCGACCTATTACATCTTCTCCTACGGAGGACATCGACGACTACAGTGAGGAGGAGGAGGATTTTGTAGATTGCACTCCCTAGTATAGGTCTCTTTTTATTATGAACTTTTTGAAATTTTGAAACGAATTTTGGAAGACTTTACAAGACTTTAAATTGTGATTTAGATATTTTTGAATGCTAATTTAAGTTTGTTGTTTTATATTTTGTGTAGCTTCTTTATAATGTTTTGTGTTTGATTGGGGCTGAATTGAATTGAATTGTTTTGGAAGGTGGGCAGTCAAAAAATTTGCAGAAAAAGCAACTGACAGGGTGGTTTTGTCCGTCGCTTTTCTGGGTTTTATTCTTTTTTAAATCCAGAAAAGCGAAGGACAGGGTCCTTTAGTCCATCGCTTTTTTGGGTTTTATTTTTTAAAAAAATACCATAAAAGCGACGGATAGGGTCCTTTAGTCCGTCTCTTTTCTAGATTTTTAAAAATTAAATTGAAAGAAAAGCGACGGACAACGTCTCTTAGTCCGTCACTTTTCAAGATTCTAAAAAAATTAAAAATTAAGAAAACCGACAATCTTTTTGTAAATTAAAAAAATAAAAAAGCGATGGACGGCGTCGCATTATTTTTGAAAAATAATAGGCGACGCAGTTCGTCGCTTTTGGAAAAGCGACAAGATTGACTGCGTCGCTTTTCTGTCTCTTTTGGCAAAAAAAGCGATGCAGTCCATCACCTTTTTCCGTGCCTTTTTGGCAGTGTTTTTGTAGTGCATTTTGATGATAAAATTATTTTCACAATTTGAAGGACTTTTTGAAGAACTCATATCATTCTTCCTTTTATAATTACCACAAAGATGCTTATTATAATTATGTCCATCCACGTCCTTATTCACACATTCAATCATTTAACGTCTTTCAGACTTATTATTCACTACTATCACATTCATATGATAGAATGGAGCAAATTAACTGGCGGGTTTCAACGTTATCATACATTGCTATCACATTCTTTTCAAGGAATGAAGCAAATTCAATGAGATGGATTTCAAGACTTTTCGTTAAAAATATATTATTTTTACCTTAGTCATCATTTTATCATCACTATGATGCATTGAGACTCAAACTCAATGTCTTATCCACACAAGGCACATTAGGCCATAGTTCTATGAGACTCGAACCCAATACTTTATCATTATGGTGCATTAAAACTCAAATTCATGATGTCTTACCCTCTTGGTGCGATGAAACTTGAATTCATCATGTTACCCTCAATCATTAATTAACATCATAGTCCAAAGTGCTTTAAGACTCACCGAAGTCCTTAAAATGTACATATATGAACAAGTTATATGCAAAATATAATTTGTAAACTATATGTTTTAATATAAGATATTCAACTTAAAGCAATATCTACTAATTTATAATTGCATAAAATCATTTTTTTTATAATAGATAGAGCAATATATGCTACTATCTCGCGCCATATGAATAAGTTATGACAAATAATAAAAGGCACAAACTTAAGACGTATTTGGAAGGTTCTGTGACATGGCCTTGTGCCACCAACCTCATTCTTACCATATGCCCTTCTCTCGTGGCATATAATAAGCACCTTAAGATTAATTCCCCATGGTAGAACATTGTGCTGATAAGGTGTTATAAAACATAAGCTCAGAATAATATAATATAAAGAGAATTAAGAAGACAAGATATGGAAATGAAGAAGAGGACTTTTCTTCTATTCAAGTGTGTTTTAGTACAATGGTGAATGATAACTCAATTTATAGGTTGAGATATCACTCCAAAGGTCATCAAGTTCAATGTCCAAACTAGAAAATACATTGTTATCCATATTGTTATCCAAAAAGGGGTTCATATTTCCTAAGGAATATACATACATGAATTTGGTAGTTCATGAATAAATCAAATGGACAATTCACTATTCAATGGATTTACAAATGACCTTTATAGGTTGGTGTTTAGCAAATTTTTAATAAAGAAAAATCGATATGCAGAGATTTTTCACAAATTTTTTGACATTAGAAAAAAGGACTTCAAGAGATCAATTTGATAAAAATAATAATTTAAATAATCGATTTTTGACCATTTTTGGTAGACATTTTATATTTTTTCGAGCAGATTAGTGTTTGATTGGTAGGTCAAAATAATTTAATTGGATCAATAATAAAATATCGTATATATATATATTTTGTTTTTTAAAATTCAGTCTAAGGACATATATGTTTAGACATTTTACAATAGTCCAAGTGCATATTTTGTCCTTTTTCTTCCATTATTTAAAGTCATTCACCTATGGTTAAAATATGTACTAAGGAGGAATGTGGGTTACCATTAAATAGGTAGACATGGAATTAAGTTGTCCTAATATGGAGGATAATTTGTGAAGTAGTGAAAAGTAGAAAAGGAGCTACCATAGCCTAACAGATTCCATGTCACGGGCATCACTATAGCTATGAAGCTGTAATCCATAAAAAGTGTTGATCTAATAATTCCCTTCCATGATAAAACATTTTTCTTCAAGGGCAACTTTTATACAAAGTCGTATATTCTTTATGTTTCAATTTATATGAGAAAATTTAATTAAATATAAACTCTTTCAATTTTAATGGAAAATATAATTTAATATAAACTTTTGAGAAAAAAAAGAAAATCTTTTAAAATTTATAATCTAAATTAAATTATAAATTATTTTATTAAGAGGAAAAGAAACCTTTCAAAGTTCAAATTGTTACACCTTCCATCTCATTTTATACGTCACTATATATTTCCTTTTTAGTATGTATCAACAAGAATGTCATCTTACTCTAATTAGAAATTAATTTAACTTCTTTTTTTTTTCATAAATTTTTCATATATCTTTTAAATATTTTGAATTTTTAATTATTGTGACTTATAGTAATTTTTACATAGTTTACAATATATCAATATCATTTTTAAAAAATTGAAGATTTAATGAGCAAATTCTCAATCAAACTTAAACTATTTAACTCTCGAAAAATGAAAAATATGATAGTTTAGGGAGTACTGTTTTTAGAACTGATTAAAAAAAGTGAAGTGTAATTTAGGATAGAAAGAGTATTATATTCCTTGTAGCAGTATAAATACCCTGCATGCCATTACATTTGTTCATTCATCTTTGCAACGATTTGTGTGCTTTAGCTTCCTTACAATAACATGGCTTCTAAAACTAAAGCCTCATTGGTTACCCTTTTCCTCTCCTTCAATCTCCTCTTCTTCGCCATAGTCACTGCAACTAATACTGATTGTGCCTTCTGTCCTTATCATCCTCCTGGTAGCGGTGGCAGTGGAGGTGGCGGTTCAGGCAGTGGAGGTGGAAGTGGAGGTGGTGGTTCGGGCAGTGGAGGTGGTGGTTCAGGCAGTGGGGGTGGAGGTGGAGGTGGAGGTGGAGGTCGAGGTGGAGGTGGGGGTGGGGGTGGAGGTGGAGGTGGAGGTGGAGGTGGGGGTGGGGGTGGAGGTGGAGGTGGACAAGTAAGGTGTCCAAGAGATGCTTTGAAACTTGGTGTGTGTGCTAATATACTTAATTTGGTGAATGTAGTAGTGGGGTCTCCACCAACTTTGCCATGCTGCAGTTTGATACAGGGACTGGCAAATCTAGAGGTGGCAGCTTGTTTGTGCACAGCCATAAGAGCAAACATACTGGGCATAAATCTGAATGTGCCACTCACTCTTAGCCTCATTCTCAACAACTGTGGAATGAATAATAGTGGCTTCACTTGCTAAGCATTCTGCTCTTTATTATATGTCTCTTATCATTAATTATCATGAATTTCCTTGTCTTATGATAGTTATATTGTTCTAAATAAGCGAATTTGCAACATCAACTTATCAAGTAGATTCGTGATTCGTGAACCAGTTGATCATTTTACATTTGTACTCAAAAGGTCGTTTTACTACTAGAGTATTATATATGGACTGTCTTTCCTATTTCATAATATAATAATAAGAATATTTATATTTTGGGTTTCGTTCGACTACTCTTTAAGTTTTTCTTTTTTTTGGTCAAAAGTAAAAAACGTGCAACTCCACCTCGTGCCTTAACTCTGTACGTACCTTAGCTTCTGTAGTTTGAGCTTACTCAATCATTACAAAATGATAGTTTAGGATCTTCTAAGGTTAGACCACAATATTTACATTGAAGTGAAGTGAGTAAGTCACAATTACATGTTTTAGTGGCGACCTTGAAGTTGTTACAACTACTTAAGCAGAATGTTATTTGTGGCAATATAAGAGATCGCCACAAAATACAGATTGTGGCGACTAAACTAGCCACAAAAGTATACCAATATGCCAAAAATGAAGTTCCACATGATGTAGCCACAAAATGGATAAGTACGCCAAATAATTTTGTGCAAATAGCCTGAATACAACAAGAGGAACATTGGCTGGCGCCATGTACTAACGACATTTGCCCATGGACAGCCTCCATTATTCTTAGTACTTTAGGGCTCGAATGGAGCTTTTTTATTGGTTGATACTTTATCATTATAATCTATAAATAGTAGATTTCACACACTTGTATAGTATATTCATCCTGAATTCACACATTGAATTGTTCTCGGAGATAAAGCTAGCAACACTGGATTCGGATTCAGTGCTCATCTGCATTAAGCTTTATATGACTCACTTTCTATTCTATTTTATTGATCACTTTTATATCGTTTTTTACTTATTAATACTATACTATTTAACTGCTAATAATAAAAATCTAATAAGTTAAGCTAAGATGCAGATTTTTGACCTCATACAAATTTGATTGTACTACTATTATTTCGATAAATGAATAAAAAAGTTTCTCACAGATGGAAATCATTTTTATTGTTTACAGCTCTAGTATTGCTAGCTAGCAAATGGAACCTTCTACTATAGTTATGCCCGTGACTTAACTGGAATCTGCAGCATGATATATTTTAAGCAATGCCCTTTTCCTAATTTTCCACTAAATAACAAAAATTAACCTCCATCGTTAGTCTCAGAGAGAAAAAAGGTTTCACATGCACATATATTCTCTGACTTAAGAATATCTAAAAGTTCAAAGTTCAAACCCTCAAGCAAAAGACAATAATAAAAAAAGATAATTAGGATGTAGACAGAGGTGGAGCTAGGTTGGGGTTCGTGGGTTCAGATGAACCCACTAGCTTTTCCATTAATTTTGTATTTGTATTAAAAAAAATAATAAATATATATGTATATTAACTTGTGAACCCCCTAACAAAATTGTATTTGAGCAGTGAAAATGCTTTTCACACATTTATTGTGGTTTCAAACACCTTTCTCTTTTGTTTTAAAATTTAGAACCTCCAAATTTCTAATTCTGGCTCCGCTTCTGGGTTCTGGAGGTAGATATCGTTTATTTTGATATGACAACTAAACTAACATACTTCACATCATGACCTGCAGGAGTAATTAACGTAATTAGGTTAATTAATGCAACAACCACATCCCGTGATTCTAATTAAGGCCCCTGCTTATATATCAAAGCTTTGAACTGTTTGCAACAAATCTTAAGTCACTGAATAAATTGCAATCACAAATAAAATATGAAGAAACATCATTTTATTGATAAACATTATAGGCACAAATTTATTTATTAGCTTAATACTTCTCTCTTAAGATTTCTCTGTGATTCAAGGATCGTTAATGATGTATTTCTTAAACTAGGACGATTTGGACTTTCTTGAGATTTATTTGATCTCCATTGATTTTTGTGAATATTTTGTGAATTTGCGAAATATTTGAAATGTGTTTTCAAGGCAATATAATACCTCTTTGTGTGGGCATAAACTAGGATTTAAGATTAAAAAAAGTAGCTTCCAAGAACCCTAACTGAAATAGAACTCGTATGGTAGAGTCCTACAAAATTTCGATGTCTCCATGATTATAAAAATGTTATTCCATGTTTGAAAGAAGAAGAAAAAAACAGTAGAGACCACAGTTCGATCGAACCTACAATTTTTTTTTCTTTTTTAATACTCAACTATAGAAGGGAACCGTTATGAAAAGCAAATAATCGCAATGGGTGAGAGTTTATATTAAGGTCCTGAGAATTTCAAAATTGTCAATCAAACGTCGGATTAATTTTATACATGAATAACTTTTTTATATATATCTATCGAACGTTGTATTCATTATATACATGGATAACTTTTTTCTTATCCACCTACCAAATGTCATATTAATTATATTCACGAATAATTTGTATCCATCTATCAAACGATGTTAAGTTATAGACTCTAATGCATGAATAAGCTAAGACTTGTTTTATTCCGCTACCAAACTACCCCTAAGGGTGTAGATATCGTTTGTGTTGATATGACAACTAAACTAATATATATACTTCACATCATGACTAATTAATGTAATTAGGTTATATAATGCAACAACCACATCCCGTGATTCTAAGGCTCCTACTTATATTTCAAAGCTTTGATCATTTATAAAAATGATATTCCATGTTAAAAGAAGAAAAAAAGAAACAATAGAGACCACAATCCGATCGAATCAATAATATTGTTTTTTTTCTTTTTTCATACTCAACTATAGAATGGAACCGTTGCGAAAGCAAGTAATGACAATGTGTGAGAGTTTATACTAAGGTCTCAAGTAATTAATATTGAGATTAACTTCTCTCCACTAAGCGTGCACAACAAAATTACACTTCATATTTAGAAATACTATTTTTTTTAATTTGATTATTATATTTTTACATTTAAAGATTAATGATTTTTCAGCTTCTTTTTTTCTTTATATTTTTTTTACAAAAAAAAACAAGTTTTACCGATCTAAGATTTATTTTTTGAAAGAACATTCAAATTTTTTTGAGACAATCTACTTTGAGTATTATTTAAATAAATTGGAGTACATATAATAGTATATGAGTCAAAGTTTGTTTTAAATTATTTTTTGTGTTGTTGATTGAATGAACTAGGAAGAGAAAATATAGTCTGAAGCAATAGAGGCACCAATCCAAATATTGATATTGATATACAGGCTAGATTATTGGAAATACAGGTTGAAATATGCAACACACAGGCGTACAGGTCTAAAGATGGATATACAAGAATGAATGTAGGGATTCAGGCCCAAGATACATGTTGTATACACTCAGTGTATATAGTTTCTTAAGGCCGAAAATAGGCTCAAAAGCTTCAAAAAATTTCCAACAGACAATTTGAGTTAAAAGATGCCAAAGCTCATGCATTTGCAGCTCCTTTGTTAGCTTATGACAGGTTTTGGGTCAACAGCCCATCAGATTTGAAATTTGGGCAAAACACCCAAATTCAATATTTCTTCCTTACTCTTATTTATTTATTGTTTGTATTAACAAACCTTTTACTTGATTTGGTTTTATTTAATTAAATTCCCAAAAGAAAGTCATTTCTTCTTTTTATGTTCAAATTGAAATATTTTTATTTTTATTTATCGTTTATTTCGAAATATAAGAGCTATTTTCCTTAAAATTCCTTTAATTTATTTTCTTTCAAAAAAATGAAAGAAAAAATGAAGTTTTCTTTACTTAGTTAATACTTTTCAAGTTAGTCAAATGTTTTAGTCAAATCATTGGTCAACCGCAAGTTAGCGGACATTCAAAGGGCCTAACACCTTCTCGGAATGTAAATTGAACCCCGAACTCCTTTGGATTTTCAATTGATTTTAATCTGTTTATATCTTTTGAAAATTTACAAGTTTTCTTAATTTCTTTAAAAAAATTAAGTGGCGACTCTATTTGGAAAATCAATTTCTCTTCAAATCATAAGTTAAGTCGATTTTTCAAAAGAAGTCCATTTTTATTTTATTTTTCGAGTAAAACACTTGAAACCCTAAGAAACTTGATCGTTCCCTTTCCAGATTTTTTCCGCATGTTCTTGGTCTACAAACAATCATAATAACACGGGAATCAATAAACAATCACTAATTACCCGGATTACTAACAATTCTAACAATCCTAGATCATACCCATGATCCCAAGTATCCAAACTAGGGCTTTTTCCTCCATGGTTTCCAATTCAAAACCCTCCCCCATCGATAATTACCCATTCTATTACATTCTACGGATAGAAAAATGAATTTGGGGAGTGAGCTATTTTAATAAATCCAAGACGCCCATTTCACAACACACCTCTAACCAACGACGTTCAGAAAATACATTTCACGCTAAGAACGATTTTGGGAGTTTTAGTCGCCCGAATTCAATTCCGTAAAGTCGTACGGATTTCTTAACGAGTTATCTAACTACTCATGTAATCAAAATCATAATTAACTCCCCCGATTGTTACCAAATTTCCCTACACCTGAAAGACTACGATTTCATCCAAATCTGGACTAGGTTGGGAAAATCCAAATACTACGAAAAAGTTTTCCAACCCAATTTTTTTTCATTAGCTTTTCTATAATGACGGAACCTAGTCGTTACAATTTAATTTTTTTAACCTTTCTTTAAGCTTATTTAAAATAAATATAAATCAATTGTGACTTGACATATTTGTACGTCTTTATAATATTTTTTTATATTAATGCATATTATTAAAACACATGACTTATTTAATAAGTACTTTAGAAATTAATCAACAAAAATAAGTTATTTAATAAGTACTTTAGAAATAAATTATCCCAAAAATATTTAGTGAAATATAGTTTTTCAGATTTGCATATTTAAACAAAATATGATTATTTTGATTCAGAATAAAATCAATGGAACTATTATAGTTTTTCATAAAATATACTCTTAAAATTTAAGTTAAATGTATGTTTAGGGTCATTCATTATTGTTCCATTTACTTAGAATTGTGTAGGTTATGTATGAAAAAAAAATCTGGTGGAGAACACTATCATCAAATGGGGTCTGCCATGTATGAATTTGGATTAGTCAAGTTTTATTGTGGGTTTTGAATATCAGATGAAAAATTAAAAAGATGTGTACAATTACAACCATATTAAGGATTTCACATATATATAATATTGAAACTAATGATATGGACGTGACACACACACATACTCTAAACTAGTCTCATCTAAAAGCGATTAGAGAACATACTTTTATTATTTTATTGTATTCTCAACAGAATGCCCCCTCCCCCCGGTTGTCTAGTATTTATTATTTAATTGTAATCTCAAAAATTTTATTTTATTATTTAATTATATTTTCAATTTTTTTAAAAACATATAAAAATTTTGATAGACTCTCAAAATTCTATCAGTGAGTTATTCAAGTTTATATTATAACGTCAAAGTCACTTAACTATAAATATTTTAACTACAAAATCACTCAGGTATTGATATTTCACTTAGAAAGTCACATAACCAATTTGAATCTCCTAAATACGAAATTAGAGGTTTAGTTAGTGGTTTACGAGGGTTCAAATTTTATCTTGAAGTTTTCTGTTTAAATTTCAAACATTATATTTTAATTTTTCGAACCTTTTTAATAAAAATCTTGAATCCATCACTATAAACGAAATTTGACGTCCCTTTTTTATTTATTAAAACCACCAATAGTGGGGTTAAGCTAGTATGTTCCTAATGTATGTATTGATTAGAGCAAAGAAAAAAAAAATAGCCGATGGATTGAATATTTGTCTTATTTTTATTTATATATACATATAGATTTTTTGAATCCCCTAAATACAAAATTAGAGGTTGATTAAGTGGCTTAGGGGTTCAAATTTTATCTTGAGATTTTATGTTTAAATTTCAAATATTATATTTTAATTTTTCGAACCTCTTAAGTAAAAATCTTGAATCCATCAATATAAACGAAAGTTGACTTCATNTTTTTGAATCCCCTAAATACAAAATTAGAGGTTGATTAAGTGGCTTAGGGGTTCAAATTTTATCTTCAGATTTTATGTTTAAATTTCAAATATTATATTTTAATTTTTCGAACCTCTTAAGTAAAAATCTTGAATCCATCAATATAAACGAAAGTTGACTTCATTTTTTATTTATTAAACAACCAATAGTGGGGTTAGCCCAGTCTGGTCCTAATGTATGTATTGAATAGCGTAAAGAAAAAAAAAACTGATGTGGCATTGTAACAATCTCACGACCCATACCATCGTGATTGACACCCACAACACTAACCCTCCAGTGGGAGAACCATTACTACAACTCAACTATCCAACTTAATCAAAATACTATGCATTTAAAGATACAGAAGCAGGTTTAAATGCAAAAATAAACTGATGTTCCCATAAACTTCAAACGTCTAACAAAACATTTGCGGAAAACAATGCCCAGAACCTGAAATTCAATGTACCAAAACTCTACTAACGACAAGTCTAAGAACAAGGGGTACAACCCCAAAACTAACAAACGAATATCTAAAGTACTCATCTAAGTCTGAAGAAAATGGACTAAGTAAAAGGAGAACTAATGGAAGCCTGAAAGAGCTGGCTCACCCTTGAATTTCGATCTCGATCACTACTCTCCTAGTTGAGGCCTATCCGTAGCCACATGAAGATGCATTGTACTCAACAAAGAACAAGCAAGTGCAGTATCAGTACACAACCATAGTGTACTGGTAGGATCACGCTGCTATCCTAGTAAGCACAACATATATCTTAATCACAACAAGGCATACACATACATGTACAAAATATATAGACAGTTATAATTTCAAGAGCAATGCACAAGTACATATCCTCAATAATAAGTAAATATGACAATTCAATGGTCCTCTTATGGAACCCATACCCAAACTATTAGTGTAACGAAACGTGGTACCCGATCTCAATTAGTGTGCCGGACGTGACACCCGATCTCATATATACGCCAAAATATGGCACCCGATCCAATTTAGTGTGTCGAAACGTGACACCCGATCCATTCAACACAACCACAATCACACTCATATGTACATACTCATAGTCATACAATCAAGTGTTAAATCATGGAATACATTTGTTCATTCATACGCAATTCACTAGGTTTGATCAACAAGGCTTCATTCACATACATACATGCATTACAATGAAGCAATTACCAACATATATCACGCAAAACATGAAATCAAACCATCACCTACCTAAAAAACAAGCTTGAATCCCCTAAGACACTTGAATCTTCCCTTTCCGAATTCTTTCCGCTTGTTCTAGGTCTACAAATAATTAATATACGCAAGGATCAATAATCAAAGGTCTAATTATCCAGATTATAATAAACCTAATAACCCAAGACAAAACCCATGATTCCAAGGTGTAGCTAGTGCTTTTTCTCACCATCAATTTCAGTCCAAAACCCTTCCCCAATAATATTTAACCAAGAATCTAAGTTCTACGGATCGAAAAATGGATTAGGGGAGTAAAATCCTTACTTTAGCACAAAAAGTTGTGGAAAACTGTCAAGAAATTGCCTACGATCGTCTCTTTTTCTGACCCAAATTCTTTCTGCATTGGTTTTTCTATAACGACGGGGTTGTTTCCTTCATTTTGGAAAAGCCAATAGGGAAGGAATTTGGGTCAGAAAACTTCTGAGTAGTAACTTGGAAATTTCTTGTCTAGGGTAGACTTGGACGAAATCTGAGCCAGGTGAGGTCTAGGGCAATCTGGTAATGGATGGGGGATTTAATTATGAATTTTATCACATGAGTGGATAGCGAAGATGTTAAGGAGCCTATACGACTTTACAAAATTAAATTTAGGGGAGTAGAACTCCCGAAACTGAACTTGGCGTGAAATGGTAGTTTAGAACGTTCAGGTTTCAAGGTGTGTTGTGTAATGGGAGCTTAGAACTCAAATTCTGAGCTTATGTCTCCGTGCAAGCCGCTAGGGCGGGGACTCTGTGGCGGGATGGGTTCCGTTGTGGCGGGCCAGTCGTGACTTAAGTAAAAAAATAAACCCCAATTTCGTTATTTTCTTCAAAACTTCATTCTTAAGAGCTAAGGGACGATCCAAGGCAGTTTTTGACAGATTTCCACAACTTCTAGTGTTAAAGGTAGGGAAATTACTCCCCTAATCCGTATTTCGATTCTTAGAACTTAGATACTTGAGTAATTATCGTTGGGGAAGTGTTTTGGTCTGAAGTTAATGGTAGAGAAAAGTCATAGCTGAACATTAGGATCATGATTCATGGGTTTGGCCTTGGATTGATATTTTGATATAATCCGGGTATATGAGGCCTTGTTTATTGATCCTTGCGTTAATTACTTATTTATAAACCAAGAACAAGCCTAAAGACTTCGAAAAGGGAAGGCTCAAGTGTCTTAGGAGTACTCAGGCTTGGTTTTGATGTAGGTGATGATTCGATCTGTTGTTGTATGATAAATGCTTGTTAATTGCTTCATTGTATGCATGCATGTATGTGAATAGGAAATGTGAATCAATCTAATGAGATGATTATGTGGGAACAATTACATGCCTTAAACTTATACTTGATTATATTATTATGAGCACCGTTCATTACGGGTGTGATTGTGACTGTGGTTGTGTTGACTGGATCGGGTATCATGTTTCGACACATACATTGGATCGGGTGTCACGTTCCGACACACTAACAATTTGGGTGTGGGTTTCATGAGAGGACCACTTATGATTATTACGTTCATATATATTTGCCATTGATATTGGGAAATTGTATGTTGCTCCTAAATGATAACTGAATTATGCATTCTGTATATGTGTGTTTACTGTGTTGTAATTATTTGCTTATGTTCCACTTACTGGAGTAGCCGTGTGATCCTACCAGTACACTGTGGTTTGTGTACTAATATTGCACTTGCTCGTTCTTTATTGAGTACATGTGTAACATATCGCAAATTGAAATAGCTAGGAAGGAGATAAGAACTGGAAATAGTCATTTTTGGAAAGAATGAAAAATCTGGAAATTGTTTAAGTTAGGAAAAATGAGTTTTTGGTAACTTCAAACGGCCATAACTCCTAGCTTAGGATAAGTTAGGTGTAATTCCAGATATTATTGGAATGACCTTTCCAACGCTGTCGAGTTTGCGCAATTCCAAGTTTGTATGAGTGATTTATGCCCTTTGGAAGTTTGGCTGTTGGAATAAGGAATGTTCAATCCGAATTTTGAAGGGGTAGTTTGGTCTTTTCCTTACCCTTTTATTTTAATTCATTTTTGGTAATTAATTAGGGGTCTAAGCTGAATAAGATTAGTTTACACTTTTACCAAAAGAGTTAGGGTTTTAAGAGAAGAGAAAAGAAGAGGAGAAAGGAGAAGAACGTTCAAGATTAGTTAAGATCGTTGATATTAGCTTGTGGATTTCATCGGTGGTGATCCTTAAAAGTTATGTGAGATCACATAGCGTTAGGTTAATTCGCTCACGCGCCAATCATGATTTATTTCAGCGAATTTAAGTTCTTGAAAGCTTAGAAATTGAGTTCTTAAATGGGTTTGTTGAACTTTCATTAGATTCTTGTTTCGTTGAATTCGTTGAGGAGTTTGATCCTAATATGTGATTTTAGGTTCGATTTAAAGTAGAATCTGATGTACTTTGAACATTTAATCGATTCTAAGTAACTAGTGAAAGAACCCATGGGGTTTAGAGGGTTTAGAGCTGGAAAACGAAGAAGAAATTTCGTCGGTCAAAATTTGGCACTGCCTCCGTGTCGCGGAGCCATTTCCCAGATCTGGGAATTTTTGTTTCGCGTCGCGAAGCCGTCACGGAGTCTTCTGCCTCAAAATTCATTTTCAAAACTAAATTTTAAAAGCTTCTCTGCGTCGCAAACCCACCCTCAAATATTGGTTTTCAATCTTTTCTCATGTTTAGCTATCTAAAATCATTCCTAAATATCATAAGATATTTCCAATCACAAATCACAATCCTTGAATCCATAATTCAATTCAAGGACTAATTAAGAGTCAAGTCAAGAGTAGTTAAGATCAAAGTTAAGAGTCAAGTTAAGGGAAGTCCTTCAAAGTTTTCAAGAGTCTTTTATAAATGTTTCAACTTTGTTTTAAGACTTAAAGTTCAAGTTGAGTAAACAGTAAAGTTTGAAGTCCATTTCTTCAAAAGTATATGGGGACTATGTATTCCCAAAGGGTTTAAAATGTTTTCACATTTAAACAAGAAAGGAAACCTCGATTTCCAAAGGGCCTTCGGGCTAGTTTTCAGAAAAGAGAAATTGCTTTCTAAATGAAGCAAGAGGGGAAACTTTGATTTCCAAGATAGACCTTGAGCTAAGTTTTTGAGCACTAATCTTAAATCACAAAAGAAGAAAGTTTTTAAACATAAAATGCTAGTATCATATTTTGGGAGTAGTATTGAGCATCGATATAGGGGGGCGTTCAGAGAACCCACAGCCCCCATAAACCATGTAGCCATCATGGGTAGAAAATGGTCATACTTTTTAGATGAATCCTTTTCGCATAGACTAGTGGATCCACTTAGTAGTTCAGGTCTTATACATGTGGCAAGGTATAGGATGCGCTGGAAGCGTGAGGAAGATCGTTATATCATCACTATAGCTCTTAAGTGATGGTTGTTGGTTATAGAAACTCCCACAGCAGTACTTTGTATTCTTATATACATCAATTTATTTGTATTACTACACACATTTTAGAGTTTTATGTATCTTTTCATACACACAGAGGTGACATCATGTTTTAAACAACTTTTCTTTATATTACACTTGTTTTAAACTGCTTTATATCGAAATGAGTTCAGTTATGTTGAGTTGAGTTGAGCTAGGTAAGTTCTTCAGTTCCTTTCAGATTCTTTTCAAGCTTAAGTTGTGTTTAGCATTCCAACTCGCATACTCATACATTCAATGTACAGATGCTAGTTGGCCCGCATCTTATTATGGTGCAGACACAGGTAAGTTGGATCGACATCCGGCGCATCGTTGATCCAGAGAGCAGTTTAGAGTCTGTTGATGAGCCTCTTTGCATTCCAGAGGACTCTTTTTCATTGTTTTTAGTTTTAGTATTAGTTCATTAGGATGTCCTGGGCCTTCCCAACATCCATCTTAGTTGCTTAGAGGCTTCATAGACAGACAAACAGTCAGTTAATTAATTCAGTTATCTTTACTTTTCATTTCATGTGTTATAGACTTGAGTTTGCCTTAATGGCCAGTTGAATGTTCTTTTATAACATTCTAGTTACTTTATAAATGTGTATGTGATGAGTTAAGTCTTCCGCTGAGTTAGTAAGCCAGGTCAAGGGTTCGCTTGAGGCCAACAATGGTCTTCGAGTGTCAGCCACATCCTGGGTATAGGCTTGGGGTTTGACAAACTTGGTATGAGAGCAAAGAGTTCAAGAGTCCTAGGGAGTCTATGAAGTCGCGTCTGTAGAGTCCTAGTGATCGGTGTGAAGCGCGCCACATCTGTAATTAGCAGGCTGCAACATTTATGAAAATTTTCTACTTCTTTCACACTCTTTTCGTGCATTAGAGTTGATCTCTACAAAGTTCCTTCTAATTCGTGCTTGTGCGTGTTTTCAGATAATCATGCCGCCACGAAGAGCAGTCAGAGGTCGTTCAGCTAGGAGAAATATTAAGGAACAAGAGTTACCAAATGCACCTAAAGTGCAACCTCAAGGGGAAGTCACTAATGTTGAGTTCAAAGAAGCAATTATGATGCTGAGTTCAGAGAAACAATTAGGATGCTGAGTCAAGCGGTGACTAACTAGGTTAGGTAACAAAGAGGAGGTCGACAAGGAGAGGCTGACACTTCAAGGATTCGTGAGTTCTTGAGGATGAATCCTCCAAGTTTCACTGGTTTAAGTACTTCTGAGAATCCGGAGACCTTTGTTGATGAACTGAAAAAGGTGTTTGATGTGATGCATGTTGCTGATACTGAGAGGGTTGAGCTAGTTGCATATCAACTGAAGGATGTCGCTAGGACTTGGTTTGACCAGTGGAAAGTGGATAGAGCTGAGGATGCACCACCTGTGAGTTGGGTCTGTTTTGAGGAGGCTTTCTTAGGCCGTTTCTTTCCCCGAGAACTGAAAGAGGCCAAGGTACGTGAGTTCCCCACACTTAAGCAAGATTCTCTAAGCGTTCATGAATGTGGGTTGAAATTCACCCAATTGTCCCGTTATGCTCCGGAAATGGTTGCAGACATGAGGAGTAGAATGAGCTTGTTTGTTGCTGGGTTGGCTCGTTTGTCGAGTAAAGAAGATATAGCCGCAATGCTGATAGGTGACATGGATATCTCAAGGTTGATGGTCTATGTGCAGCACGTAGAGGAAGAGAAGCTGAGGGATAGAAAGGAGTTTAAGAACAAAAGGGCTAAGACAGGGAATGAGTCCGGGCAGCAGAAGAGTAATGCAAACTGGTTATCTTTCCAACAGAAACAGAAGGGACCTGCTCCATCATCTTCTAGTGCACCTGCACCTAAGAACAAATGTGAGTACAATAGTCAGAACTTCAGAGCTAAACCTGCTTATTCTCAGGGAAACATGGCACAAGGGGCTAGTAAGCCTCCTGCATGCGCCAAGTGTGGTAGGAACCATTCAGGTATTTGTCGTGAGGGCTCCACTGGTTGTTTCAAGTGTGGTCAGAGTGGGCCTTTCATGCGAGAGTGTCCAAAGAACAAGCAGGAAAATGGTAATGGGGACAATAGAGCCTAGTCTTCTTTCTTCAGTTGCTCCACCAGACAGAGCTGCACCTAGAGGGGCTACTTCCAGTACTAACGGAGGAACAAACCGCTTATATACTATCAACAGTCGCCAAGAGCAAGATGATTCGCCAGATGTTGTCACTGGTATGATCCAAGTTTTTGATTTTACTGTTTATACTTTGCTAGACCCAGAAGTGAGTTTATATTTTGTAACTCCTTATGTTGCTATGATTTTTGATGTTATTCCTGAGCAACTTAGTGAACCATTCAGTGTTTCTACACCTGTTGGTGAGTCTATTCTAGCAAAGAGAGTCTATCGTGATTGTCCCGTTTTCGTCAATTACAAGAGTACCATGGCTGATTTAATTGAGTTAGACATGGTAGATTTTGATGTCATTCTTGGTATGGACTGGCTTCATGCATGTTATGCCTCAGTTGACTGTAGAACTCGAGTTGTCAAGTTTCAGTTTCCAAATAAGTAAGTCATAGAGTGGAAAAGCAGTTCAGCAGTGCCTAATGGTCGTTTCATTTCATACCTTAAGTCAAGGAAGTTAGTTTCTAAGGGTTGTATCTATCACTTAGTCCGAGTTAATGACTCTAGTGTTGAGATACCTCCTATTCAATTAGTTTCAGCAGTGAGAGAGTTCCCAGAAGTCTTTCCAAATGATCTTCCCAGAGTCCCTCCTGAGAGAGAGATAGACTTCGGTATAGATCTTCTTCCAGATACTCATCCTATATCTATTCCGCCATATAGAATGGCACCAGTAGAGTTGAAAGAGCTTATAGAGCAGTTGGAGGATCTATTAGATAAGGGCATTATTCGACCAAGTGTCTTACCTTGGGGCGCTCCGGTCTTGTTTGTGAGGAAGAAAGATGGTTCCCTTAGGGTATGTATAGATTACCGTCAATTGAACAAGGTTACCATCAAGAACAAGTATCCTCTTCCAAGGATTGATGATCTTTACGATCAACTTCAGGGTGCTTCGTGTTTCTCAAAGATAGACGTCAGATCAGGTTACCATCAATTGAAAGTAAGGGAATGTTATATTTCCAAGACAATATTCAGGACCCGTTATGGTCATTATGAGTTTCTGGTCACGTCGTTCAGTTTGACTAATGCACTTGTAGCGTTCATGGACCTTATGAATAGAGTTTTCAAACCTTATTTAGATATGTTTGTTATCGTCTTCATTGATGACATACTAATCTATTCAAGGAATGAAGAAGATCATGTTAGTCATCTCAGAATATTTCTTCAGACTTTGAAAGATAAGGAGTTATATGCTATGTTCTCAAAATGTGAGTTTTGGCTTGAGTCTGTGGCGTTCTTGGGCCACATAGTTTCCGGTGATGGAATTAGAGTTGATACCCAAAAGATAGAGGCAGTGCAGAGTTGGCCTAGACCCACATCTCCAACTGATATTAGGAGTTTCTTGGGCTTGGCTGGATATTATAAAAGGTTTTGTAAAGGGATTCTTGTCTATTTCGTCTCATTTGACCAAATTGACTCAGAAAACAGTTAAGTTTCAATGGTCTGAAGCTTGTGAGAAAAGCTTTCGGGAATTAAAAAAGAGGTTAACTACTGCCCCAGTATTGACCTTACCAGAAGGTACGCAAGGTTTTGTGGTGTATTGTGATGCATCTAGAGTTGGATTAGGTTGTGTGTTAATGCAGAATAGTAAAGTTATAGCTTTTGCCTCCAGACAGTTGAAAGTTCATGAGAAGAACTACCCAACCCATGATTTAGAATCGGCTGCTGTAGTATTTGCTTTAAAAATATAGCGCCATTACCTTTATGGTGTTCATGTGGATGTGTTCACCGATCAGAAGAGCTTTCAGTATGTGTTCACTCAGAAAGAGCTCAATCTCAGACAGAGGAGGTACTTAGAATTACTCAAGGATCATGTCTTATGACATGAGTATTCTTTACCAACTAGGTAAGGCTAATTTTGTTGCTGATGCTTTAAGCAGGTTGTCTATGGGTAGTACTGCCCATGTTGAGGAACAAAAGAGAGAGTTAGCAAAAGATGTGCATAGACTTGCACGCCTGGGAGTCAGACTTATGGATTCCACAAAAGGAGGAGTAGTGGTGATGAATGGGGCTGAATCATCATTAGTGTCAGAAGTAAAAGGCAAGCAAGACCAAGACCCTATTTTGCTTGAAATGAAGGCAAATGTTCATAAAAAAAAGTATTAACTTTTGAACAAGGGGGAGATGGCGTACTGAGATATCAAGGTAGATTGTGTGTACCAATAGTGGATGGACTCCAAGAGAGGATCATGGAGGAGGCTAATAGCTCTAGATATTCCATTCATCTGGGTTCCACAAAGATGTATCGTGATTTGAAAGAGGTGTATTGGTGGAATATTATGAAGAAGGGCATTGAAGAATTTGTTACTAAGTGCCCGAATTGCCAACAAGTTAAAGTAGAGCACTAAAGGCCCGGTGGTTTGGCTCAGAATATAGAACTTCTGGAATGGAAGTGGGAGATGATTAATATGGACTTCATCACAGGTTTACCAAGGTCTCGCAGGTAGCATGATTCTATTTGGGTGATTGTCGACAAAATGACAAAATCAGCCCACTTTTTGCCGGTAAAGACTACCCATTCAGCAGAGGATTATGCCAGGTTATATATTCAGGAGGTGTTAAGACTTCATGGAGTCCCAGTCTCCATTATTTCAGATGGAGGTGCACAATTTACTGCACAATTCTAGAAATCTTTTTAGAAGGGTTTGGGTTCAAAGTTGAACTTAAGTACTGTTTTTCATCCTCAGACAGATGGGCAAGCAGAGCACACTATTTAGACATTAGAAGATATGTTAAGGGTATGTGTGATTGATTTCAAAGGTAATTGGGATGATCATTTACCCTTTATTGAATTTACATACAACAATAGTTACCACTCTAACATCCAGATGACTCCTTATGAAGCTCTTTATGGGAGAATATGCAGATCTCCTATTGGATGGTTTGAAGTTGGTGAAGCAGGGTTGATAGGACCAGATTTAGTCCATCAAGCTATGGAGAAGGTGAAAGTGATTCAAGAGAGGTTGAAAAGGGCGTAGAGTCGTCAGAAATCCTACATTGATTTCAGGAGAAGGGGGTTAGAGTTCGAAGTAGATGATTGGGTATATCTAAAAGTTTTACCCATGAAGGGTGTTATGAGGTTTAGTAAGAAGGGGAAACTTAGTCCCTGGTATATTGGGCCTTATCATCCAAAAGGATGGGCAATGTAGCTTATGAGTTGGAGCTACCACAAGAGCTAGCAGCGGTTCATCCGGTGTTTCACATCTCCATGTTGAAGAAGTGCATGGACGATCCTTCATTGATTATACCAACTGAAAATATTGGGATCAAGGATAGCTTATCTTATGAGGAGATTCCTGTTCAGATTCTAGATCACCAAGTTCGCAAGTTGAGAACAAAAGAGGTAGCATCAGTCAAAGTCCTTTGGAGGAATCAATTCGTTGAGGAAGCTACTTGGGAAGCTGAAGAGAACATGAAGAACAAATATTCACATCTCTTTGAGTCCGGAGAAAATGCAAACCAAGGTACTAATTATCTTTTTAGTACTCTTTAAATTATGAGTAAGCATGTTGTTTGTTTGTATTTTCTTGTTGGGTGTTTGAATTTGATGTTACCACCCTTAGCCTAGTAAGAGTAATCTTATTCGAGGATGAATGTTCCCAAGGGGGAGATATTGTAACATCTCGCAAATTGAAATAGCTAGGAAGAAGCTAAGAACTGGAAATAATCATTTTTGGAAAGAATGAAAAATCTGGAAAATTGTTTAAGTTAGGAAAAATGAGTTTTTGGTCAACTTCAAACGTCCATAAATCCTAGCTCAGGAGGAGTTAGTTGTAATTCTAGATATTTTTGGAAAGCACTTGGAATGATCTTTCCAACACCACTGAGTTTGTGCGATTCCGAGTTTGTATGAGTGAGTTATACCCTTTGGAAGTTGGGCTGTTGGAATAAGGAAAGTTCAATCCGAATTTTGAAGGGGTAGTTTTGTCTTTTTCTTTCCCTTTCATTTTAATTTGTTTTCGGTAATTAATTAGGGGTCTAAGCTGAATTAGATTAGTTTACACTTTACCAAAAGAGTTAGGGTTTTGAGAGAACCCATAGCCCCCATAAACCATGTAACCATCATGGGTAGAAAAATGTCATACTTTTTAGATGAATCCTTTTTGCATAGACTAGTGGATCCACCTAGTAGTTCAGGTCTTATACCTATGGCAAGGTATAGGATGTGCTGACAGCGTGAGAAAGATCGTTGTATAATTACTATAGCTCTTAAGTGATGGTTGTCGGTTAGAGAAACTCCCACAACAGTACTTTGTATTCTTATATACATCAGTTTATTTGTATTATTACATACATTTCAGAGTTTTATGTATCTTTGCATACACACAGAGGTGACATCATGTTTTAAACAACTTTTCTTTATATTGCACCTGTTTTAAACTGCTTTATATCGAAATGAGTTCAGTTATGTTGAGTTGAGTTGAGTCAGGTAAGTTCTTCAGTTCTTTTCAGATTCTTTCCAAGCTTAAGTTGTGTTTAGCATTCTAACTCGCATACTCGTACATTCAATGTACTGATGATAGTTGGCCTGCATCTTATTATGATGCAGACACATGTAACTAGGATCGACATCCGGCGCATCATTGATCCAGTGAGCAGTTTAGAGTTTGTTGGTGAACCTTTTTGCATTCCAGAGGACTCTTTTTCATTGCTTTCAGTTTTAATATTAGTTTATTAGGATGTCGTGGGCCTGTCTCGACATCCATCTCAGTTGTTTAGAGGCTTCATAGACAGACAAACAGTCAGTTAGTTAATTTAGTTGTCTTTACTTTTCATTTCATGTGTTAAAGACTTGAGTTTGCCTTAATGGCCAGTTGAATGTTCCTTTAAAACATTTTAGTTACTTCATAAATGTGTACGATGAGTTAAGTCTTCCGCTGAGTTAGTAAGCCAGGCCAACGGTTCGCTTGAGGTCAACAATGGTCTTCGAGTGCCAGCCACGTCCAGGGTGTAGGCTTGGGGCGTGACAACAGGGCATCTTCAGGCGGCTACTGATAGACCTCAGCTAGGGGATCATTGATCGAGACTGGATTTGAGGGTGAGCCAGTTCTTTTAGGCTGCCATGAATCTTCTATTCGTTTAGTCCATTCTTTTTGGACTCAAACTACATAGTTAGATTTATTCATATGTTTAGTTTTCGGGGTTGTACCCCCATTTTCTTATACTTGTTGATTAGTAGAGTTTTGGTACAATGTCTTTCAGTTCTAGGGGTTGAACTTCCGCGATGATTATGTTAATTATTTTGTTTAAACCTTCGGAGTTTATGGGAACTCTTTTTTCTGTTTTCAAAATATTTTAATTTATTAATTATCGTAATTTATAATATTTTTTACACAATATTTAAATGTATAAAAGACTAAGAATAATAAAACAAACAAACTAAAATGAAAAAACCACAAAAAATTATCAAACTATCTTTAAGTGCCAAAGCAAACATGTTGACCTGATGCCTACTTTGGCACTATGATAGTATATGAACTCCCACACCTTTATAATGGGAATAAGTTCCGTTTGGATTAACTAATCTTAAGGTGGTTTTGATTTTTAAATAACTTTTTAGTTTTGGAGGTGTTTGGAAAAATTATAAAGTACTTTTAAGCACCCACTTTTAGACAAAAAAAATTAAAAAAATAAATCAAAAATAGGATACAATCTACTTTTACTTATAAATTACTTTTTATTAGTTTATTCAAACAGGCCCTTAGCCGTAGAGTTGCATCCAAAATGGATTCATATTAAGAGAAAGAGAGAACTACCACCAATATTAAGTTTATCGATGATTATTTAGAGACATATATTTATGATGAAATATTTATTTTAATTTACTAATTTAAGAGGCCTACAAAATTTAATTTGCGTAAACAATTTTTAAAAAAATATATGAAATATATATGAAGTCCATAAGAATTTTTTTTAGCCCTCATAAGCATATAACTGATTTCAAGCAAGTATATTGACGTTCACCTACCTACTTAGGATTATTTCCCTCTGTTAAATAGTAAACAATAAAATGTTTGAACCACTGTTCAATTTATTTCCCTCCGTTAAATACTCTCTCCGTTTCATAAAGAATGAACTAGTTTGACTTGGTACAGAGTTTAAGTAAATAAAGAAGACTTTTGAATCTTGTGGTCCTAAATTAAAGTTATGTCAAATATACAAAACTGTCCTTTAATCTTGTGGCCTTAAACATGTCACGTGGAAAACTGATATTAAAATGTTATCAAAAAAAAGAAAGAGATCATTCTTAGACTAAAAAAAAAGAGATCATTCTTTTTTAAACAGAGGGAGTAGTAAACAATAAAATGTTTGAAACTGTGTTCAATTCTTTTTTAACTTCCCCACGTTTTGAGGAAGTGTATATATATATATAAGATGAGACATTTTGCTTTAAGCACAAGATGAAGCGTAATTCCCGAGTTATGGGGCGTACACCTCATGATTCTTTAATTTTTCAATATATAATATATGAAAACAATATAATACAAAACTATAAAAAAAATACATAACATAATTTAAATGAATTAAAATATAATTAAAGAAACTCATGGCAAAACTGTCTAAGGTGATTTTACAAATACATGAATAATTCAATTATATAAAAGCAATTTTGAGATGCACATCAACTCTAACATTTTAACTATTAAACAATAAAAAGTTACAATTTCTTAAATATATTATTATCATACTATGCAATTTATTTTCCTAAAAAAATAATCAATAAACTTTATTAATATTATAATTAAAAAGTCACGACCCAACCCACCAGGTCGTACGAGCATCTACTCTGACACTTAGATAAGAGAATATTCCTTACCATCCAATTTGGATTAGAACATGCGAAAAATAAATGATTTACTACAAAAAGCTCATTAACATCACAACTTTAGTAAAATCTCTTTACAATAGACTGAAAAGCACCTCCAAGGAACTAGTCTAAATATGCACTAGAGCTATTAAGAGTATACAATTTTTTTTTCCAAAAAAGGGGCATTATCCTCTACCTTGTAAATTAACCACGAATTAGTTACAGAATTGGAGGGGGACATAGTGCCAAAAACCTCCATGAGAATTCCTTCTACTTGGTGAATATACAACATACACCAAGCTAATGCAAAAGAGGCTACAAACTATCATAATGGAAGTTTAGCCTAAGGTATCAAGAAAGAATTAAGGTGGTTCGAAATACCATTCTAAGTGAATGATTCGAAATGCCATTCTAAGTTAAGATTGTGTGCATGCTTGGATAAGAAGTCAATAACTTCATTTCCCTCTCTAAAATAGTGTTAAATTTGAATGTTGTTCTGTTGTATCATATGTTGTATTATAGCAATATCTCTTTGCACCTTCCATGGGATCTTGCACTTGCTCAAAATCATGTTCACCACCAGAAGAGAGTCTAATTTGAGGATGAACTTATGTGGATTTCTGGATATGCACCACTGGACTCCATGTAAGGCTGTTTTCACTTCTGAGTAGTTTTTAGTATGGAAATGCACTGGGGTTGCAAATGTCATCACCATGTGTCCATTTCTTTTTCTAACAATACCCCTCGCTCCTGTTTTTCCTTCTTTCGAATTGAAGCTCCCATCAGTGTTTAGTTTCCATTCATTCACCTTTGGTTTCTCCCACATCACCATAATACCTAAATTCAAGAAAAATGAATTTAAGGTATATATTTCGTAGTTAAGTTTAATAATTTTAGTATACTTTACTTTTTTTTTACTATCGATCTAATGCTATTAATTTTTTTTCAGACTGTGTGTACTTGGGAGCAGAGGTACAATATGGTCATTGCGATCACATTTGAGAGGAGGGCATCCACGAGACTGTCTAGTTGGCTAAAGAAAGTCTGGGATACTGATCAACGTCCGGGTTGGATGTTGCCTCATATTTTTGATGAATTGCACCAGTATTGGAACATAGATAAGTTCAAGGCAATGTCCAAACAAACCAAAAATGATAGAGGCAGTTTTAAGGATGGCTCATTGCACACCGGAGGTGCAAAGACCGTTGGAATAATTACAAGAGAGATGATAAGTTCTAATTCAAAATTTTAAATAAATAATTAGTTGATTCATATATATTGCTATAAATTTCAGTATTTATTTATAGGAAAAAGAAATGGGGCGCACTCCCCTTCAACCGGAGGTTTTCAAGAGAACACATGGGAAAAAGAAAGAAAATTAGTCGGATCTGGATGTGTGGGTGGAGGAAAGGGCCTAATGAACTTTTGTAAGTTATTTATTATGAATAATATATATGAATAGTGAATATATTTGTGGTATGTATATATATTGATGCCAATTTTTATATTTAATATGCAAAGAGAGTTTAATTAGTACGTGAATGAGAATCTAGATAGTTCGGTCCAAATGACACCTGAACTGTCCACCCAAATTTGAATAGAAAAAGTGGTAGGGGGACACACAAGGGGTAGAGTCTATGGTTGAGGCTTTCGAAACGATGTAAGACAACACCAGTCATACTTACAAGGTAGTGGATCATCACGTCAAGCCGAGGCACTTGACGGTGATCAGATTGCTGCTATGTCGGCTCAAATAGCACAACTTACATCGGCACTGGCAAATTCTGAGCAAAGAAGAGTAGCTGAACAACAAAGCATAAGTGCGACCGTTCAGCAAATCAAAGAACAAGTGTTGAGCCTCGCTCGTCGACCTACTACATCTTCTCCTGCCGAGGACATCGACGACGACAGTAAGGAGGAGGATGATTTTGTAGATCGCACTCCCTAGTATAGGTGTCTTATTATTATGAACTTTTTGAAATTTTGAAACGAATTTTGGAAGACTTTACAAGACTTTAAATTGTGATTTACATATTTTTGAATGCTAATTTAAGTTTGATGTTTTATATTTTGTGTAGCTTCTTTATAATGTTTTGTGTTTGATTGGGGCTGAATTGAATTGAATTGCTTTGGCAGGTGGGCAATCAAAAAATTTGCAGAAAAAGCGACGAACAGAGTGGTTTTGTCCGTCGCTTTTCTGGGTTTTATTTTTTTAAAAACCCAGAAAAGCGACAGACAGGGTCCTTTAGTCCGTCGCTTTTTTGGGTTTTATTTTTTAAAAAAATACCAGAAAAGCGACGGACAGGGTCCTTTATTCTGTCTCTTTTTTAGATTTTAAAAAATTAAATTGAAAGAAAAGCGACGGACAGCGTCTCTTAGTCCGTCGCTTTTCAAGATTCTAAAAAAATTAAAAATTAAGAAAACCGACGAGCTTTTTGTAAATTAAAAAAAATAAAAAAATAAAAAAGCGACGGACGGCGTCGCATTATTTAATTTTTTTTTTAAAAAAAATAATAGGTGACGCAGTCCGTTGCTTTTGGAAAAGCAACAAGATTAACTGCGTCACTTTTCTATCTCTTTTGGCAAAAAAAAGTGATGCAGTTCGTCGCCTTTTTCCGTGCCTTTTTGGCAGTTTTTTAGTAGTGCATTTTAATGATAAAAATATTTTCACAGTCTGAGGACTATTTGAAGAACTCATATCATTCTTCCTTTTATAATTACCACAATGATGATTATTATAATTATGTCCCTCCACGTCCTTATTCATATATTCAATCATTTAACGTCTTTCAGACTTATTATTCACTACTACCAATTCATATGATAGAAAGGAGCAAATCTACTGACGGGTTTCAAAGTTATCATACATTGTTATCACATTCTTTTCAAGGAATAAAGCAAATTCAATGAGATGGATTTCAAGACTTTTCATTAAAAATATATAATTTTGCCTTAGTCATCATTTTATCATTACTATGGTGCATTGAGACTCAAACTCAATGTCTTATACATACAAGACATGTTAGGCCATAATTCTTTGAGACTCGAACCCAACACATAATCATTATGGTGCATCAAAACTCAAATTGATGTCTTACCCTCTTAGTGCGATGAAACTTGAATTCATCGTGTTACCCTCAATCATGAATTAACATCATAGTCCAAAGTGCTTTAAGACTCCCCCAAGTCCTTAAACTGTACATATATGAACAAAATATCTGCAAAATATAATTTGTAAACTATATGTTTTAATATAAGATATTCAACTTAAAGCAATATATACTAATTTATAATTGCATAAAATCATTTTTTTTATAATAGATAAAGCAATATATGCTACTATCCCGCACCATATGAATACGTTATGACAAATAATAAAAGGCACAAACTTAAGACGTATTTGGAAGGTTCTGTGACATGGCCTTGTGCCACCAAACTCATTCTTACCATATGCCCTTCTCTCGTGGCATATAATAAGCACCTTAAGATTAATTCCCATGGTAGAACATTCGTGCTGATAACGTGTTATAACTTAGAATAATATAATATAAAGAGAAGAAGACAAGATATGGAGATGAGAAGAGGACTTTTCTTCTATTCAAGTGTGTTTTAGTACAATGGTGAATGATATCTCAATTTATAGGTTGAGATATCACTCCAAAGGTCACCAAGTTCAATGTCCAAACTAGAAGATATTTACATTGTTATCCAAAAAGGGGTTCATATTTTCTAGGGAATATACATACATGAATTTGGTAGTTCATGAATAAATCAAATGGACAATCTACTATTCAATGGATTTATAAATGACCTTTACAGGTTGGTGTTTAGAAAATTTTTAATAAAGAAAAATCGATATGCAGAGATTTTTCGCAAATTTTTTGGCATTAGAAAAAATGACTTCAAGAGATCAATTTGATAAAAATAACAATTTAAATAATCAATTTTTGACCATTTTTGGTAGACATTTTATATTTTTCGAGCAGATTAGTGTTTGATTGGTAAGTCAAAATAATTTAATTGGATCAATAATAAAATATCGTATATATATTTTGTTTTTTAAAATTCAGTCTAAGAAATATATGAGCAAAAAGTACTATAACTAGATAGATATTCTAATTAGCAAAATCGGTGGACGAATCCAAAGATATGTTTAGACATTTTACAATAGTCCAAGAGCATATTTTGTCCTTTTTCTTCCATTATTTAAAGTCATTCACCTATGGTTAAAATATGTACTAAGGAGGAATGTGGGTTACCATTAAATAGGTAGACATGGAATTAAGTTGTCCTAATATGGAGGATAATTTGTGAAGTAGTGAAAAGTGAAAAGGAGTTACCGTAGCCTAACAGATTCCATGTCACGGGCATCACTATAGCTATGAAGCTGTAATCCATAAAAAGTGTTGATCTAATAATTCCCTTCCATGATAAAACATTTTTCTTCAAGGGCAACTTTTATACAAAATCGTATATTCTTTATGTTTCAATTTATATGAGAAAAATTAATTAAATATAAACTCTTTCAATTTAATGGAAAATTTAATTTAATATAAACTTTTGAGAAAACGAAAAAAGCCTTTTAAAATTTATAATCTAAATTAAATTATAAATTATTTCATTAAGAGGAAAATAAACCTTTCAAAGTTCAAATTGTTACACCCTCCATCTCATTTTATACGTCACTATTTCCTTTTTAGTATGTATCAACAAGAATGTCATCTTACTCTAATTAGAAATTAATTTAACTTCTTTTTTTTTTCATAAATTTTTCATATATCTTTTAAATATTTTAAATTTTTAATTATTGTGACTTATAGTAATTTTTACATAGTTTACACTATATCAATATCATTTTTAAAAAATTGAAGATTTAATGAGCAAATTCTCAATCAAACTTAAACTATTTAACTCTCAAAAAATGAAAAGTATCATAATTTAGGGAGTATTGTTTTTAGAACTGATTAAAAAAAGTGAATAGTGTAATTTAGGATAGAAAGAGTATTATATTCCTTGTAGCAGTATAAATACCCTGCATGCCATTACATTTGTTCATTCATCTTTGCAACGATTTGTGTGCTTTAGCTTCCTTACAATAACATGGCTTCTAAAACTAAAGCCTCATTGGTTACCCTTTTCCTCTCCTTCAATCTCCTCTTCTTCGCCATAGTNGGTGGAGGTGGAGGTCGAGGTGGAGGTGGGGGTGGGGGTGGAGGTGGAGGTGGAGGTGGAGGTGGGGGTGGGGGTGGAGGTGGAGGTGGACAAGTAAGGTGTCCAAGAGATGCTTTGAAACTTGGTGTGTGTGCTAATATACTTAATTTGGTGAATGTAGTAGTGGGGTCTCCACCAACTTTGCCATGCTGCAGTTTGATACAGGGACTGGCAAATCTAGAGGTGGCAGCTTGTTTGTGCACAGCCATAAGAGCAAACATACTGGGCATAAATCTGAATGTGCCACTCACTCTTAGCCTCATTCTCAACAACTGTGGAATGAATAATAGTGGCTTCACTTGCTAAGCATTCTGCTCTTTATTATATGTCTCTTATCATTAATTATCATGAATTTCCTTGTCTTATGATAGTTATATTGTTCTAAATAAGCGAATTTGCAACATCAACTTATCAAGTAGATTCGTGATTCGTGAACCAGTTGATCATTTTACATTTGTACTCAAAAGGTCGTTTTACTACTAGAGTATTATATATGGACTGTCTTTCCTATTTCATAATATAATAATAAGAATATTTATATTTTGGGTTTCGTTCGACTACTCTTTAAGTTTTTCTTTTTTTTGGTCAAAAGTAAAAAACGTGCAACTCCACCTCGTGCCTTAACTCTGTACGTACCTTAGCTTCTGTAGTTTGAGCTTACTCAATCATTACAAAATGATAGTTTAGGATCTTCTAAGGTTAGACCACAATATTTACATTGAAGTGAAGTGAGTAAGTCACAATTACATGTTTTAGTGGCGACCTTGAAGTTGTTACAACTACTTAAGCAGAATGTTATTTGTGGCAATATAAGAGATCGCCACAAAATACAGATTGTGGCGACTAAACTAGCCACAAAAGTATACCAATATGCCAAAAATGAAGTTCCACATGATGTAGCCACAAAATGGATAAGTACGCCAAATAATTTTGTGCAAATAGCCTGAATACAACAAGAGGAACATTGGCTGGCGCCATGTACTAACGACATTTGCCCATGGACAGCCTCCATTATTCTTAGTACTTTAGGGCTCGAATGGAGCTTTTTTATTGGTTGATACTTTATCATTATAATCTATAAATAGTAGATTTCACACACTTGTATAGTATATTCATCCTGAATTCACACATTGAATTGTTCTCGGAGATAAAGCTAGCAACACTGGATTCGGATTCAGTGCTCATCTGCATTAAGCTTTATATGACTCACTTTCTATTCTATTTTATTGATCACTTTTATATCGTTTTTTACTTATTAATACTATACTATTTAACTGCTAATAATAAAAATCTAATAAGTTAAGCTAAGATGCAGATTTTTGACCTCATACAAATTTGATTGTACTACTATTATTTCGATAAATGAATAAAAAAGTTTCTCACAGATGGAAATCATTTTTATTGTTTACAGCTCTAGTATTGCTAGCTAGCAAATGGAACCTTCTACTATAGTTATGCCCGTGACTTAACTGGAATCTGCAGCATGATATATTTTAAGCAATGCCCTTTTCCTAATTTTCCACTAAATAACAAAAATTAACCTCCATCGTTAGTCTCAGAG
This sequence comes from Solanum stenotomum, assembly GCF_019186545.1. Classification (NCBI taxonomy): domain Eukaryota; kingdom Viridiplantae; phylum Streptophyta; class Magnoliopsida; order Solanales; family Solanaceae; genus Solanum; species Solanum stenotomum. The sequence continues at coordinate 21,541,357 of NC_064284.1, forward strand.
AGAAAAAAGGTTTCACATGCACATATATTCTCTGACTTAAGAATATCTAAAAGTTCAAAGTTCAAACCCTCAAGCAAAAGACAATAATAAAAAAAGATAATTAGGATGTAGACAGAGGTGGAGCTAGGTTGGGGTTCGTGGGTTCAGATGAACCCACTAGCTTTTCCATTAATTTTGTATTTGTATTAAAAAAAATAATAAATATATATGTATATTAACTTGTGAACCCCCTAACAAAATTGTATTTGAGCAGTGAAAATGCTTTTCACACATTTATTGTGGTTTCAAACACCTTTCTCTTTTGTTTTAAAATTTAGAACCTCCAAATTTCTAATTCTGGCTCCGCTTCTGGGCGCTGGAGGTAGATATCGTTTATTTTGATATGACAACTAAACTAACATACTTCACATCATGACCTGCAGGAGTAATTAACGTAATTAGGTTATTTAATGCAACAACACATCCCGTGATTCTAATTAAGGCCCCTGGTTATATTTCAAAGTTTTGAACTGTTTGCAACAAATCTTAAGTCACCGAATAAATTGCAATTACAAATAAAATATGAAGAAACATCATTTTATTGATAAACACATTATAGGGACAAATTTGTTTATTAGCTTGATACTGCTCTCTTAAGATTTCTCTGTGATTCAATGATCGTTAATGATGTATTTCTCGAATTAGGACGATTTAAACTTTCTTGAGATTTATTTGATCTCCATTGATTTTTGTGAATATTTTGTGAATTTGCGAAATATTTGAAATGTCTTTTCAAGGCAATATAATACCTCTTTGTGTGTGCATAAGCTAGGATTTAAGGTAAAAAGTAGCTTCCAAGAACCCTAACTGAAATAGAACTCGTGTGGTAGAGTCCTACAAAATTTCGATGTCTACATGATTATAAAAATGATATTCCATGTTTGAAAGAAGAAGAGAAAAACGGTAGAGACCACGGCCCGATCGAACCTACAATTTTTGTTTTCTTTTTTAATACTCAACTATAGAAGGGAACCGTTATGAAAGCAAATAATGACAATGGGTGAGAGTTTATATTAAGGTCCTGAGAATTTCAAAATTGTCAATCAAACGTCGAATTAATTTTATACATGAATAACTTTTTTATATATATCTACCGAACGTTGTATTAATTATATACATGGATAAATTTTTTCTTATCCACCTACCAAACGTCGTATTAATTATATTCATGAATAATTCTTATCCATCTATGAAATGTTGTTAAGTTATAGACTCTAATGCATGAAAAAGCTAAGACTTGTTTTATACCGCTACCAAACGACCCTAAGGGTGTAGATATCGTTTGTGTTGATATGNTAATTATATACATGGATAAATTTTTTCTTATCCACCTACCAAACGTCGTATTAATTATATTCATGAATAATTCTTAACCATCTATCAAATGTTGTTAAGTTATAGACTCTAATACATGAAAAAGCTAAGACTTGTTTTATACCGCTACCAAACCACCCTAAGGGTGTAGATATCGTTTGTGTTGATATGACAACTAAACTAATACTATATATACTTCACATCATGACTAATTAACGTAATTAGGTTATATAATGCAACAACCACATCCCGTGATTCTAAGGCTCCTACTTATATTTCAAAGCTTTGATCATTTATTAAAATGATATTCCATGTTAAAAGAAGAAAAAAAGAAACAATAGAGACCACAATTCGATCGAACCAATAATATTGTTTTTATTTTCATACTCAACTATAGAATGAAACCGTTGCGAAAGCAAGTAATGACAATGTGTGAGAGTTTATATTAAGGTCTCAAGTAATTAATATTGAGATTAACTTCTCTCCACTAAGCGTGCACAACAAAATTACACTTCATAATTAGAAATACTATTTTTTTAAAAATTTGATAATTATATTTTTACATTTAAAGATTAATGATTTTTCAGCTTCTCTTTTTCTTTATATTTTTTATTTTTTAAAACAAGTTTTACTGATCTAAGATTTAGTTTTTGAAAGAACGTTCAAATATTTTTGAGACAATCGATTTTGAGTATTATTTAAATAAATTGGAGTACATATAAAAGTATATGAATCAAAGTTTGTGTTAAATTATTTTGATTGTACCAATATCAACCCCTTTTCTGCCATTTATTCCTATTCCAAGGCAAAAATTCAACAATCTCTTAACCAACCTCAAGGAACTGTTGATTGAATGAACTAAGAAGAGAAAATATAGTCTGAAGCAATAGAGGCACCAATCCAAAAACTTTTTCATGTTCCGAAGAACACTTAATAAGTTATGATTAATTATTTTATAAAACTAATTAGTCTAGATTTTAAAAAGAAAAAAGAGAGTAAAAAGTTACTGCTTTAATGGTGTTGCTGAAGAACGAGGGCAAAAAAGCGGTGAAAGAATCCTTCTTATTTTCGACAACCAAATAAGAATCCTAAACAAACTCCTATAATTAATTTAGAGTTTAAGTTACCATATAATACTTTTATTATTATTATTATTTAAATATTGATAATATATGAAAGGAAATAAGTATTTCTAAAAATGAACTGACAGTGTAATTTTGTTGTCCACTGTCAGTGGAGAGAAGCTAAAAAAAGTGACGGACAACGTCACTTTTCTAAAAAATTTATTAAAGAAATTTCTTGAAAAGCAAAGGACAAAAGGAACCTTGTCCAGGGGTGAAGCTACATTGTAGTAAGAGTGTCCAAGCGGACACACTTCGTCGAAAAATTACATTGTATATATAAGTAAAATGATACTTTAAATAATTAAATAAGACATTTTAGACACCCTTGAAACAACAAAGGCACAACTGCTACATAGAATTAGCAATTTATGGCCCAATTTTATTTAGCAATTAATAGTCCAAAAAAAATAATAGCATGTATTAGCCCAAAAGTAAATTACCTGTATTTTTACAGATTTACATTTTTATCATTGTGCAACCAATTGGCAATAAATAGAAGACGTGGGATTGTTTTGTGATTTTAAGTCCTATAACTAAGGAAGTTACCATTTCAGTTTCTAATGAAGCATCTTCAAATACTTTCTCTTGTGAAAAATGTATAGAATTGCAGTAAATAAAATTCTATAAACAGATTCTGCATTCAAGTTACACACTATTTTGTACTTATACCACCCAAAAAAATATAAAATAAAGATTTATTTTTCCAAAAAAAACTCATGAGATCCCTCTTACCCATGAAAATAAATATAAAAAAAATAACACATTACAATCTCAATTTTTCCCCAATTAAATTGAAATCTTCAATTCCACAATAAAAAATTCATATAGAGTTTGGCAATGACAGATTCAATATATATATGATAGAGCAAATATAGTCAAAAACAATGAAAAGAAACGATTTAGTATATTATCATACATTAGATGAACGTACATACTGAAGAGAAAATTTAAGCAAATACAGAGTATATGCATGTATGAAGAATTGTAAAAAGATAAAAAAAAAAAAAAAAAGGTAAAAAATAAATGTTGAAAGAATCATTATTAACAAAGAATTGTTTAAAATAAGAAAAGAGAAGAAGAAAGAATAAAATTTTTACTTTTCAATAAATAAAGGATCGAAAGAAAAAACATGTCTTGAGAAAAGTTTGGAGAAAATTAGGGAATAAAATAACCTTTTAGAAAAAAAAAAACCCCTTTCGAGTAAAAGAAAATATGGCTAATAAATGCCAAATAGATTTTCAAAAATCTTTGTTTTGCTAAAAGATTATAAGGGGGCTATTTATTGCCAATTTTAANAAATGTTGAAAGAATCATTATTAACAAAGAATTGTTTAAAATAAGAAAAGAGAAGAAGAAAGAATAAAATTTTTACTTTTCAATAAATAAAGGATCGGTGAAAGAAAAAACATGTCTTGAGAAAAGTTTGGAGAAAATTAGGGAATAAAATAACTTTTTAGAAAAAAAAAAAAACCCCTCGAGTAAAAGAAAATATGGCTAATAAATGCCAAATAGATTTTCAAAAATCTTTGTTTTGCTAAAAGATTATAAGGGGGCTATTTATTGCCAATTTTAACTATAACATGTCATGCTATGCGAATTTTTCGTAACTCAGTGGTTCCAAATGCTTACAACCACACTTTTTTTTACAATTTTTAAAAGAGTTCCAAATTAATATCTAAATCATAATTATTAAATCTGTTATTTTAAAACTTACAACTTAAAAAATTTAAGCAAAAAAAATATAAGGTTAGTAGCCAATTGAATTTTTAATTCGTTAGACTTTTGACATTTTTCTTTCTTTTTTTGAATTAAAATTTAAATAAAATTTAGAAGTAATTATTTAATTTAAAGTTAATAAGCTATTATAAGTGAAAAAGTTTCATATAATAATTTCTTTTAAAAAAAATTCATTTGATTCTACTCTCTATTTGTCATGTCTGGTTGTTACTATTATCGTCATCAGAGGTTGGTGAAAGTTTGAAGCAAATGATTCATTCTAAGCTTGAATTTTCTCTTTTTCCTCTATTTTTTTCCTTTCATTTCCTATTAAATTAAATATGAACATTAAAGCTAAAATATTAAGTAGTTTGATTTTAAAAAAAATTGGTACATTTATCAACTAAAAAAGTTACTCCCTCCGTCCCATTTTATGTGATGTAGTTTGACTCGGCACGGAGTTTAAGAAAGAAAGGAAGACTTTTAAAACTTGTGGTCCAAAATGAATGATAGAAATTTGTGTGGTTGTAAATCATTTCATTAAGGGTAAAATAGACATTTTATAGTTAAATTGCTACTAAATATAAAAATGTGTCATTCTTTTTGGGACTGACTAAAAAGGAAAGTGAGTCATATAAATTGGGACAGAGGGAGTAATTATTAGTGTTACATTGTTTGCTTTACAAAATTTTAATGCACCCTTTAATAAAAAAAAAAAACCTATGCGATTGTTCAGTTTTGAACACCTTTCATGAAATAATATATATATATATATACTGCTAAGAGTTGATTGATTAGTGAAGTTGATAAGTTAGTTATTACTGTGCTGAGTAAGTTAACTAGATGTCAGCTTCCCATTGGTTCATTAGCACGGTAGTTCCCGCCAATGCAGTTGTGTATATATATACTTGAGCATTGTAAACTGGATCTGATTCATTCACTATGATGTATATGAATAAGATCATTATATTCATGTAACAACATTTTTCTTCCATTCTCTCAAAGTAATTAGGTTTACTCATTCGATCGATAGTTTGTTATGGCATTAGAGTAGGAATGCAATTTCTGAAGAATTCCTAGCTTGTTTTGATCAGGGAATTTGCAGATCTGAGGAGGTGACAATGACAGGCAAAATCGACCATACTCATCTCTATATCTATCATCTTCTTATGTGCCAGGTGCAATACAAATTGGAATTCAACTTGCAAGAATGGAAAATTACACTTTGTGGAGCAAGGCGATGAAATTGACCTTGTTAACAAAGAACAAATTGAGATTTGTTGATGGCAGCGTCATGCGTGAAGATTACGCCGTCGATTCTGAGAAGAAACAGTGGGATCAATGAAATGCGATGGTACTTTCATGGCTTATAAGCAATGTGAGCAAGGAATTGATGAGTGGAATTCTATTTTGTTCTAATGCAGCACTAGTCTAGAGTGATCTGAAAGAACATTTTAACAAGTTGAATATGTCTAGAATCTTCCACTTAAACAAATCGATTGTTACACATACTCAAGGTACTTCCCCTATCTCAGTTTATTACTTGAAGTTGAAGGATTTCTAGGATAAATTTGACTTGATTGTTGCCCCTCTCTTTTGTAATTGTGAAAGATCTAAAGAGTATAATGATAGTATGTTTAGGCAGAAGCTTCTACAATTTTTGATGGACCTGAATGACAATTATAGCCATGCTAGAAGTCAGATTCTTATTATGAATACACCACGTATTGTTAATCAGTGCTATGATATGATAATTTAAGATGAAAGTCAATGTGAATTAAGTAAAAGAGCACTATACCTTAGGGGGACACATAGATACTGCTGCATTATTCACTAGTAGATCTGGAGGAAATAGTTTTGGAAGCCAAGGTCCTCGAGGTCAGGTTAATGTGAAATTTCATAAATCATATAGGGGTGGATAGTTTTACTGCAATCACTCTGAGATGAAGGGCCACAGTCGATCAGATTGCAGCAAACTGAAATATTGCACTCATTGTTACAAACATGGGCATTTAAAAGCCATATATACTATCCTACCAATTATAAGGGAAAGCGACTAGCAAACATTGTGACAACTGACTGTAGTTCTCAGTTCTATAATTCAGGTGGTTCAACTTATGGTAGTGGTTTAGCTCCACCTCTATCACAGATGCAACAATTCAGTGGTGGTAGTTCACATAAGATGCCACAACAATATGACATTAATTCAGGTTTTGGAGATGGTTGAGTTCCACAATTTACACCTAATCAATACCTTCAAGTTCTACAGATGATGAACAAGCCATTAATCCATGAAGGAAATACAACACCTACCAATAGTAATGCCCATACAACATGTATTTTTGCAGGATATTCACAATTCACTCCTTTAACCTCTACCTTTAATTGGATTGTTGAAAGTGGAGCAGCTGATCATATGGTGGGAACTAAAAGTTTACAAAATCATGGATCAACAGTGAATAGTTCAGGACAGGTTCAACTTTCAAAGGATGATTCAACTAAAGTCACACACTCAGGTTGTTCTCAACTTCATGGAGGTGATGTAGTTAAGAATGTTTTGTGTGTGCCATGTTTTATTTAAAAAATATACTTAGACTGGTTTTAAGAGTCGCCACTTAATTTTTAAAGTAAAATTAAGAAAATTGTTCTTTCAAAAGATTAAAACAACAATCTAATGAAAATATTTAAAGGGGATTCGGGGTTTTTATTAGCATTTCAGGAAGGATTTGAAAGCACCCGAAATGCCCGCTAATATGCGGTTGTCCGTCAATTAACTATTTGGCTAAATTTATTTGACTTAACTTGAATTGAGCAATTTTATAGTTAGGACCATTTCAAGGGAGAAAAAGGGGAAATATCAAGACACTATATCAGTTAAATACTTTGAAAAATTAAGTTTTAAGGTAAAGGGAAATGAGTTCTTAATTAGTCGATTTTTAGAAGATTGGTTCAGAATAGTTGTCTGTCGGGGAAACTATATCGTAATAACCTTAAGATTAACAGTAAGTAATGACAGATAAACAAATATAAAATGATAAAGTAAAGAGGGAAATTTGGGCCCAAGTCTGGTTTCCTGTCCGTCTGGACCAATGCTTGGGCCTGTTTTCGTTTTAGACCTTTTGGCCCAATTTTGTCACCTTTGTACCTATCCTAGACTAAATTGGATTTTATTTCTTTGGGCCTTAGGCCCATCTTCCACCTGTCTTAAATTCTAACAAGATAATAATAAATAAAAAAACAACGGCTTAGGCCCAAAATTACAAAATACAAATTTTTGGAATTAAGAGTGGGCCTTGGGTCCAATCTTTTCAATTTCTCAATCTGTCACTTCTTTTTTCAACTCCGGGATCTGTATGTCAATTTATATGGCTGGTTGACACGAAAAGAGGAATTTGAGTCTTTACGGCTCTCTCGAGATGCAAGAGGAATGGAATGAATTCGTGGCGAACTCGGATAGATTTCACATGCACAAGAAAAGTAAAGGCAAAGAATTAGTTTATTCACAACAAAAAGGGAGGGCCTTTATCTATATTACTGGGCAAACAAATTATCCGAAATATTGATCATGTCTATTGTTAGCTCAAGCTTGGCAAATTATAACAAAATGGAGATTCAAGCATAATGTTATGAAATAAATTCATAGGGAGAGGGAATAATATGATACGGCTTAAACTAAAGGCAAACATAATCGCATTCTTGCACATTTAGAACTAAAGAGAACAAGAAACATTCAAATTAAGGAAAAAAAGAAATTTGCAATAAAAATGGGTTGAATATGAACGTCATGCGTCAAAAACAATAGCATGCTTGTTCTATAACAATGAACAGACAAATGACTAGTTGAGATTAAAAGAAAAGTAAAATTTCTCAACAATATTTAAGGAATCAAAACTAAACTATACAAATTTGTATCCATGTGTAATCATTTCTTTATGTATACCCAATAACTAAATTAACACAATTATTAAATCTAAAATCTAAATAGCATCATGAATCTATTAATAATAAGCCAACACATTCCAACCAACAACTGAGCATTTCAACTTGGTAAAATGGATAAGTGATCATAGATTTGCAAGGATTGAGATAACTATAATCAATGGACAACAATTTATTACATATATTTTAACGAGCCGAACACGTGAGTACAAACACTTAGAAAATATTGACATCCTCACCCACAAATGGGACCGATATATATCCAACACATTTCATACCATAAAATATCCTGCCTCAAGCTATATAAGATTCATACTTTTGATGCAAAATAAAGAACCAACTAGGAAATGAGGTTAATATTTGTTCACTTATTCCTAAAACATAATAATAGTAATAAAAAGGCGAAATGGTCTGGTAGACCCTTGTACTTGTATCAGTTTGTATTCTGAACCCTTCTACTTATCCATTTGTCATCTGGACCCTTAAACTCAATAAAACACAATTTATCGAACCCTTCTGACCATTGACCATGCTTACGTGCTTTAAGATGGCTGAGTTGGCGAAAGTGTGTGACTTCATGCTCCTTAAGGTGAGTGAGTACTATAATTCAGTTTTAAAAATATTAATAAAAGGATAAAATAATACAAAAATTAAAAAATTAATTAAAAAGTCTCCATCTTCTTCACCACACTCCACCTTCATTTGCAGCCATCTACATGCCTCGACTCTTTTTTCTTTTCTTTTCATACTATTGTCATCATCTTTAAAAGATCTTGGCATTGAAACCTCCTTGAGTCCATTGAATCACCGCTAGTGGGGGAGGTCGATGTTGGTGGTGCTCGTCGGAGAAAACTACTTCGCAGTAGAGTGAGAGAGACGATGCTAGTCAGTGGAGAATGAGGCGGGTGAGGGTTGGAGGATTTAGTTACGACAACGAAGAGATTTTCGACTAGATCTGCGGTGGCGACGGCGATTTTGGTTAGTAGTTATGTGATGGTTGAAGGAGTAGGAAAGGAAAATAGTAGATTTTGTNNTTGAGTCCATTGAATCACCGCTAGTGGGAGAGGTCGATGTTGGTGGTGCTCGTCGGAGAAAACTAGTTCGCAGTAGAGTGAGAGAGACGATGCTAGTCAGTGGAGAATGAGGCGGGTGAGGGTTGGAGGATTTAGTTACGACAACGAAGAGATTTTCGACTAGATCTGCGGCGGCGACGGCGATTTTGGTTAGTAGTTATGTGTTGGTTGAAGAAGTAGGAAAGGAAAATAGTAGATTTTGTATGTTTTAAGATGGGAATGGGGACTCACCCTCCGAGGAAGAAACGCACCAACAGCTTGATCTCCTCTATAGAAGCACCACCATTGTCAAAGTTCAGAAGAAGTTGAAGAGCTTATTGCCTAATCTATTTTGGAAATATGTTGGGTTTCTTTTTTAGCTTAAGGAATAAATTTAAATTTTATTGTTTTACTTTTTATTAAATAAAACACAATTGATTTTTTTTTTTAAAAATAAATAATAAATGATGTGTAATTTTAAATCTGACGTGGATGATGATGTGTCATTTTTGTTGAGAGTTTGAAGTACACGCAGCGCCAAGGGGGTTTAAATTGCTAAGTTACATTGAATTTAAGGGTTCAATTGACAAATAGTTAAGTAGAAAGGTCCAGAATACAAATGCATACAAGTACAAGAGTCCATCATACCATTTCTCCTAATAAAAACACTATGATGAACAACAGAGATCATTTCAAAGTCAAGGATAGAAGAAATTAATTAGGCCTATATTTACACATACTAAAATCCCAACAGAAAAGATTCAAAACTAAATAAGGGTCGCAACACAGAACCAAATATAGTATGTGGATTTTAAAACGGAATTAGGAGGACTGAGGGATGTTACCTTTTTCTGGGCAGCGATTGGGACGAAACGAGCTAACTTCCACCACCGCAATGCGAGTTCCAACAACTTCGGCGGCCCCGAAGAACAAAACAGAAAGAGGACACGAATAAGGATTAAACAAGTATCCGGACCTTAGTTCTGTAGCCTTTCATAGATATCCTAAACGCTTGTATCTAACCGTAAGATTAGAAATATCTAAGATATGTGTTCGTCCCAATTTTTCTCAAAAATCCCATTTTTTTCTCAAAAATCCCATTTTTTTTCTCTCTTTAATAATGAAAAAGAGGGCAATATTTATGGAGGGATTCTAGGGTTCGAATTTTGAGGGAAAGGGTAGAAAATTCGGAAAAGGGCAGGGGTACAAATGGAATTCCCAACCGATTTCAAAGTTCAAAATCTCTTCCCAAGGACAGGCAGAAGTTGTTGTTGCGAGGAAATCCAAATTTCCAGCCAAAATCCAAAAGTTGAAATAGACGTCGACGGCTTCAATCGATTCTTTGCTCTTAAGGCGCGACGTGGCGTCCATCATTGCAAACAAAAGACGAAAATCGCGGAGCAGGGATAAAATTTCAGGCGGCTGTGGTAGGTGCAAAGCTATTCGAGCTGCTCTGACAGAGGAGGAAGACCCGAAAAGCTGTACCATTGACGCCATGAGTTGCTTTCCGTGTATTTGTGGACGTTGGAGCTGCTGTCGTTTGTAATCGTTGAAAATTGTTGGCGTTTGGTTGTTGCTGCTATCGTGAAGGAGTTCTGGGTTCTCTTTGTGAAGGAAAAAGTGAAGTTGGGCCTGGTTAAGGGTGAGGAATTGGATTGGGTTGGCTGGCATTTGTATGCTGGAAAATAAAAAGGGAGTTGGGCTGCTGGAAATGTGAGTAAAAGGGCCCAAGTCTAGTTTGAAATATTGGGTTTAAGGTGAGGTGAAATACAGAGTTTTGAAATGGTTAGATTCGCAATAGAAAAAATGGCTAAATAGATTGTAATTTTAGCCAATTAGAATTGAGAAATTAGCCAAATTTGAATTCAAATTGGTGAATTCGGCCAAAACTAAATAAGACAAATTAGTATTAATTAATTAATGAGCTTCTTAATCTTAAAGAAATAAAATAATCAATTTGATTATAAACTAATTAGTTTAAAATATAAACTATTATATGACTAAACTAATTAAATAAATATTTAATTAAAATAAAATCTTTTTGAGTCGATTTTCGAATAATCATAAAATATACTAATTATATACATAGTTATGTAAAACATATATATCATCTAAAAATTATAAAAAGTGACAAAACTATTAAAAAATAACTTGCAAATTATATTATTATTTTTTTTTGGAAATTTTTATAAAACTAATTATTTTAAATCGTTTGAAATTGGAGAAGCTCTAAATGATTAATTATTATTGGAGAGGGTCAAAATTGGGTGTCAACAACTGTCCCTTGTTTTACTCGGATTGATGCAAGAAATCCGAGGAAAATCAAATTGACCAATCAAATTTTGACCGACCACACCTTCATCTTGTGGGAAAGGGATTTGGAATGGACTTTTGGAATTATGACCGAACTCTGAAAATGAGTTTCCTACCTATCTCAGGCTATACGAGAATTCAGGCCACTTGTAGTNCTGGAAATGTGAGTAAAAGGGCCCAAGTCTAGTTTGAAATATTGGGTTTAAGGTGAGGTGAAATACAGAGTTTTGAAATGGTTAGATTCGCAATAGAAAAAATGGCTAAATAGATTGTAATTTTAGCCAATTAGAATTGAGAAATTAGCCAAATTTGAATTCAAATTGATGAATTCGGCCAAAACTAAATAAGACAAATTAGTATTAATTAATTAATGAGCTTCTTAATCTTAAAGAAATAAAATAATCAATTTGATTATAAACTAATTAGTTTAAAATATAAACTATTATATGACTAAACTAATTAAATAAATATTTAATTAAAATAAAATCTTTTTGAGTCAATTTTCGAATAATCATAAAATATACTAATTATATACATACTTATGTAAAACATATATATCATCTAAAAATTATAAAAAGTGACAAAACTATTAAAAAATAACTTGCAAATTATATTATTATTTTTTTTTGGAAATTTTTATAAAACTAATTATTTTAAATTGTTTGAAATTGGAGAAGCTCTAAATGATTAATTATTATCGGAGAGGGTCAAAATTGGGTGTCAACAACTGTCCCTAGTTTTACTCGGATTGATGCAAGAAATCCGAGAAAAATCAAATTGACCAATCAAATTTTGACCGACCATACCTTCATCTTGTGGGAAAGGGATTTGGAATGGACTTTTGGAATTATGGCCGAACTCTGAAAATGGATTTCCTACCTATCTCAGGCTATACAAGAATTAATGCCACTTGTAGTTCGATACGCATGATTTACCGCACGACCTTGAAAGGATTTAAAAGTCATCCCGATACCGAGTTATGGAGAGATTGGAACGCTTGGGAGTAAGATTTAAGAGCGGATGTTGGAGTACAACTAAGTTTTCAACGTTGATCCCGCCTACATATCCCTCAACTTAAGGAATCAGGCTGCTTGTAGTTCAACTCAATCGGTTGAAAGGAAATCTATTATGCAAGATAACCCTCGATTTAGGAGGAGTGACAAGTAAGTCGAGTATGAAAAAGAGGCTTGCAACCTTTTAGCCATGAATGTGGAGCGCTTCACACCCACAATTAAGAACTTATACGGACATAATTTCCAAGGCTCTTAGTGCATTGTCACTCAGATTGGAAAGTTGCTTCCAGTGAACCCAAAATTTTTCGGATGCAAAACTGAAACTGACAAACCCAAAGAAAAACTTTCATGCCTTCTGATAGGGGTGTGGTTTGATTGTGGTGGAAGTCGCTTCTCTGCTCGCGTCCTAAGAGTTTGGCATTCCTCTTTGGACTATGTCCCAGTTCGCTACTAAGAAAAGTTCCACGTTGTGCTGCATCCTAATTGATGTCGTCCGCACCTGTGGTTTGTTTTGAGAATTCATCCTCGTGGATGTTCTCGATAAAGACTGAGATAAAACTCAATAGAATAAAATGCAATTCAAATGGCTCTCCTTGAACATTTGACGTCAACTCCATTTGACGTAAAGCAAATAAAGTTTGTGTCTCATATTTGCAATATAATCTTCAATGTACTCTTCCTTTGAAGTCAAAGCAATAAAATAAAGTGATGTATTATGTTGACGGTTCCCTTGATATTGTTCTTGCAAATGAAAATGATGCAGTCGATGTCGATCTTCTTGTGATGGGTAAATCTTTCTCTCAGATGCATAACTCCTCCTCTCGCGATGCATGAATATTTTCTTGCAATGCGTGAATTTTTCTGTTGCTATGCATGAATCTTTCTCTTGCAATGCATGATTTCCTTCTCTTGCAATGCATGAATTTTTCTCTTGCAATGCATGATTTCCTTCTCTTGCAATGCATGAATCTTTCTCTTGCAATGCATGATTTTTCTCTTGCTATGCATGAATCTTTCTCTTGCTATGCATGAATTTTTCCCAGCAGTGCATGGTTTCTCCGCGATGCATGAATCTTTCTCATGCTATGTATGACTTCTTTTGATGATACCATTCTCGGTACCGAACGAAGATGAGGCTTCACCAGCAACATAGGTGATCTTCTGGGTCTCTTTTGAGTGGTGGTATCGTCTCAATTGACAATACAATAAAAATGGCTGATAATATAATGCAGATGAACGTCTTCCAGGTATTTTCAGTTGTTGGAAAACAATAATATTTCTCTCTTTGTAGTTTTCGTTTGTTCCATCTCCGAAGATAGTTGCAATGTTCATTATGAACCTTGCTTTGCTAAGCATTTGAATAAAATAATGTTACTCATATTCCCAATTCTTGGTATAAGAAGCATAAAACTTTTCCTGCAACCACATAAAAGTTGTTAGTTTAAAATGAACTGATCTGTGTCGATCTCTTCGATTGTCTGCTCTTTGCCTCGCTACTTCCGGTTGATTTTTCCAATCTCCCGCCTCTTGATAGGTAAGACAAAACATTTTTATGCAAAAATAATTGAAACATGAAAGAAGAGTTTTTAAGGAAAATTAGATTTTCAAAAGTAATGTTTGGAAAAGGTCACTGTCAAGTGTCATGTCACGTCGAGCCTAATGAACGCCTTTGGAGTTGACGTCTCGAGGTCTATCCGATTATTTTTTGGGGAGTATTCAAAGTTGCTCTAAACTTCTGATGAACCTTATTGAAATTTTTGAGGTCCTTCCAAAAAATTTATGTCCCAGTTATCTGTCTTGGCGCAACTGTGGTTGAACAAATCATGGAATTTTTGAGATCTTCTCAAAAATTCTGTTCTAGTTGTGAATCTCGATGTCGCTTTAGTCTCGACTTGTTGAAAAGATCTTCTTCTCGAGAATTTTTTAGTCTCTCTCAAAAATTCTATCCCAGTTTCTATTGTAAGGAAAAATAGAAATCTTACGGGAGATATGACTGAGCCGTTGTGGCGCCTATGTATCCCGTTGAGGCAGGAATCATGTCAAACGTAGTTCCCTTCTCGAGGACTAACAAAAATAAGAAAATTACAAAGAAACCGACCGAGGCCGACATAGGCCGCCTACGTATCTCATTCTTGAGAATTAAGGTCGAACGTAGTTCAAGTACAAGAAAAGTATTAAAAGGGGATAAAGAGTTGACCGAGGCCGACATAGGCCGTATACGTATCTCATTCTTGAGAATTCAGGTCAGACGTAGTTCATTACAGAGGGATAAAATTCTAAACAAAGCGACTACAAGCAAATAGAATGATTACAAGGAAATGACAAAAATACAAATTGAAACTTCACACATAATATCTCTTGACAACATCTGAGTTGATCGATTTTGGCCATTCGGTGCCGTCCATCTCCGACAGGACTAAGGCACCTCCAAATAACACTTTACGAACCATATAGGGTCGTTGCCAGTTTGGTTCAAATTTTCCTTTATACTCATCCTGATGAGGGAAAATGCGCTTGAGAACTAGCTGACCAATTTCGAACATTATGGCTCTTACTTTCTTGTGGAAAGCACGAATCATTCTCTGTCAACACAGTTGACCATAACAAACCGCAACCATTCTCTTCTCATCAATCAATGTCAACTGATCAATACGCTTGCGAACCCATTCAACATCACTCAATTCAGTTTCTTGGATGATTCTCAATGAAGGTATTTCAACCTCTGTAGGTATGACTGCTTCTGTTCCATATACTAGCAAATATGGAGTAGCTTCAACTGATGTCCTGACAGTTGTTCGGTAACCCAACAAAACATACGGCATCATCTCATGTCAACCTCTGCGATTATCAATCATTTTCCTCAAAATCTTCTTTATGTTCTTATTGGCAGCCTCTACAGTTCCATTCATTTGGGGACGATAGGCGGTTGAGTTTCGGTGAGTAATCTTGAACTGTTCGCATATCTCTCTCATCAAGTGACTGTTGAAATTCGCTCTATTATCAGAAATGATAGATTTCGGTACTCCAAATCTACATATCAAATTGTTGCGAACAAAATCAGCTACAACTTTCTTGGTCACCGACTTATACGAAGATGCTTCCACCCACTTGGTAAAGTAGTCAATGGCGATCAAAATGAATCTGTGTCCGTTAGAGGCGGCTGACTCTATTGGACCAATGACATCCATGCCCCAAGCTACAAAAGGCCAAGGTGAACTCATATCATTGAGTTTGTGAGGCAACACTCGAATCAAATCATCATGCACTTGACACTTGTGACACTTCTGCACAAACTTGCAACAATTATGTTCCATAGTCATCCAAAAATAACCGGCTCGGAGGATCTTTCTTGCCAAAGTGAGTCCATTCATGTGAGTACCACAAACTCCTGCATGTATTTGTTCCAGAAGCTTTGTAGCTTCATTAGCATCAACACATCTGAAAATACCTAAATCTGGAGTCCTCCTATAAAGGATTTCTCCACTTGCAAAGAAATTGAGGGCCATATGGCGTATCAACTTCTTCTCGTTACACGTCGCATTCTCAGGATAAATTCCGGTCTCCAAGTACTTCTTGATGTCAAAATTCCAAGGTAAACCATCTGGCTCCGCTTCAACATGTGAACAATGGATAGGCTGCTCTTTTACCTCTATATCCAAGGGATCAATATAACTTATATCCGAATGTTTGATCATTGAGGCAATGGTGGCAAGAGCATCGGCCAACTCATTCTGTGTTCTAGGAGTATGTCTGAACTCAATCTTGCGAAATCTCTTGCACAACTTCTATATATACTACACATACAGTGTGATTTTTGGATTTTTCACGGCCCATTCTCCTTGAACTTGATGAATTAGTAAGTATGAGTCTCCAATAACTAGAAGCTCATGAACATTCATGAAGATTGCCATCGTTAAACCGATGATTGCCATTGGAGTTTTGCCGCCATAGGATAATACTGACCGGATTCTAACACTAAGACTGCTCTGATACCTTTCCCTTGATGATTTGTCGCTCCATAAAAGAATACTCTCCAACCAAGGTATGCTTCAGAAATATCTTCACCCACAAACGCTACTTCTTCATCGGGAAAATAAGTCTTGAGCGGTTCATACTCTTCATCAACTAGATTTTACACAAGATGATCAGCCAAGGCTTGTGCTTTTATCGCCTTCTGGGTCACATACACAATGTCAAACTTGGTTAGGAGCATTTGCCATTTCGCCAACTTCCCGGTCGACATTGCTCTCTGGAAAATATACTTCAACGGGTCCATCCTGAAAATAAGGTATGTGGTATAAGAAGACAAATAATGTCTCAACTTTTGAGCGATCCAAGTCAAAGCACAACATGTTCTCTCCAAAAGAGTGTAACGAGTCTCATATGGAGTGAACTTTTTGCTTAAGTAATAAATGACTCGCTCTTTCATCCAGTCTGATCATGTTGACCAAGCATGCATTCCAATGCATTATTCGAGATCAAAAAATATAGCAATAACGGACTCCCTTCTCGCGGAGGGACTAACACCAGTGGATTTGACAAATAGTTCTTGATAGCATCAAAAGCAGTTTGATATTCTCTAGTCCACTTGGCTGAGGCATTTTTTTCAATAACTTAAAGATAGGTTCACACACCACGACGGATTGAGCTATGAACCGACTGATGTAGTTCAACCTTCCCAAAAAACTCATTACCTCTTTCTTGGTCTTTGGAGGAGGTAATTCTTGGATCGCCTTGATCTTGGAAAGGTCAAGCTCAATGCTCCTCATGCTGACTATAAATTCCAACAACTTGCCAGCTGGCACTTCAAAAGCACATTTGGCGGGATTTAACTTCAAATTGTATCGACGCAAGCAATCAAAGAATTTCCTTAAGTGAGTCAAGTGATCCGAACTCTCGCGGGACTTGATTATGACATCATCTACATACACCTCGATCTCCTTGTGAATCATATCGTGAAAGATGGTCGTCATAGCCCTCATGTAAGTAGCACCGATATTTTTGAGACCAAACGACATCACCCGATAATGATATACACCCCAAGGCGTGATGACAACTGTCTTTTCTGCATTTTCTTCATCCATCAGGATCTGGTAGTAACCTTCATAACAATCCACAAATGATTGCATCTCATGCCTAGCACAGTTATCAATGAGGATGTGAATGTTTGGCAATGTAAAATTATCTTACGGGCTAGCTTTGTTGAGATCTCTGTAGTCAACACAAATTTTGATTTTTCTGTCTTTCTTGGCAACCGGAACAACATTAGCTAACCAAGTCGGATACTACGTCACTTCCACTACTTGGGACTCGATCTGCTTTGTAATATCCTTTTTGATCTTCAAAATCAACTCAGGCTTGAACTTCCGAGTCTTTTGTTTTACTGGACTGAAATCTAGGTTAATCGGCAACTTGTGGGACACCATATTCATACTCAATCCTGGCATATCTCTGTAAGACCAGACAAACACATCAATGTACTCTCTGAGCAAACGGACCAGGTCTCTCCTTTGAGCTTCAGTTAGATGGACACTGATTCTTACTTCTTTAACACATTCCAAATCTCTGAGATTCACAGTTTCGGTTTCTTCCAAATTTGGCTTGTGTTGATTCTCGAATTGTCGAAACTCTTCAGCAACATGTTCGGGTACCTCATTTTCTTCTTCGTATTCCTTGTACTCATCATCACCTGCCCCATTTTGTTCACTCGGTTCATGACATGACATGATATTGGCAGGTTTTAAATTAATATTGCTGAAATCATAAACAAACAAAGTCAGGAAAGAAAAATGTAAACGGATAAGTAAATAAAATTTTGATAAAAGAGGCTTTCATTTAAATTGAAAAACAATCACAAACTTTGGCCATGGCTAAGGGCCATTTCGCATTTTTGAACATCACAAAGGAATTTAAAAACTTCAAACACGTAAAAACTGCATAAAAGGTGGGTCTCGGGCCTCTTTTGGACTACCACCGATTTCAAAAAAAACAAACATAAGCACATGCCTTTTCTACCAAGCTGCACTGTAAATCAGGAGCGGTGTGGAGGTCCAATTTTGCAATTGCTCCTCAGGTTCTGCATCACAGATGCTCGATGTCCCAGCCTCTTCATCGATGACCGCATCAACTTCTTCGAACATGCCCTAGATTCCTTCCCCAGACCGCTGTCGATGGCATGCTCCCGCACTGGGAATGACTGGTACAAGTGAGGAATTGGCCTGGTCAATGCTTGATCAACACTCTTGTTCTTTATCTCTTCTTCATTAGCATCTGTGGGGACATACCCCAAACCAAACTTTTCTCCTTTGGTGGGGATTTGAATAGGCTCGATAATTTCTTGAAAGTGTTTTCCCAACCCGAAACCTGGTTCGAAACCATTCTGGAGCATGACAGTAGCAATCATCTTGTATATGGCAAGCATAGGAGGTTGCGGAGCCAAATCATCACCGATGACATTTACCAACTCCACCGTGTAGTAATCACAACCTCGGTAAACCTCGTGAACGATCGGCGCATATCCATTGGAATGACTCCCCTCACCATGAATGACCAATGCCTAGTCCATCCAAACAAATTTCATCAGTTGGTGAAGGGTAGAAGGCACAGCCCCAGCCTTGTGGATAAACGGTCTTCCAAGAAGCAAATTGTAGCTGGTATTGATGTCCAGCACCTGAAACTCCACATTGAATTCTGCAGGCCCCATCTGAATATCCAAATTTACTGCCCCTATCGTGTCTCTCTACACTCCATCAAAAGCTCTCACATTGACCTGATTTTGTTGAATCTTTCCCTAGTCGAATTTCAGCTGCTTGAGAGTCGAAAGCGGCCAGATGTTGAGACCAGACCTATCGTCGACCAAAACACGATTTATAACTTTGTCCCTTCATTTGATGGTGACATGCAGAGCTTTGTTGTGCATCCTGCCTTCAAAGGGCAGCTCTTCGTTACAAAAACTAATTCGGTGTCCTCGAATGACCTGGTTTGTCATAGTTGCTAGACTGTCATTGTTAGTACCCACAGGCACATAAGTATCATCCAAAGCCCTCATCAGACCTGCTTATGCAACTGCGAACTCATTAATAAGGCCCACATAGAGATCTGAGCCGGCGTCTTCTCCAAATGCTTCACAATTGAATAATCTTTCAGTTGCATTTTTCTCCAGAACTCCTCGGCCTCGGCTTCACTGATCGGCCTTTTTGTTTGGTCCTTCTTCTGCACACCCTGGATCAACTCTTCCAGCGAGTAGCACCTGCCAAATCTAGTCATACCCTGGGTAATAACCGTTTCAATCACAAACTTTGGTCGGGCAAGAGTTTCTTATGGCACCAAGGCAACAACTTTCTCGGGTGTCAGAATCACATTCTCTTTATTTTCTCTAATGCTCAACGAGGCTACCGCCTTTTCTAGCTCATCATAAGCGATCGAAACTATTGCCTTTGTCACGCACAAATCATCATCTGTCTCTATCATATTGATAGTGACGCTTCCATTAATTGGCAAAGGATTACTATTAACATTGGGCGCGACTGTCTGAAGAGAGAGTACATTCTGGTCAATCAGGTCTTGGATTTTATGCTTCGGGTTGATACAGTCCTCGGTATCATGTCCAACATTGTTGGAGTGATATGCGCACCTCTGATCTGGTTTGTAAAACTTTGAGCTAGTGTCAACCGGCTTGGGCCCCACTGGATGAATATATCCCGCCACAGTTAATCGCTTATATAGCTTTGTTCGGCTTTCGATGAGCGGAGTGAAATTTTGAGCAGGTTTCTTCTCAAATCTAGGACGGGGGAATCGTAATTGCTTTGTTGAGGGGGAGGCATTTGGTGATAATTTAGAGCGTTCAGACGGGGGGTTTGATATCTGGGATATGAGTTGGTTTGATAATTTGGTTGTGGAGCCCAGTAGTTCGAGGGGGTATTTTGGTAAAGTGGAGCTGGAGTTTGGTACATTGGGTAATTTGTCTGAATGTTGGCACAGTTAGGGGCGACATTTCGATAATGATGAGATGGAGTCTGGTAAACCGGAAGGGGAGTTTGGTAAATAGGAGAGGGAGTTTGGTAGCTAGGAAAGGGAGTATTTTGATAACTGGGGGGAGGGATATTTTGGTAATCAGCCTACGCATAACAAGACGGGTACGAACTCTGTGAAGGTTGAGAACGACCTTGGTATGATGAGGATTTCCTTGGGGTCTTCTTCCTCTCATAAGAGATAGACACATCCTTTTTTTTCTTCTTCAACAGGCCCGAAGATCCGGGCGAGGCAGGAACACGGGCAATCTTCCCGGTTCTCAATCCATCTCCGATAGTCTCACCTACCTTGACTATCTCAACAAATTTTTCTCCAACGAGCAACATGATTCTTTCATAATATTCGGGCTCTTGCACCCGCACAAGCATTTCGACAATTTCCTTTTCTGACATAGGAGGTCTAACTCTAGCTGCCTCCTTTCGCCATCTATATGCGAATTCTCTGTAACTTTTGGTCGGCTTCTGCTTCATTTTCTCCAAGGAGTAACGATCAAGAACAATCTCTACATTGTAGGCGAATCGTTCGATGAATTCATTAGCCAGAGCGTTCCAACTAGACCACTATCTCGTTTTATGAGACGTAAACCATTCTAGAGCCTCTCCGCACAGACTTCGGCTAAAAAGTCGCATTAACAAAGCTTTGTCTCTCCTAACTCCACGAGTTGTTCATAGTTGGCCCTCAGGTGTGCTAAGGGGTTCCCCGTTCCTCCGAAGATGTCAAATTTTGGCACCTTGAACCCTTTCGGGAGGTCCAAATTCGAATGAATGCACAAGTCTTCGTAACTCAACCTGGTGACCTCAAGAATGCACTTCAATTCCTTCATGGCTTTTCTAATTCCTCCTTCATATCTATCTTGGCGGTCTCTTCCTTTGACCTCCACTTTCTTCCCCTTCCTCATAGTGGTTGAGCTCCGTACTATGGGCATCAAGCTCGTTGGGGACCGGTATTTGGAAAGTGGCTTTTTGCGGTAGTTGTGGAGCAATAGAGAGACGTTGGACATTTAAAAGGGCGTAATAGTTTTGGGGGAAAGTCTGGGGGCTGGTATACTAGTTTTGGTGAAGGAGGGAAGTGCGTGGGTTATTAGCGTTTTAGCTGTGAGGGGGTAGGCCAGTTTGGTGGTTTGCATTGTGGGGAGGGAGTGGTGCTTGGAGGTTGGTATTTTAAGAAGGGGTGGTGTTTGATAAAAGGCTGAGGCGTAATGGGGGTTTTGGGTGGTAAGGTCAATGATGGAGGGATTACGAGCAGGACTTGAAGGCGGGTTTTGAGCTTGTTCCACGTTAAGATGGGGAATTTGTGCTGGAGGTCTTTCGTCTGGTTGAGCGTTGACAGCAAAAATTGGAGGAGACAAATCTTGTTTTCTCTGTATCTCGACCCTCATCTCAGCAATTTGTTGTATTAACTGCATGATTAGCTCGTTCTGATCAGCAATGACGGGCTGAGCAACAACAACATTGGTAAGGCCAATCTCTTCATTGTTATCACTCATTGTTGCTTTTCCCTTCCAAGAGCTTTGACTGGGGAAGGAATTTGTAGGGCCTTTTGATCTGGTAAAATAGGGGTGTTTAGCCAACTTATCAACACAGGTCAGTTCTAACTACCTGCAGAGAAAAACAACTCAAAAGCAAATAAGTTAGTTTTGATTCAGGAGAAACAATGCAAAATATCACATAGAGGGCATATAAACACATAAGAGTTGCTTCATTTGAGAACATGTTAACCCCCGAATAATGAGGGACTAATTTTTTGAACGAGCGGGAATTTGCTCGTCTTATTTTGAGGCTAATAACTCAGAAAGGTTAATTGCATTGAGCTAAGGTCTTCTTCCTGCATCTCTCGGCATCTGTTGATGTGAATTCAATGTTTCCTTGTAGCATGAAAGGGGGAAAAGAAAATTTTAAAAATATAGGGGTCGGGCCTTGAAAGGCTGCCTACGTATCTCCAAAGGAGAATTCAGGCCCTACGTAATTCGAATATGAAAGAAAATTCTCATTTCCATTCATTCATTTCTTGAAGATTACAAGGAAAGTAAAGACATACAATAAAGTTCCTAAAGATAGATGATGCTTTCATCAAGCTTCTTCTTCTGACTATTGCATTAATCACGGGGGGGGGGGGGCAAACTCAACTTGAATCTTTCCCATGTTGATGAGGGATTCCACGTCATAGCGAAACCTGAGGCACCTTCCAATGTTGTGATATATGGCGTCATTATAAGGGTAGGGTTTCCAGATTTCACTTCCAACAGGATCAATCGCTTCGCCATCATTTCTGATGGAGGCCAAAACCCCTTTTCGAACCAACTGATTGTAGATCCCTAATAATGTTTTCTTGAAAGGTGTGAAGTAGTGGCAATAAAACAAAGTGTGCTCAGTGACCGGCATACTAGCCTCCGGTTGGTCACAGGTAAGGACGGTGTTCTCACCCCACATACACGGGATCTCCCCAATGTTGATCAGGTTGCGGATTGCTGCCTTAAGCTCCACACATTCCTCTATAGTGTGTCCTCTTTGGTTCGGGTGGTAGGCACATGTCTTTTGAGAGCTTTCATACCCAAACCCAAAAGTGGTTCCTTCGAGAGGCTTCAGCATAAGCTTTAGTCGTCTTTATCTCGATGTTCTTCCCTTTTTCCATCTTAGCAGCAATTTTACCTTTCCTGTGATGATAGAGTAATGTTTTAGGGTTTGGTAGTAGGATTTTATTTTCTGGCTGAGAAACTCAAGACTCGTGGAATTTGGTCGGACATTTGATAGTGACTTGTATTTGGTATTATAGGGACTTTCAGAATTTTTTTGAAAAGGAATGGGCTAAACATGTCTTCATTCAAAGCAAGAATATCACATAAACAGTTAAAGCACATAAATGTATATCGCGCGTCCTAAACAAGTAGGGGACCCTTTTGCGTCAAGGGTAGGCCTAGTGTATTTGAAAGATGTATATGTAGAATTGAACCATTTTGTTACCCCAAAGCAAATTTCGCATATAAAATGATGTTCGAAAAAAGCGAAAATAAGCAGGGGGAAGTAGGGAATAAACGGGAAACACAAAAGAAAAGGCCCACGCAGGGGTCATTTGAAAAGAGTACTAAAATACAAGAAAGGCAAGCCCACGAAGGGGCGAACAACAATAAATACACATAGAAAAACCCACGCAGGGGCAAAATCCGCTAAGATGTTCCCGATGGCCCCGCCTCTGATCTGCTTCTCTTGTTTTGTGTCATGAGATGCTGAAGCCTATATTGAATCATTAGCAAGTATCCTTCACTCCGGCGGCCTTTCTCTTCCCAGTCTTCGAGACACATTTCTCTTTTCTTATCTCCAATCCATAAGTTGAGTTCTCCCAAATCGCTTCTCAAGCTTTCTAATTCTTGAGTTACGCTCTCGAGGGCATACTTATCCTCCTTTTGCTTTCTGAGAAATTCCTCGTGCATTTCCTGGGCTTCTCTTCTTACCTCTCTTAGTTCTATCAAAGCTTTGGACTCTTTATCCTCCACACTACGGTAAATGTTCGGAACTAAGAAAGAGATACCTTGTATATTGCTATTCAACCAAGCTTTGTAGGTTTCATCGTACCCAATATTAAATCGATCCGTAGCGATGGTGCCTTCTTTTATTCGCACTGCTCTTTTCCATTCTCTCAGTATCTCTAAAGCCTCAGGCACTCTATCATCCCTGATGTCGAACACATAGATAAGTTGTATGCTTATGAGGTGTAGTTTGTCTTCTTCCGAACTGCCTCAGGACCCGGATGGGCACATACGGGCGGATACCTCGAATACCTGGTAGAGGAAACACAAGTTGTCTGTCGACCCATACTATGACATCTTTTGAGATGAAACAGTCGAACATCCACTGGATATTTTCTTCTCTCAACTCAGAGAACATTTTGAGCCCATCTTTCTCTGGTTCTTCTTTTTTCTAAGTCTGCCCAGAACAACATGTCATTCAAACTCTTAAGAGCATTATGCTCATCGAGGGTATGGAGTTCTTGAGTTTCGTGTCTCTTTACCAAGTGACTCATTATCCACCATTGGAGGAGGAGATTACAACCCTAAAAGTAACGATGTCCTTCCTTACACCTACCAAGAGCACGGTACATGTCAGAAAGGATGACAGGCGCGATAGGATAATACTTCACTTGCCCTTGATTTAGATGCCCGTGGAACAGAGTGTGTGCAAGAATTATCACCCAGGTGTTGATACTGAGGCTCGGGCCGTATGGGAAAACATGGTGCCTAATAGTGCGATAGTAAATGCCAAAGGTCTGATCCCGTCCCATTCTCTAAAGACCCTCAACTCTTGATTGTAATTTGTATAAAAACTTGCATTCCCAAATCTAACATAGAGATCCATAAAAGAAATACTAGAAAATCCAAATTTCCAACCAATTTCAAAGTTCAAAATCTCTTCCCAAGGGCGGGCAGAAGTTGTTGTTGCGAGGAAATCCAAATATCCAGCCAAAATCCAAAAGTTGAAATAGACGTCGATGGCTTCGATCGATTCTTTGCTTTTAAAGCGCGAAGTGGCGTCCATCCTTGCAAGTAAAGGACGAAAATCGTGGAGCAGGGATAAAATTTCAGGCGGCTGTGGCAGGTGCAAAGCTGTTCGAGCTGCTCTGACAGAGGAGAAAGACCCGGAAAGCTGTACCATTGACGCCGTGAGTTGCTTTTCGTGTATTTGTGGACATTAGAGCTGCTGTCGTTTGTAATCGTTGAAAATTGTTGGCGTTTGGTTGCTGCTGCTATCGTGAAGGAGTTCTGGGTTCTCTTTGTGAAGGAAAAAGTGAATTTGGGCCTAGTTGAGGGTGAGGGATTGGATTGGGTCGGCTGACATTTGTATGCTGGAAAATAGAAAGGGAGTTGGGCTATTGGAAATGTGAGTAAAAGGGCCCAAGTCTAGTCTGAAATATTGGGTTTAAGGTGAGGTGAAATATAGAGTTTTGAAATGGTTAGATTCGCAATAGAAAAAATGGCTAAATAGATTGTAATTTTAGCCAATTAGAATTGAGAAATTAGCCAAATTTGAATTCAAATTGGTGAATTCAGCCATAACTAAATAAGACAAATTAGTATTAATTTATTAATGAGCATCTTAATCTTAACGAAATAAAATAATCAATTTGTTTATAAACTTAGTTTAAAATATAAACTATTATATGACTAAACTAATTAAACAAATATTTAATGAAAATAAAATCTTTTTGAGACGATTTTCGAATAATCATAAAATATACTAATTATATACATAGTTATGTAAAACATATATATCATCTAAAAATTATAAAAAGTGACAACTATTAAAAAATAACTTGAAAATTATATTATTATTTTTTTTGGAAATTTTTATAAAACTAATTATTTTAAATCGTTTGAAATTGGAGAAGCTCGAAATGATTAATTATTATCGGGGAGGGTCAAAATTGGGTGTCAACATGCCAAAATTTAACTTTAGCCTTCTTTCAGTAGCTAAACTAACAAGGCAATAGAATTGTTGTGCTATTTTTTTGTCTTGATTTTTTTCTCCAGGATCTTTTCACTGGGAGAGTGAAGGANAACTATTAAAAAATAACTTGAAAATTATATTATTATTTTTTTTGGAAATTTTTATAAAACTAATTATTTTAAATCGTTTGAAATTGGAGAAGCTCGAAATGATTAATTATTATTGGGGAGGGTCAAAATTGGGTGTCAACATGCCAAAATTTAACTTTAGTCTTCTTTCAGTGGCTAAACTAACAAGGCAATAGAATTGTTGTGCTATTTTTTTTGTCTTGATTTTTTTCTCCAGGATCTTTTCACTGGGAGAGTGAAGGAGATTGGTGAGAAAGTGGGTGATAGACAATGGACAACATAAGTGTTTTGCAGCATTAAAGGACTGCTGTAAGTGAAGTTTGGCATAGGAGGCTAAGTCATATACCTATAAGTGTTATAAAAAAAGATAGATATATTTGCTAATAAAAAGAATATTCTATTGCAATGTTGTAGTATTTTTCCATTACCCAGACAAGTCAGATTACCCTTTCCTACTAGTAATACTAGGAGCTCACAATGTTTTGATTTAGTTCACATGGATGTATGGGACCCTACAAGGTTACAACTCATAATAAAATGAAGTTCTTTCTTACTTTGGTTGAGTACTACTCTAGATGGACTTGGATATATCTTATGCATCTTAAGTCTAATGTTTCTACTATATTGGAACCATTTCCTGCTATGGTTCAAACTCGATACATTGTTCAAGTTAATACCTTTAGATGGTGGAGATTTTTTTAATGACCAAGTGAGTGAGTTGTTTAAATCACAAGGTATTATACATTAGAGTTCTTGTCCACATACACCTCAACAAAATTGTGTAAAGGAAAGAAAACACAGACATATAATGGAGACAACAAGAGATATCAAATTTCAAGGCCATATTCCAATCAAGTTTTAGGAGAGTGTCTTATCTGCAGTCCAAATTATTAACATAATTTCATCCATTGTGTTGAATAACAAGTCTCTTTTTGTAATGATGTTTAGAAAACAATCAGATTTGTCTTATATGAGAATCATTGGATGTTTGTGTCATGCAACCAAGTTGTTGAGGACTGATAAGTTTGGTCCTAGAACCATCAGATCATTCCTTATGGGTTATGGCACCACACAAAAAGGACACAAACTCTATGATCTGCAAAATAGTGTCTTCTTTATAAATAGAGATGCTGTTTTTGATAAATCCATTTTTTCTCTTCAGACTCAAACTACTGATGATATGCAGGATATTGTATCACTTGATAAGTCTCGGGTTTCAGTTTTAACAGTCAGACCTAATGGCCATGACTATATCGATGACCTTACTGATACTAGTGGACACTTTGATCATGATCACGAGGATCACCATCTACAGGACCAACGTGATGGAAGTCCCCAGCCAATTGTTGAAGAACCTGCTATGAGCTCCATTTCAGAAAGAAGACAATCCACTAGAACTTTCGGACCTCCACTTTGGCAAAAGGATTTTGTAAATACATGTAAGTATAGACCAAAGTCTCATTACGTATACCGTTGCAGATAGTATTGATTACAGTTGTTTGTCTCATTCCTATCAATGTTTTACTGCTAACCTTTCAGCCGACACTGAGCCCAAATTTTATCATCAAGTTTCCAAGGACGAAGAGATGGGTGAAAACCATGGAGGAAGAAATACAAGCATTGAAAGGCAATAAAACTTAGGAGATAGTATATTTACCTGTTGGTAAAAAGGCTGTAGGTTGCAAGTAGGTGTACAAAATTAAATACAAGGCAACTGGTAAAGTTAAAAGGTTTATGCCAAACTATTAGCCAAGGGCTACAGTCAGCAGGAAGGCTTAGATTACCAAGAGATATTTTCTCTCTAGTTGTTGAAATGGTCACAGTAAGGACAATGCTCACTCTAAATGCAACTAAGGGGTAGGATATCCAACAAATGAATACCTATAATGTTCTTTTTGCAAAGTGATTTAGTAAAGGAAGTGTATACGCAGATGCCTCAAGGTTTCACTCATACATATGCTGGGGTTCAACCTATATGCAAGCTGCTTAATTTATTGTATGGACTTAAGAAAGCTTCAAGGCAAAGGAATGTGAAATTGACTCAGACACGGTTGGTTGCTTGATTTCAGCAAAGTCAATTGGATTATTCTTTGTTGATCAAGAAGTTAGATAAAGGTATTGTGATTGTGTTGATTTATGTTGATGATTTGCTGGTTACTGGTAGTAACTTGAGACTGATCAATAACACCAAGCAAGTTTTGAAGGACAACTTCAAAATCAAAGACCTAGGACCATTAAGATATTTCCTAGGGATATAATTTGCCAGAAACACTGAAGGAATTCTCATGCACCAGAAGAAATATTCACTGGAAATCATTGCAGACCTGGGGTTAGGAGGATCTAAACATATTGCCTCACTTGTTGAGATTAATGGAAAACTAACTATTGTAGTCTTTGACAACTGACTAGTATGTAGGAGTTACCTCTGATCTTTTATTACCAGATATTGGTGAATATCAAAGGTTGGTCGGGAGATTGATTTACCTAACCATTACTAGACCTGACTTGTCCTGTGTTGTTCAAACTTAAGTCAGTTCATGAATTCACCAAAGAGATCCCATATGAATGTTGCTATTAGAGTTGTCAAGTATATCAAACAGTATCTGCTCAACCTTTTAGTTCTTTATAAGCATTTTATGGTGTTGATTGGGGATCCAGCCTGGATTCTAGGAGGTTCATCCCTGGGTACATGATTAAATTTGGAGACTATAATTTCTTGGGTGGTTTACGGTGTGGTGGGTCGTAATTCATCTTTATAATGTCTCCAAATAAATTCTTCTTATTTTTACTCTTGGAAGCCACATGTATTTCATGAGTTGTTGACCATCTTGCACTCTACAAAATCAGTGCTACAATATAGCTCCTCTAATTCAGCCTGCTGCATGTGCATAATTTTGTAAATAAATAATGTTCATACCATAAAATAAATAAATAATTCATATATAGCTAGCTAGTTTCAAATAGATGGATGGCTGGAAAAGTAAATGATGATCGAGAATTACAAAGGGTAAGAAAAATGAGAGAGAAGATGGAGATGAAAACAAAAGGGCATCATGATTGATATTAGTCTTTTTCAAAGGGTTGGTTCATGAGAAGATATGCCTAAAAGTTGTAGCAACAAATTTATAATGAAGGAGAAATACACGCAGGGTAAGGTGAAAATCATGTTGAAGTGCACGATTCGAATTTAATCAAGGATTACGAAGTGTAGGATTACCGATCTAAGATTTATTTTTTGAAAGAACGTTCAAATATTTTTGAGAAAATCGACTATGAGTATTATTTAAATAAATTGGAGTACATATAATAGTATATGAATCAAAGTTTGTTTTAAATTATTTTTTGTATTGTTGATTGAATGAACTAAGAAGAGAAAATATAGTCTAAAGCAATAGAGGCACCAATCCAAAAACTTTTTCATGTTGTGAAGAACACTTAATAAGTTATGATTAATTATTTTGTAAGATTAATTAGTCTAGATTTTAAAAAGAAAAAAAGGAGTAAAAAGTTATTGCTTTAATTGTCAAGACAAAGTCGATTGTATCTTTCATTATCATATTTCCAATTTTTGATTGATATGAAACTCTATTCTCCTTGCAAGAGTTGGAAAAGATAGAATTTCTAAAAAATGGGGACCGAGCCTTGAAAGGCTGCCTACATATCTCAGTAAGGAGAATTCAGATCCTACGTAGTTCGACTAGCTTGAATCTCATTCGATTTGAGACAGCGAATCCTTTCTGATAAGAGAGTAACATTTGAAAAATGAAGTTCAAATTTTGTCGGGAAACTATAGACTCGACAAGTATTTGGACGCACTTTTGACAGTGACTTGATATTTGTGCTTAGGGGTTCTAAAAACTATTTGAATAAGAGTGAGCTAGAATATCTCCAAATAAAGCACATATTCAGACAAGCAGTTATAACACATAAATAAATGTTGCGCGTTCTAACCAGATATGTGACCCTTTTATGCCATGGGTAGGCATAACGATTTGAAGAATGTATAACGTCATTTGAGACATTCCATTGCCCCAAAACTCAAATTTATACAAGTTTTACGAATAAACTGAATGAGGATACATAATAGGGAAAATGTGACACAAAAAATTAGTCCCGCGCAGGGGTAGATTCCTAAATTAAGCTTCCGTTGAAGGTCCTTTGTTCTTGAGCTTCTTGTCATCTCCGGATGTCCACGCTTTTGTTTGCAATGATAACTTGCTCCTTCTTCGATTCGAATAAACTCTTAAACTCCCCACCCCGAGAGACAATATTTTGATAAATGACGTATACATCCTTCAAATTTAAACACATAAGTATGATTGTCTTTTATTGACCAATGAGCCAAATAGACACAAGGTGGTCCTCTAATTGGCCCAACACGCCTTGGGTTTTAGGTCAACCTAGTTCAAAATGCGCTAAATTTGGGATTTGGTTTCGCTCTACGCTAGTTGAGTAAGAGTGGCTTTTGAAAGACCGGGAGCCCAAGCGGACAACTTAGGCTGGAACTCACGACAATCATTGAAATCATGATGAACCAATAAATTGCCGATCATTCCGGAAAAGGATTGAGTATAAAAAAGTCTGGCTGTGATTTCGCAAAATCGTTCTTTAATAGACTATACATACATATTGGAAGATGCCTTGAATGCAATGACAATTTATAGCGATACGTGCCAGATTATCATAAATACATATTGAAATACGCAAAACACAAGCGTACAAATCTAAAGATAGATATACAAGAATGAATGCAGGGATTCAGGCCCAAGATACATGTTGTATACACTAGTATACACTCAGTGTATTTAGTTTCTTAATGCCCAAAATGGGCTCAAAAGCTTCAAAAAATTTCCAACGGACAATTTGAGTTAAAAGGTGCCAAAGCCCATCCATTTGCAGCTCCTTTGTTAGCTTAGGACAGGTTTTGGGCCAACAACCTATCAGATTTGAAATTTGGGCAAAAGACCCAAATTCAATATTTCTTCCTTACTCTTATTTATTTATTGTTTATATTAACTAACCTTTTACTTGATTTGGTTTTATTTAATTAAATTCCTAAAAGAAGTCATTTCTTCTTTTTATGTTCAAATTGAAATATTTTTATTTTTATTTATCATTTATTTTGAAATATAAGAGTTATTTTCCTTAAAATTCCTTTAGTTTATTTTCTTTCAAAAAATGAAAGAAAAAATGAAGTTTTCTTTACTTAGTTAATACTTTTCAAGTTAGTCAAATTGTTGGTCAACTGCAAGTTATCTGACATTCTGAGGGCCTAACACCTTCTCGAAATGTAAATTGAACCCCGAATTCCTTTGGATTTTAATTTGTTTATATCTTTTGAAAATTTATAAGTTTTCTTAATTTCATTAAAAAAATTAAGTGGCGACTCTATTTGGAAAATCGATTTCTCTTCAAATCATAAGTTAAGACGATTTTTCGAAAGAAGTCCATTCTTATTTTATTTTTCGAGTAAAACACTTGAAACCCTAAGAAACTTGATCCTTCCCTTTCAAGATTCTTTCGCTTATTCTTGGTCTACAAACAATCATAATAACACGGGAATCAATAAACAATCACAAATTACCCAAATTACTAACAATTCTAACAATCCTAGATCATACCCATGATACCAAGTATCCAAACTAGGGATTTTTCCACCATGGTTTCCAATTCAAAACCCTTACCCATCGATAATTACCCATTCTATTACGCTCTACGGATAAAAAAATGGATTCGGGGAGTGAAAATTTTATCTTTAGCCTCAAGAATGGTGGAAAACTGTTAGGAGTCGCCTGGGGTTTGTTCTTTAGCTCTAAAAATCGAAAAGTGCAGAATGAGGTCGTTTAAGGGTTTATTTAAGACCTTAAGTCGCATCGAACCCGCCACAGCGGCCCTCACCCAGTATTGTGAATACACCACGTATTGTTAAATAGTGCTATGATCTGATAATTTAAGATGAAAGTCAATGTGAATTAAGTAAAAGAGCAATATACCTTAGGGGGACAGATATATCCTGCTGCATTGTTCACTAGTAGATTTGGAGGAAATAGTTTTNGATCATACCCATGATACCAAGTATCCAAACTAGGGATTTTTCCACCATGGTTTCCAATTCAAAACCCTTACCCATCGATAATTACCCATTCTATTACGTTCTACGGATCAAAAAATGGATTTGGGGAGTGAAAATTTTATCTTTAGCCTCAAGAATGGTGGAAAACTGTTAGGAGTCGCCTGGGGTTCGTTCTTTAGCTCTAAAAATCGAAAAATGCAGAATGAGGTCGTTTAAGGGTTTATTTAAGACCTTAAGTCGCATTGAACCCGCCACAACGGCCCTCACCCAGTATTGTGAATACACCACGTATTGTTAAATAGTGCTATGATATGATAATTTAAGATGAAAGTCAATGTGAATTAAGTAAAAGAGCAATATACCTTAGGGGGACAGATAGATCATGCTGCATTGTTCACTAGTAGATTTGGAGGAAATAGTTTTGGAAGCCAAGGTCCTCCAGGTCAGGTTAATGTGAAATTTCATAAACCATATAGCGGTGGATAGTTTTACTGTGATCAGTGTGAGATGAAGGGCCAGAGTCGATCAGATTGCAGCAAACTGAAATATTGAACTCATTGTACAAACATGGGCATTTAAAAGCCATATATGCTATCCTACCAACTATAAGGGAAATCGACTAGCAAACATTGTGACAACTGACTGTAGTTCTCAGTTCTATAATTCAGATGGTTCAACTTATGGTAGTGGTTTAGCTCCACCTATATCACAGATGCAACAAGTCAGTGGTGGTAGTTCACATCAGATGCCACAACAATATGACATTAATTCAGGTTTTGGAGGTGGTTGAGTTCCACAATTTACACCTAATCAATACCATCAAGTTCTACAGATGATGAACAAATCATTAATCCATGAAGGAGATACAACACCTACCAATAGCAATATCCATACAACATGTATTTATGCAGGATATTCATAGTTCACTCCTTTAACCTCTACCCTCAATTGGATTGTTGAAAGTGGAGCAACTGATCATATGGTGGGAACTAAAAGTTTACAAAATCATGGATCAACAGTGAATAGTTCAGGACATGTTCAACTTTCAAAGGGTGATTCAACTAAAGTCACACATTCAGGTTGTTCTCAACTTCTTCTTTTTTTGGACGAAAAGAGAAATTTTTTATATATACTTAATATGCATCCGTACAAACCCGGTGACCTGTGCTTACATTAGTTCCTACATAGTTAGCTGCATTAATAGAAAGTACACTATCCGGTACAGTAGTTGCTATTACATTAGTAACAAAAGGTACTCCATCCTTGTCTGCATGTAACGTTTTTAACACAAAATCAGGAGGAGTTATCCATTCCACAAAAGTGTTGCCCTGCATTAGTTTCGCACCTTCCTTAGCTAGTTTATCGGCCACCTGGTTCTGTTCCCTCCTGCTATGGCTGATCTGCGGGCTCCCCAGTTGCCGGTGCAATTCCCTACATTCAGTGATGATGTTAGTGTACGAGACATGACCTGTATTTATTATTTCCAGGATTACCGTTGAGTCCGTTTCAATTAGCAAAGTGTTTATTTGTAGCTTGGCTACTAGTTTAATTCCCATTAGTAAAGCCATGATCTCGGAGTATAAAGCACAATTTACATTTAGCTTTGCTGCAAACCCTACTATCCAATTTCCCATGGTGTCTCTTAGTACTCCTCCTGCTCCCCCCCCATTTTGTATTGTAGTCGTATGAACCATCTATGTTCAATTTTAGGCCTATGTCAGGTGGCTTCCATTTTAGTTCGACTTCCTTGGTGATCCCTTTGTCCCCCGGTTTATGACTTCCAAGGTAGTAGTACTCTAGTGATCTATCTAGCGGCTGCTTTGTTGAGATATCTATACACTTTCCATTGTGGTGGTTGTGGTTCCTAGTTAGCCAAATATTCCAAATATAAAAAGGAAAAGCAAATTCCCAAGAGATGCTACTGTGCATGAAGAGGTTTCCTAGATTTTTAAGTTCCTTGAGCCAATTTGGTTCCCTTTTATCCAGTATCATCTTGACCCCATTAATGAGTCCTATTTTATCCCAGAAACGAATAGCCTTTGTACATTCTAGTAATATGTGTTTATCCGTCTCTATTAGCCCGCATATAGTACATGTTGGATTTACCTTTATGCCTATGGAGTGCAAGTAGCTACTTGTTGGTAGCCTTCCGTGGTTGCAAATCCATAGAAAGAACTTGATTTTATTGGGACATCTTAGTTTCCAGATCCACGTGAAGTCTCTATGGTGGGGGGGTGTTTTGGAAATTTTTTCCTTTATATGGTAGTAAGCAGATGAGGTAGTAAAGGAGCCTTTTGAGTCCAGAGACCATGTTGGCTTGTCCTCTAGAATTGGTATGTTGGGAGTGTGTATTAGTTGTATTTTCTCAACAATATCTGGAGGGAGTTGGAAAGGTATGTTATCCAAGTACCATGTCCTGTTGTTTAGAATGCTATCCACAGTCCTAATACTTTCTTCGAGGGGTAGAGGGCCACTAAGAATAGTTCTTAGGGGCGGTGAGTTGGGTATCCAGGCATCAAACCAGAAGTTGATGAGTTTCCCATTGCCTAGTATCCATATTAGACCGTCCTTGCACTCCCCCCATCCTAATTTGATGTTCTTCCATGTGATACTACTACTTTTTCTATGATTAAGGTCTTTCCTGAGTCCTTTTCTCCTTGCATAGAGGTCTAGTAAGGTCTGGCCCCAAAGAGTCGAAGGGTTCCTGAATATTTTCCATGCCAATCTAGCTAGTAGCGCTAAGTTTTTTAGCCCACACTTCTGAACCCCCAATCCACCATGTTTTTTATCCTTTGTGAGTTGTTCCCACCCGATAAGATGTAGTTTTTTCCTAGTATTTGTTGTACCCCATATGAAGTTTCTTTGGATTTGGTCCACTCTTTTGGTGATTGAACCTGGAAGTTTAAGGATTTGCATTACATATGTGGGGATGTTGTTAAGGGAAGACTTGGCTAGAGTGGTACGTCCCGCTATGTTTAGCCATCTAGTTTTCCAACCTGCGAGTTTTGTCTGAAGGTTGTCGATAATAAATTGAAAATCACACTTTGCAGGCCTTGCATGAAAAATTGGGAAAACTAGGTATTTCCCAAAATTTTTGCTTTTTTGGATTCCCATGGTATGCGTTATTGCCTGTTTTTCTATTGGTTTACAATTTCTTGAAAAATAGATTTTAGATTTATTAAGGTTGATATTTTGCCCACTGAGTCGACAGAATTCCTTCATCATACTTTTAATAGTACCACATGTATGTAGGTCAGCTTTCCCCGTAAGCACTAGGTCATCCGCGAAGAATAGGTGGGACAAGCTTGGTCCTTTTCCTGCAATCCGTACTGGTTTCCATTCCTTTTGGATTACCTTTTTATTTATTCTCTTAGATAGTACCTCCATGCAAAGAATAAATATGTACGGTGACATTGGGTCTCCTTGTCTAATTCCCCTAGTCGGTTCAAAGTAGTTAGTTCTAGTACCATTTATTAGGATGGCAGTCCTACTAGTTGCGATACATGACATAATAAGATTAACTAAGCTAGCAGGAAAATTAAAATAATGCAAAGTATGCTTGATAAAGGACCATTCTAATTTATCAAACGCTTTTTCGAGGTCTATTTTCATTATCATGTTCCCTTTTACCCCTCTCATTTTTCTGAAATGGTTTATTATCTCCTGTACAATTATCACATTGTCACTAGCTTGTCTATTTTTTAGGAAGCTGGCTTGGCAAGGGCTAATTATTTCGTTCAGTATAGGCTTAATTCTGTTTACTATGAGTTTCGTTATAATTTTGTAGGTAGTATTACATAGGCTAATTGGTTTGAAGTTTTTGAAGCTTGATGCATTTTTACATTTAGGTATCAGACATATGTTAGTTGTGTTTATACAATGGTCTGTACATTCTTCTTCCCAGGCCTTTCTATAGAAGGTTACTACCGATTCCCCCACTATGTTCCAATATTTTTGGTAAAAAAATGGATGTATACCATCCGGCCCGGGTGCCTTGTATGGGGCAAAGGAGTGGACAACATCAAAAATTTCTCTCTCAATTAAGCTATCACTCAAGGATCAGAGATCATTTTGGTGCGCGTACTCATCTTGACTGCTTAACGACTGGTTAGAGAGGTTGTGATTCGTAGTAAAAAGGTGACCAAAATAGGTTACTGCATAATCTAAGATCTTCTGTTGATCATATAACCAGTTCCCATCCTCTTTCTGTAGAGACAGGATTTTATTTCTCCTCCTCCGATCAAGGGTGGTGGTATGGAAGAATTTTGTATTTGCGTCTCCATCGTTTAGCCATTGGATTCTTGACCTTAGTTTCCAGTAGTCCTCTTCCTTTTTTAAGATCTCGTTGTGTTCCCAAATTAACTCTCTTTCAAGATTAACTAGGAAGGTGCTATTTGGGTAGTTCGGAGATTGTTGAATTCCTTGTAAACGTTTTAGTATTCTCCGTTTTTTGTAAAAAATGTCCCCAAAAGTATGTTTCCTCTATTCTGTTACATTTGATTCAAAACGCTCAATGGCCTCTAAGAGATTCCCCTTTTCCTCCCATACTTGATCTACTATGTTAATAAATTCGGGGTGTGAGGTCCACATTGTTTCTAAGCGAAACTGTTTTGGTTTGGGGTTAAAATTCTGCTTGTAGAGGGATATAAGTAGAGGGCAGTGATCTGAGTATGTTCTAGGCAAGTGCTAGACTTGTGCATCCGGGTAAGTTAGTAACCATTCATTATTAGCTAGAAACCTATCCAACCTCTCCGAGATAAGGGAGCTCTTATTTTTAAATCTCTTATTGATCCATGTATATCTACTACCCTTGTACCCCATATCTATAAGTTCGCAAAAATTGATGGTATCTTGGAAATCTTTAATTCTAGATGTGGTAAGAGGGTTCCCGCCTTTTTTCTCCGAGCTTAGTAGTAGCTCGTTTAAATCCCCTCCTATCAGCCAACTACCCTTAAAGTTATCTTTGATATTTCTCATGTTCTCCCACAGAATTTTACGCATAAATCTATGATTGCTAGCATAAACAACACTAAATAACCATAAAAAATTCATTGAGCTTACCTTTATTATTGCATGAACTTCCTGAGTAGTAGTAGC
Source organism: Solanum stenotomum (assembly GCF_019186545.1). Classification (NCBI taxonomy): domain Eukaryota; kingdom Viridiplantae; phylum Streptophyta; class Magnoliopsida; order Solanales; family Solanaceae; genus Solanum; species Solanum stenotomum. Next base: position 21,578,634 of record NC_064284.1, read on the forward strand.
TATTTCATCCAGTTCCAGTATGGCGTCATCCCATAATACTGCAATGCCTCCAGAATTTCCTATCGATGGGACGTCAATCATTCTGTTGAAATGAAAGTCCTCCAGTAGGGATTGATGGTTTTCCATTTTCGTTTCAAGGAGAGCTACTAACGGTGGTTTATGCCAATCTAGTAGTGAAAGGAAATTTCTCCTAAAATCAGGTCCGTTTGCACCCCTACAGTTCCATATGATTATATTCATGGGTCTGTTTAAGTTGGGTGGAACCATCAGTGGCATGCTACTCCTGGGTTTCGTATGGTCTCTTGGTGTTCTCAATAAGGGACTCATAATTAGCACATAGTTCCCTAGTTGAGAGTTTATCGGTGGTCTTATATCCAAGGAGCTTTTTAAGAGATTCGGGTGGCAGATTAATATTTATTTCTTTTCGAATCTTTCTTTGAATACCGTAATTTTTATCTCTTTTAGAACTGATATTTCCGTTCTTGTTTCTCTCATTAATGTTATGGTTTCCTCTACCCCTTCAGTATTCGATTGATGCATTGGAGCTAGCAAGGGTATTGGAGTAGGAGTTTGTACCTGGGACGATGTTGCCACGTTTTTTGGACCCTGGTTCGAGCTCTCCATCGATCCAGTTGGTACCAAAACTGGTGGTGGATTTCCTAGCTGATAGAGGTGAAACGGGTTGAACAACGGATCCCTGCCCGAGTAAGGTGTCGTCTGTGGTAGGAAGGGCATTTCGGCTGGGTATTGGTTTATGTCTTGGGGCACTGGCGTCTCCCAGGACGGAATGTGGAAGGTAGGGGTTAAAGGGTATTGGTGACTGAGTGGGTTCTGGAAAGCAGACGCCATCCAGACACTCGTGTTGTAAGTTTCCATTGCCAACCTCATGCCTTCCCCCACCACTTGAGCTAGAAAAGTCAGGTTTTGGACTACTATGGTCACCTCTCTCCCTTCTATTACTACATTGAACGAGAGGGCGTGGCCCTGGAGACTCAGTTCTAACCATGACATCGGTACAGTGTTTGGGGATGGGACTGGGGTGGCATATAAGGGAGCAGTGTTCAGGGGGTGGTTGGGGTTGGGAATGTTGGTGTTCTCCATCACCTGAAATCTATTTTGGTAGTGGGTTTGGAGAGTTTGGCGTACTGAGGATTGTCGTCTGGCTTGGGAGTTGAATGGGATTCTTGGCATTATACTTGGGGCCAGTTAGTTCTATGGTAATGGAACTTATCGGAATATTCACTTTGTTTGTTTGGCTAGAGTTATGACTAGGAGGAGTATTTAATAGTGGAGGATTAAAGGCTTTTAAGGTTGTAATCGGATTCTCTGTATTCATTCCCTCTTTCACTCTTACTGGATTTGGAAAGGGCAGCAGAGATCCTGCAGGACGATTTTTATCTTTCATAGGGTCTGTCAAATCCAATTTAGATTTAGATATTCCAGCTGGTGTACAGCTGTTCCGAGCGACGGTGATGGGAGGGTCCACGTGGCTGTAATTCTTTTCCTCCATCGATATTACCGACTTGTAAGTGGATGGCACTACTAGCTACTCTTGGACATTGCCCTTTTGATTGGAGGGGGATTTCCTAGGGCTATAGCTTCTAGGGCTAAGATCTTTAATAGGGTCTGCTAGGGGGTAGTTTAAAGAAGGGGTTAAAATAGGATTTACTTGGGTAGGGGTTGGAGTGGGGGTCACGATTCTTTTTGCCACCTTGGATTTTCTGTATTTGATGTTTTTAATTCTGGATTTCCAGCATCATCTATGGTGACGTCACTACCAGCCTTTTGGTTACTGTTACCTTGGTCCTTCCTAATTAGGGTATTGTTCAAATCTCTGTTAGAATGTAGAATATTTGTAGTACCATTTTCATCCATTTCATTAGCTTGATTTAAAAGTGTTGCTTTGCTTTTGTATTTAAATATTTGAGAATCAAGGTACTTACCTGTTTTGGCATCAAATAGCTTTACTGGGATGTTTGCTTCCCCTGCATTTGTGGAATTTCCCGCTCTTCGATCCCTAGTGTTGTAGTTGTTCTGTCGTTCTGCTCTATATTGCGTTTGTGGTCTTTTTTTAAAGGAGACTGTTTGCCATTTTATTTCCGAGTTATTCTCCAATTCCGTCCCAGAAATTATGGAATCTCTAGAGGATCCATTTTGCGTGACTTTATCTTCTATGTTTTCCTTCCTTGCCGTTTTGCATTGAATTTGCGTGTGGCCTACTTTACCACATCTAATGCAAAGGATATCCTCCCCTTCGTACATGATATCTTGTCTTAGGTTATCGATGTAAATGTGTGTTTCAACTGGGTTTTCCACCGGGACCTCTATACAAATTCTTGTGTATCTACCTCTGAGTGTGGATGAGGTGCAGACATCAGTTTTAACTAGTTTCCCCAATTTATTTCCAATTTTCGCTAAGATTTTGTGGTCGTAATATTCGGTGGGAAGGCCTGGTAGCCTTAGCCAAATTGAGGAGACAATTTCTAGCGCTTCGGAAGCCACGAAATTTGGTTGCCAACGTTTTATGGATAGATAGAAACCATTGATGAACCATGGCCCATTTTGTAGGGCTCTGATCATATTTTCTTCCTTTAGGAATTTCACCGTATAATAATCGTAGCCAAGATCGATTAGAACAATTTCCTCTGTAGCTTTCCAAATGGCGATTAGTCGATTCTTTAGGTATTGATGAGTTACTCTTTTCCCAAGTAGTTTTATTATAATTGAATAGGCCCATGGTTGGTAGATCCTACTTTTATCCTCTTCGGATAATAGTATGCCATTCCTCTGTGTGCCGTTCTCATGCTCCATGGTGCCATCCATGTTCCATAAATGCTCTGCTTGTTCGTTGGTGGTGATATGTACCTGTTTTGTCACGTTGTTGTTTGTACCTATTGGTTTGTTCTGGGGAACTGGTGTGCTTAGAGCCTCTAAAAGACATCTGCTTAATTGGGTTGATTGTAGTGATCCTTGTATCTATTTCCATATTGGATTCTTCTGGGGGTTTTGGTGGGTTCGACAATTGTGTGAAGGAGGTAGTCATTTTTAGAGATTGGAGAGAGTTTCTCTCTCAAAAGGAAATTTTCGTCTCTCAATTGTGTTCTCAACTTCATGGAGGTGATGTAGTTAAGAATGTTTTGTGTGTGCCAGAATTTAACTTTTGCCTTCTTTCAGTGGCTAAACTAACTAGGCAATTGAATTGTTGTGCTATTTTTTTTTTAATCTTGATTTGTTTCTTCTCCAGGATCTTTTCACTGGGAGAGTGAAGGAGATTGGTGAGAAAGATAGTGATAGACAATGGACAACATAGGAGTTTTGCAGCAATAAAAGACTAAGCTGAAAGTGAAGTTTGGCATAGGAGGCTAGGTCATATACCTATAAGTGTTATAAAAAAAGGTAGATATGTTTGCTAACAATAAAGGACTAACCTGAAAGTGAAGTTTGTCATAGGAGGCTAGGTCATATACCTATAAGTGTTATAAAAAAAGGTAGATATGTTTGCTAATAAAAAGAATTTTCTATTGCAATGTTGTAGTATTTTTCCATTACCCAGACAAATCAGATTACCCTTTCCTACTAGTAATACTAGGAGCTCACAATGTTTTGATTTAGTTCACATGGATGTATGGGACCCTACAAGGTGACAACTCATAATAAAATGAAGTTCTTTCTTACTTTGGTTGATTACTACTCTATATGGACTTGGATATATCTGATGTATCTTAAGTCTGATGTTTCTACTATATTGAAACAATTTCTTACTATGGTTCAGACTCGATACATTGTTCAAGTTAATACCTTTAGATGGTGGAGATTATTTTAATGACCAAGTGAGTGAGTAGTTTAAATCTCAAGGTATTATACATTAGAGTTCTTGTCCACATACACCTCAACAAAATTGTGTAAAGGAAAGAAAACACAGACATATAAAATGGACACAATAAGAGCTATCAAATTTCAAGGCCACATTCCGATAAAGTTTTGGGGAGAGTGTCTTATCTGCAGTCCATATTATTAACATAATTTCATCAATTGTGCTGAATAACAAGTCTCTTTTTTAAATGATGTTTAGAAAACAATCAGATTTGTCTTATATGAGAATCATTGGATGTTTGTGTCATGCAACCAAGTTGTTGAGGACCGATAAGTTTGGTCCTAGAACCATCAAATCATTCCTTATGGGTTATGGCACCACACAAAAAGGACACAAACTATGTGATCTGCAAATAATGTCTTTTTTATCAATAGGGATACTGGTTTTTGATAAATCCATTTTTCCTCTTCAGACTCATACTACTGATGATATGCAGGATATTGTATCACTTGATGAGTCTCAGGTTTCAGTTTTAACAGTCAGACCTAATGGCCTTGACTATATGGATGACCTTACTGGTACTAGTGGCCACTTTTTATCATGATCTTGAGGATCACCATCTACAGGACCAACGTGATGCAAGTACCCATCTAATTATTGAAAAACCTCCTATGAGCTCCATTTTAGAAAGAAGACAATCCACTAGAACTTTCGGACCTCCACTTTGGCCAAAGGAGTTTGTAACTACATATAAGTATAGAACAAAGTCTAATTACTTATACCTTTGCAGATAGTATTGATTACAGTAGTTTATCTCATTCATGTCAATGTTTTATTGCTAACCTTTCAGCAGACACTGAGCCCAAATTTTATCATCAAGCTTCCAAGGAAAACCATGGAGGAAGAAATACAAGCATTGAAAGGCAATAAAACTTAGGAGATAATATATTTATCTGTTGGTAAAAAGGTTATAGGTTGCAAGTAGGTGTACAAAATTAAATACAAGGCAACTGGTGAAGTTGAAAGGTTTATGCCAAAGTAGTAGCCAAGGGCTACAGTCAGCAGGAAGACTTAGATTACCAAGAGATATTTTCTCTCCAGTTGTTAAATTGGTCACCGTAAGGCCAATGCTCACTCTAGATGCAACTAAGGGGTAGGATATCCAACAAATGAATGCCTATAATGTTCTTTTTGCAAAGTGATTTAGTAAAGGAAGAGTATATGCAGATGCCTCAAGGTTTCACCCATACACATATTAGGGTTCAACCTATATGCAAGCTGCTTAAGTTATTGTTAGACTTAAGAAAGCTTCAAGGCAAAGGAATGTAAAATTGACTCAGACACGGTTGGTTGCTTGATTTCAGCAAAGTCACTTGGATTATTCTTTGTTGATCAAGAAGTTAGATAAAGGTATTGTGATTGTGCTGATTTATGTTGATGATTTGCTGGTTACTGGTAGTAACTTGAGACTGATCAATAACACCAAGCAAGATTTGAAGGACAACTTCAAAATCAAAGACCTAGGACCATTAAGATATTTCCTAGGGATAGAATTTGCCAGAAACACTGAAGGAATTCTCATGCACCAGAAGAAATATTCACTGGAAATCATTGCAGACTTGGGGTTAGGAGGATCTAAACATATTGCCTAACTTGTTGAGATGAATGGAAAACTAACTATTGTGGTCTTTGACAACTGACAAGTATGTAGGAGTTACCTCTGATCCTTTATTCCCAGATATTGGTGAATATCAAAGGTTGGTCGGGAGATTGATTTACCTAACCTTTACTAGACCTGACTTGTCCTATGTTGTTCAAACGTATGTCAATTCATGAATGCACCAAAGAGATCCCATATGGATGTTGCTATTAGAGTTATCAAGTATATCAAATAGTATCTGCTCAACCTTTTGGTTCTTTATAAGCATGTTATGGTGTTGATTGGGGATCCAGCCTTGATACTAGGAGGTTCATCCCTGGGTACATGATTAAATTTGGAGACTATACTTTCTTTGGTGGTTTACGGTGTGGTGGGTCATAATCCATCTTTATAATGTCTCCATATAAATTCTTCTTATTTCTACTCTTGGAAGCCACATGTATTTCATGAGTTATTGACCATCTTGCACCCTACAAAATTAGTGCTAAAATAAAGCTCCTCTAATACAGCCTGTTGCATGTGCACAATTTTGCAAATAAATAATGTTCATACCATAAAATAAATAAATAATTCATATATAGCTAGCTGGTTTCAAATAGATGGATGGTTGGGAAAGTAAATGATGATCGAGGATGACAAAAGGTAAGATGGAGATGAAAACAAAAGGAGCATCATGATTGATAGTAGTCTTTTTCAAAGGGTTGGTTCATGAGAAGATATGCCTAAAATTTGTAGCAACAAATTTATAATGGAGGAGAAATGCACATTGGGTATGGTGAAAATCATGTTGCAGTGCATGATTCGAATTTAATCAAGGATTATGAAGTGTAAGATTACCGATCTAAGATTTATTTTTTGAAATAACGTTCAAATATTTTTGAGACAATCGACTTTGAGTATTATTTAAATAAATTGGAGTGCATATAATAGTATATGAATCAAAGTTTGTTTTAAATTATTTTTTGTATTGTTGATTGAATGAACTAAGAAGAGAAAATATAGTCTGAAGCAATAGAGGCACCAATCCAAAAACTTTTTCATGTTGTGAAGAACACTTAATAAGTTATGATTAATTATTTTTTAAGATTAATTAGTCTAGCTTTTAAAAAGAAAAAAGGAGCAAAAAGTTACTGCCTTAATTGTCGAGACAAAGTCGATTGTATCTTTCATTGTCATATTTCCGATTGATATGAAACTTTGTTCTCCTTGCCAGACTTGGAAAAGATAAAATTTCTCAAAAATGGGGACCGAGCCTTGAAAGGCTGCCTACATATCTCAGGAAGGAGAATTCAGATCCTTTGTAGTTCGACTAGCTTGAATCTCATTCGATTTGAGACAGCGAATCCTTTATGATAAGAGAGTAACATTTGAAAAATGAAGTTCAAATCTTGTCGAGAAACTACAAACTCGACGAGTATTTGGACGCACTTTTGACAGTGCCTTGATATTTGTGCTTAGGGGTTCTGAAAACAATTTGAAGAGGAGTGAGCTAGAATATCTCCAAATAAAGCAACATATTCAGACAAGCAGTTATAACACATAAATAAATGTTGCGCGTTCTAACCAGATATGGGACCCTTTTATGCCAAGGGTAGGCATAACGATTTGAAGAATGTATAACGTCATTTGAAACATTCCATTTCTCCAAAACCCAAATTTATATAAGTTTTACGAATAAACTGAATGATGATACATAATAGGAGAAATGTGATACAAAAAAATTAGTCCCGCGCAGGGGTAGAATCCTAAATTAAGCTTCCATTGATGGTCCATCATTCTTGAACTTCATGTCATCTCCGGATGTCCACACTTTTGTTTGCAATGATAACTTGCTCCTTCTTCGATTCGAATAAACTCTTAAACTCCCCATCCCGAGAGACAATGCTTTGCCAAATGACGTATACATCCTTTAAATTTAAACACATAAGTATGATTGTCTTTTATTGACCAATGGGCCAAATAGACACAAGGTGGGCCTCTAATGGGCCCAACACGCCTTGGGTGTTGGGTCAACCTAGTTCAAAATGCGCTAAATTCGGGATTTGGTTTCGCTCTACGCTAGTTGATTAAGAGTGGCTTTTGAAAGATCGGGAGCCCAATCAGACAACTTAGGCTGGAACTCACGACAATCATTGGAATCATGACGAACCAATAAATTTCCGATCATTTCAGGAAAGGGTTGAGTATAAAAAATCCGGCTACAATTTCGCAAAACCCTTTTTTAATATACTATACATACATATTGGAAGATGCCATGAATGAAATGACAATTTATAGTGATACGCGATGAAGATATTGATATACATGCCAGATTATCATAAATACATATTGAAATACGCAAAACACAGGCGTACAGATCTAAAGATAGATATACAAGAATGAATGTAGGGGTTCAAAGCCAAGATACATGTTGTATACACTCAGTGTATTTAGTTTCTTAAGACCGAAAATGGGTTCAAAAGCTTCAAAAAATTTCCAGCAGACAATTTGAGTTAAAAGGTGCAAAAGCCCATCCATTTGCAGCTCCTTTGTTAGCTTAGGACAGGTTTTGGGCCAACAGCCTATCAGATTTGAAATTTGGGAAAAAGACCCAAATTCAATATTTCTTCCTTACTCTTATTTACTTATTGTTTGTATTAACTAACCTTTTACTTGATTTGGTTTTATTTAATTAAATTCCTAAAAGAAAGTCATTTCTTCTTTTAATGTTCAAATTGAAATATTTTTACTTTTATTTATCATTTATTTTGAAGTATAAGAGTTATTTTCCTTAAAATTCTTTTAGTTTATTTTCTTTCAAAAAATGAAGTTTTCTTTACTTAGTTAATACTTTTCAAGTTAGTCAAATCGTTGGTCAACCGCAAATTAGCGGATATTCCGAGGGCCTAACACCATCTCGGAATGTAAATTGAACCCCGAACTTCTTTGGATTTTCAATTGATTTTAATATGTTTATATCTTTTGAAAATTTATAAGTTTTCTTAATTTCTTTAAAAAGATTAAGTGGCGACTCTATTTGGAAAATCGATTTCTCTTCAAATCATAAGTTAAGTCGATTTTTCAAAAGAAGTCCATATTTATTTTATTTTTCCAGTAAAACACTTGAAACCCTAAGAAACTTGATCCTTCCCTTTCCAAATTCTTTCCGCTTGTTCTTGGTCTACAAACAATCATAGTAACACAGGAATCAATAAACAATCACTAATTACCCGGATTACTAACAATTCTAACAACCCTAGATCATACCCATGATCCCAAGTATCCAAACTAGGGATCTTTCCACCATGCATGGTTTCCAATTCAAAACCCACCCCCATCGATAATTACCCATTCTAATATGTTCTACGGATCGAAAAATGGATTCGGCGAGTGAAAAGCTTATCATTAGCCTCAAGAATGGTGAAAAATTGTTAAGAGTCGCCTGGGGTTCGTTCTTTAATTCTAAAAATTGAAAAGTGTAGAATGAGGTCGTTTAGGGGTTTATTTCCAACCTTAAGTTGCGTTGAACTCGCCACAACTGCCCTCACCCCGCTGCAGCGTCCCCGCTAGAGTGGCAAAAACCCCGCTAAGGCGGCTTGCACGAACCAGTGAGCTATTTTAATAAATCCAAGACCCTCATTTCACAACACACCTCTAACCAACGACGTTCAGAAAATACCTTTCACGGTAAGATCGATTCCGCGAGTTCTAGTAGCCCGAATTCAATTCCGTAAAGTCGTATGAATTCCTTAATGAGTTATCTAATTGCTCATGTAATCAAAATCATAATTAACTCCCCCGATTGTTACCAAATTTCCCTACACCTGAAAGACTATGATTTCATCCAAATCTGGACTAGGTTGGGAAAATCCAAATACTACGAAAAAGTTTTCCGACCCAATTTTTTTCATTAGCTTTTCTATAATGACGGAACCTAGTCGTTACAATTTAATTTTTTTAACCTTTCTTTAAGCTTATTTAAAATAAATATAAATCAATTGTGACTTGACATATTTGTCCTTCTTTATAATATTTTTTTTATATTAATGCATATTATTAAAACACATGACTTATTTAATAAGTACTTTAGAAATAAATCAACACAAATAAGTTATTTAATAAGTACTTTAGAAATAAATTATCCCAAAAATATTTAGTGAAATATAGTTTTTCAGATTTGCATATTTAAACAAAATATGATCATTTTGATTCAGAATAAAATCAATGGAACTATAATAGTTTTTCATAAAATATACCCTTAAAATTTAAATTAAATGTATGTTTAGGGTCATTCATTATTGTTCCATTTACTTAGAATTGTGTAGGCTATGTATGAAAAAAAAAATCTGGTGGAGAATGCTATCATCAAATGGGGTCTACCACGTATGAATTTAAATTAGTCGAGTTTTAATGTGGGTTTTGAATACCGGATGAAAAATTAAAAAGATGTGTACGATTACAACCATATTAAGGATTTCAAATATTTATAATATTGAAACTAATGATATGGACGTGATATGGACGTGAAACACACACATACTCTAAACTAGTCTCATCTAAAAGCGATTAGAGAACATACTTTTATTATTTTATTGTATTCTCAACAGAATCCCCCCTCCTTCTGATTGTCTAGTATTTATTATTTAATTGTAATCTCAAAAATTTTATTTTATTATTTAATTACATTTTCAATTTTTTTAAAAACATATAAAAATTTTGATCGACTCTCGAAATTATATCAGTGTGTTATTCAAGTTTATTTTATAACCTCAAAAGTCACTTAACTATAAATATTTTAACTACAAAATCACTCAAGTATTGATATTTCACTTAGAAAGTCACACAACCAATTTGAATCTCCTAAATACGAAATTAGATGTTTAGTTAGTGGTTTACGGGGGTTCAAATTTTATCTTGAAGTTTTCTGTTTAAATTTCAAACATTATATTTTAATTTTTTGAACCTTTTTAATAAAAATCTTGAATCCATCACTATAAACGAAAGTTGACTTCCCTTTTTTTTTAATTAAAACCACCAATAGTGGGGTTAAGCTAGTCTGCTCCTAATGTGTAACATCCGGCAATTTGAAATAGCTATGAAGAAGCTTAGAATTGGAAATTGTCATTTTGGAAAGAATTAAAAATCTGGAAATTTAGCTAAGTATGGGAAAAAAAGAGTTTTTGGCCAACTTTGAGCAGTCATAACTCCTAGCTCATTATGAGTTAGGTGTAGTTCCAGTTATTTTTGCGAAGCCCTTGGAATGATCTTTCCAAGGCCGCCAAGTTTGCTCGATTCCAAGTTCGTATGAATGAGTTATGCCCTTTGGAAGTTGGGTTGTTGGCAGGGCAGTTTAGTCCGAATTTGTAAGGGTATTTTGGTCTTTTCCCTAACCATTTCTTTTGGTTATATTAGGGATTTAGACTGATTTTTAGATCAGTTTTTCCCTTTTTAAAAGAGTGAGAGTGAGGGTTTGTGAGTGAAGAGGAGAAGAAGAGGAGAGAGAGAACAACAAGCAAGGAGATCGTCGGGGGTGATCCCTATTTAAGGTATGTGAGTTCATAGTGTTGGGTTGGTTCATTCCCCCACACGCCAAACTCGTTTTAAATTCCGAGAAAAGATTGATTGTGTTGTTAAAGTTTGTGGTTGTGGTTGTTGAAGTTGTGGTTTTGTTGTTGAAGTTTCTTGTTGATTTGGGACATGTTTCCGGTTGTGTTTGTGAGTTGAAATCTATTTTATGTTGAGGGGTTTATGATTCTAAGTGTTTGGGGCTGGATCCATTGAAGTTAAGGAGGTTTAGAGTTGGAAAAATGAAGGAGAAAAGTCGAGCTTTTGGGGAAAAGGGCTGGGGCGTCGCGCCAGCCAGCGCGCCCCAAAATAGACTCTAAAGTCCAGCCCTTGGGGTGGCACATCTCTCAGAGCGCCCAGCAGGCCCCTCTGAAGTTTGAGGGCTAGCACCCCGCGCCTCTCAGAGCGCCAAGGACGCCAAGTTTTCCCATTCATTCCCCACTTTTTCATACATGTTCCTTGGTAATGTACCTATGTTTTATAGTTGTTTTCAACACTCCAAGGTACGTCTAAACGTCAAGAACTCATCCATAAACATGTGATCATATACCTTGAATCCATAATCCAATTCAAGGCGAGTTAGGATCAAAGTCAAGTGAAGTTAGAAGTCAAGTGAAGTTAGAGCCAAGCTTAGAAGTTAAGAAGTAAGTCAAAGCAAGTCTTCAAAGTTTTCAAGAGTCTTCATTGAACGTTTTAACTTCATTTTAAGGCTCAAGTTTCAAGTTGAGTAAAGAGGATAGAGTTCCAAGTTAAGTAAAGAGTATAGAGTTTCAAGTTAAGCCAAGAGTAAGAGTCAAGTGCATTTCTCAAAAGTTATTAGGGAACTAAGTATTCCCAAAGAAGTTTATAAATGTTTTCACATTTAAGATGAGAGGAAACTGAGATTTCCAAAAGAGTTTTGAGCAGTTTGAGTACTATCTCTTTTTGAGAGAAGATGAGTTTTGCGAAAGAGTTTCTAAAACATGATTAGTATGACAAATCGAGTATGTCATCAATGTTAAAACAGTATGGTCTCTAGATATACCATCAATGTTTAAGCAGTATGACTTTCCCAAGTCATCATGATCATATTAAAATATGGTTTTGATATGTTCTTTTTAGAAAGAGTTTTCAAGAGCCTTTGGGCTAAGTTTTGAGTAGTTATCTCAACTAAAGAAAGATGTGTTTAAAACACTTATGAGCTAAAGTATTTCTAGGAGTAGTCTTGAGCACCGAATTGGGGGAGCGTTCAAAGAACTCACAGCCCCCATAGAACCATGTAGCCAAACATGGGATTTGACGGGTCATACGTTTTAGATGATCACGTAAAGTTAAGCTAGTGGATCCACTAAGTTAAAGTTAAAGTAAGCTCCTAAATCACAGCAAGGTATAAGATGGTCCTTGGGCAACGTGAGGTAAAACGTTGTTTCACTACTTAAGCATGTAGTGGTTGCTATCGGTTAGAGAAACTCTCATAGGAAAAATTGCATGGTTCCTCGAGGGGTTCTGCTTAGTATGGATGGGGGTATGAGACTTCATTCATGCATTGCACAAGTAGACTTTGAGAGGAAGCATGGTATTTTCATGATATTATAAATATGATTTTTTGATGTCATGTTTTAAATAGTTTTGCAAGCTTTATATAAATTGCATGTGTCTTATTGCTTTATATTGAGTTCAGTTATTCGTGAGTTAAACAGAGTCAAGGTAAGTTCTCTTTTGTATCCCTTTCAAGCTTAAGTTGTTGTTTAGCTGTCCAACTCGCATACTCATACATTCCATGTACTGATGCCAGTTGGCCTGCATCTTATTATGATGCAGACGCAGGTACCCAGGATCAGCATCCAACACGCCGTTGATCCAGCTGAGCAATCTAGAGTCAGTGGTGAGCCTCCTTACATTCCGGAGGACTCTGTTATTTCGTTTTTTCTAGTTTTGTTTTATTAGGATGTTGCGGGGTCTGTCCCAACATCCATCTCAGTATTATAGAGGCTTCATAGACAGTCAGGCATTTAGTCAGTTAGTATTGAGTCTCCCATCTATGTATATATATAAATATTCTATTTTGAGACTCGAGTTGCCTTTTTGGCCAGATTTTATCAGTTAAGTTGTCTTATGACCTTTAGTTGCATGAAGTTTTTCTATTGAGTTAGGTTTTCGCTGAGTTAAGAAAGTCAGGCCAAGGGTTCTCTTGGGGGCCAGCAATGGTCTTCGAGTACCGATCCCGCCCAGGGTGTAGGCTCGGGGCGTGACATAATGTATGTATTGATTAGAGCAAAGAAAAAAAATAGCTGATGGATTGAATATTTTTCTTATTTTTATTTATAAATACATATAGATTTTTTGAATCCCCTAAATACAAAATTAGTGGTTGATTAAGTAGCTTAGGGGTTCTTGAGATTTTATGTTTAAATTTCAAATATTATATTTTAATTTTTCGAACCTCTTCAGTAAAAATCTTGAATCCATCAATATAAACGAAAGTTGACTTCATTTTTTATTTATTAAAACCACCAATAGTGGGGTTAGCCTAGTCTGGTCCTAATGTATGTATTGAATAGCATAAAGAAAAAAAACTGATGTGGCATTGTAACGATCTCACGACCCAGACTGTCGTGATTGACACCCACACTAACCCTCCGGTGGGAGAACCATTACTACAACTCAACTATCCAACTTAACAAAATACTACGCATTTAAAGATACAAAAGTAGGTTTAAGTGCAAAAATAAATTGAAGTTCCCATAAACTACGAACGTCTAAAAAAACATTTGTGGAAAACAATGCCTAGAACCTGAAAGTCAGTGTACCAAAACTCCACTAACGAAAAGTCTAAAAACAAGGGGTACAACCCCGAAACTAACAAACGAATATCTAAAGTACTAATCTAAGTCCGAAGAAAATGGACTAAGTAAAAGGAGAACTCATGGAAGCCTGAAAGAGCTAGTTCACCCTTGAATTTCGATCTCGATCACTACTCTCCTAGCTGAGGTCTATCCGTAGCCATATGAAGATGCCTTGTACTCAACAAAGAACAAGAAAGCGCAATATCAGTATACAACCATAGTGTACTGGTAGGATCACACGGCTATCCTAGTAAACACAAAATATATCTGAATCACAACAAGGCAAACACATACATTTATAGAATATATACACAGTTATAATTTCAAGAGCAATGCACAACTACACATCCTCAATAACAAGTAAATATGACAATTCAATGGTCCTCTTATGGAACCTATACTCAAACTATTAGTGTAATAGAACGTGGTACCTGATCCCAATTAGTGTGCCGGACATGACACCTGATCTCATATATGTGCCAAAATATGGCACTCGATCCAATTCAGTGTGTCGGAACGTGACACCCGATCCATGCAACACAACCACCATCACACTCATATGTACATACTCATAATCATACAATCAAGTGTTGAATCATGACATACATTTGTTCATTCATACACAATTCACTAGGTTTGATCAACAAGACTTCATTCACATACATACATGCATTACAATGAATCAATTACCAACATACATCACGCAAAACATGAAATCAAACCATCACCTACCTCGAAAACAAGCTTGAATCCCCTAAGGCACTTCAATCTTCCCTTTCCGGATTCTTTCCGCTTGTTCTAGGTCTACAAATAATTAATATACGCAAGGATCAATAATCAAAGGTCTAATTATCCGGATTATAATAAACCCAATAACCCAAGACGAAACCCATGATTCCAAGGTGCAGCTACGGCTTTTTCTCACCATCAATTTCAGTCCAAAACCCTTCCCCAATAATATTTAACCAAGAATCTAAGTTCTACGGATCAAAAAATGGATTAGGGGAGTAAAATCCTTACCTTTAGCACCAAAAGTTATGGAAAATTGTCAAGAAGTCTCCTGGGGTCGTCTCTTTTTCTGACCCAAATTTTTTTCCCATTGGCTTTTCTATAACGACGGGAATAGGTCATTTGTAATAGGTCATTACAAATAACCTGTTTCTTTCGTTATGAAAAATCCAATGGGGAAGGAATTTGGGTTAGAAAACTTCTGAGTAGTAACTTGGAAATTTCTAGCCTAGGCCAGACTTGGATGAAATATGAGCTATGTGAGGTCTAGGGCAATCTGGTAATGGATCATGGATATAATTATGAATTTTATCATATGAGCACATAGACAAGATGTTAAGGAGCCTGTACAGCTTTACAGAATCAAACTTGGGCGATTAGAACTCCCGAAACTGATCTTAGCGTGAAAGGGTAGTTTTAGAACGTTCAGGTTTCAACGTGTGTTGTGAAATGGGAGCTTAGAATTCAAATTTTGAGCTTATGTCTCCATGAAATCCGCCACGGCGAGGCCTCTATGGTGGGATGGGGTCCGCCGTGGTGGGCCAGTCGCGACTTAAGTTGAAATAAAAACCCCAATTCGTTATTTTCTTCAAAACTTCGTTCTTAAGAGCTAAGGGACGATCCAAGGCAGTTTTTGATAGATTTCCACAACTTCTAGTGTTAAAGGTAAGGAAATTACTCCCCTAATCCGTATTTCGATTCTTAGAACTTAGAATCTTGAGTAATTATCTTAGGGGAAGAGTTTTGGCCTGAAGTTAATGGTGGAGAAAAGCCATAGCTGAACATTAGGATCATGGGTTTGGCCTTAGATTGATATTTTGATATAATTTGGGTAAATTGGGCCTTGTTTATTGATCCTTGCATTAATTACTTGTTTATAAACCAAGAACAAGCTGAAAGACTTCGTAAAGGAAAGGCTCAAATGTCTTAGGACTATTCAGGCTTGGTTTCGAGGTAGGTGATGGTTCGATTTCCTATTGTGTGATAAATGCTTATTAATTGCTTCATTGTATGCATGCATGTATGTGAATAGGAAATGTGAATCAATCTAATGAAATGATTATGTGGGAACAATTACATGCCATAAACTTATACTTGATTGTATGATTATGAGCACCATTCATTATAAGTGTGATTGTGACTGTGGTTGTGTTGACTGGATTCGGTGTCATGTTCCGACACATACATAGGATCAAGTGTCACATTCCGACACACTAACAGTTTGGGTGTGGGTTTCATGAGAGGACCATTTGTGATTATTACGTTCATATCTATCTGCCTTTATATTGGGAAATTGTATGTTACTCCTAAATGATAATTGAATTATGCATTTTGTATATGTGTGTTTACTGTGTTGTAATTACTTGCTTATGTTCCGCTTACTGGAGTAGCCGTGTGATCCTACCAGTATACTGTGATTTTTATACTGATACTGCACTTGCTCGTTCTTTGTTGAGTACAGGTGTAACATCTCGCAAATTGAAATAGATAGGAAGAAGCTAAGAACTGGAAATAGTCATTTTTGGAAAGAAAGAAAAATCTGGAAAATTGTTTAAGTTAGGAAAAATGAGTTTCTGGTCAACTTCAAACGGCCATAACTCCTAGCTCAGGATGAATTAGGTGTAATTCCAGATATTGTTGGAAAGCTCTTGGAATGATCTTTCCAACACCACTGAGTTTATGCGATTCTGAGTGAATAAGTGAGTTATTCCCTTTAGAAGTTGGGCTATTGGAATAAGGAAAGTTCAATCCGAATTTTGAAGGGGTAGTTTGATCTTTTCCTTACCCTTTTATTTTAATTCGCTTTTGGTAATTAATTAGGAGTCCAAGTTGAATTATATTAGTTTACACTTTTATCAAAAGAGTTAGGATTTTGAGAGAAGAGAAAAGAAGAGGAGAAAGGAGAAAAACATTCAAGATTCGTTAAGATCGTCGAGATTAGCTTGGGGATTTCGTCGGGGGTGATCCCTACAAGGTATGTGAGATCACATACCATTGGGTTAATTCGCTCATGCACCAATCATGATTTATTTCAGCGAATTTAAGTTCTTGAAAGGTTAGAAATTGAGTTCTTGAATGGGTTTGTTGAAGTTTCATTAGATTCTTGTTTCGTTGAATTCATTGAGGAGTTGTTTGATCTTAAGCTGTGATTTTAGGTTCGATTTTGAGAATAATCTGATGTACTTGTAACATTTAATCGATTCTAAGTAATTGGTGAAAGAACCCATGGGGTTTAGAGCTGGAAAACGAAGAAGAAATTTCGTCGATCAAAATTAGGCAATACCTCCGCGTTGCAGAGCCATTCCCCAGATCTGGGAATTTTCATTTTGCATCGTGGATCCATCACGGAGTCTTCTGCCTCAAAAGTTATTTTCGAAACTAAATTTTAAAAGCTTCTCCGCGTCGCGAACCCACCCTCAAATATTGGTTTTCAGTCTTTTCTCATGTTTAGCTATCTAAAATCATTCCTAAACATCATAAGATCTTTCCAATCACAAATCATAATCCTTGAATCCATAATTCAATTCATAGACCAGTTAAGACTCAAGTCAAGAGCAGTTAAGATCAAATTAAGTCAAAAGTCAAATTAAGGGAAGTCCTTCAAAGTTTTCAAAAGTCTTTTATAAATGTTTTAACTTTGTTTTAAGACTTAAAGTTCAAGTTGAGTAAAGAGTAAAGTTTGAAGTCCATCTCTTCAAAAGTATATAAGGACTATGTATTCCCGAAGGGTTTAAAATGTTTTCACATTTAAACAAGAAAGGAAACCTCGATTTCCAAAGGGCCTTCGGGTAAGTTTTCAGAAAATAGAAATCGCTTTCTAAATGAAGCAAGAGGGGAAACTTTGATTTCCAAGATAGCCTTTGAGCTAAATTTTTTAGCACTAATCTCAAATCATAGAAAAAGTATGTTTTTAAACATAAAGAGCTAGTATCATATTTTGGGAGTAGTATTGAGCACTGATATATGGGAGCGTTCAGAGAACCCACAGCCCCCATAAACCATGTAGCCATCATGGGTAGAAAAGGGCCATACTTTTTAGATGAATCCTTTTCTCATAGACTAGTGGATCCACTTAGTAGTTCAGGTCTTATACATGTGGCAAGGTATAGGATGTGCTGCCAGCGTGAGGAAGATCGTTATATCATTAATATAGCTCTTAAGTGATGGTTGTCGGTTAGAGATACTCCCACAACAGTATTTTGTATTCTTATATACATCAGTTTATTTTTATTATTACACACATTTCAGAGTTTTATGTATCTTTGCATACATAAAGAGGTGACGTCATGTTTTAAACAACTTTTCTTTATATTGCACTTGTTTTAAACTGCTTTATATCGAAATGAGTTCAGTTATGTTAAGTTGAGTTGAGCCAGGTAAGTTCTTCAGTTCCTTTCATATTATTTTGAAGCTTAAGTTGTGTTTAGCATTCCAACTCGCATACTCGTATATTCAATGAACTGATTCCAGTTGGCCTGCATCTTATTATGATGCAGACACAGGTAACTAGGATCATCACCTAGCGCATTGTTGATCCAGTGAGTAGTTCAGAGTTTGTCGGTGAGCCTCTTTGCATTCCAAAGGACTCCTTTTCATTGCTTTCAGTTTTAGTATTAGTTCATTAGGATGTCGTGGGCCTGTCCCAACATCCATATCAGTTGTTTAGAGGCTTCATAGACAGACAAACAGTCAGTTAGTTAATTTATTTGTCTTTACTTTTCATATCATGTGTTATAGACTTGAGTTTGCCTTAATGGCCAGTTGAATGTTCCTTTATAGCATTCTAGTTACTTCATAAATGTGTATGTGATGAGTTAAGTCTTCTGCTGAGTTAGTAAGCCAGGCCAAAGGTTCGCTTGAGGCTAACAATAGTCTTCGAGTGCCAGCCATGTCCAGGGTGTAAGCTCGGGGAGTGACAAACTTGGTATCATAGCAAAGAGTTCAAGAGTCTTACGGAGTCTATGAAGCCGTGTTTATAGAGTCCTAGTTATCTGTGTGAAGCGCGCCACATCTATAATTAGTAGGCTGCAACATTTAGGAAAATCTCTCACCTCTTTCACACTCTTTTCGTGTGTTAGAGTTGATCTCTAAAAAGCTCCTTCTAATTTGTACTTGCGCGTGTTTTTAGATAATCATGCCGCAACGAAGAGCAGTCAGAGGTCGTCCAGCTAAGAGAAATATTGAGGAACAAGAGTTACCAAATGCACCTGAAGTTCAACCTCAAAGGGAAGTCACTAATGCTGAGTTCATAGAAGCAATTAGGATGTTGAGTCAAGCTATGACTAGCCAGGTTGGGCAACAAAGAGGAGCTTGACAAGGAGAGGTTGACACTTCAAGGATTCGTGAGTTCTTGAGGATGAATCCTCTAAGTTTCACTGGTTCAAGCACTTCTGAGAATCCGAAGACCTTTGTTAATGAACTGAAAAAGGTGTTTGATGTGATACATGTTGCTGATACTGAGAGGGTTGAGCTAGTTGCATATCAATTGAAGGATGTCGCTAGGACTTGGTTTGACGGTGGAAAGGGGGTAGAGCTGATGATGCACCATCTACGAGTTGGGCCTGTTTTGAGGAGGCTTTCTTGGGGCGTTTCTTTCCCCGAGAACTGAAAGAGGTCAAGGTACGTGAGTTCCTCACACTTAAGTAGGATTCTCTAAGCGTTCATGAATATGGGCTGAAATTCACACAATTGTCCCGTTATGCTCTGGAAATAGTTACGGACGTGAGGAGTAGAATAAGCTTGTTTGTTACTGGGTTGGCTCGTCTGTCGAGTAAAGAAGGTAGAGCCGCAATGCTGATAGGTGACATGGATATCTCAAGGTTGATGGTCTATGTGCAGCAGGTAGAGGAAGATAAGCTGATGGATAGAGAGGAGTTTAAGAACAAAAGGGCTAAGACAGGGAATGAGTCTGAGCAGCAGAAGAGTAATGCCAACCGGTCATCTTTCCAACAGAAACAGAAGGGACCTGCTCCATCATCTGCTAGTGCACCTACACCTAAGAACAAAGGTGAGTACAATAGTCAGAACTTCAGAGCTAAACCTGATTATTCTCAGGGTAGCATGGCACAAAGGGGTAATAAGCCTCCTGCATGCACCAAGTGTGGTAGGAACCATTCAGGTATTTGTCGTAAGGGCTCCACTGGTTGTTTCAAGTGTGGTCAGAGTGGGAATTTCATGCAAGAGTGTCCAAAGAACAGGCAGGGAAATGGTAATGGGGCCAATAGAGCCCAGTCTTCTTCAGTTGCTCCACCAAACTGAGCTGCACCTTGAGGGGCTACTTCCGGTACTGCGGAGGAACAAATAACTTATATGATATCAACAGTCGCCAAGAGCAAGAGGATTTGCATATGTTGTCACTGGTATGATCCAAGTCTTTGATTTTACTATTTATGTTTTGCTAGACCCAGGAGAGAGTGTATGTTTTGTAACTCCTTATGTTGCTATGAATTTTGATGTTATTCCTGAGCAACTTAGTGAACCATTTAGTGTTTCTACACCTGTTGGTGAGTCTATTCTAGCAGAGAGAGTCTATCGTGATTGTCCCGTTTTCGTCAATCACAAGAGTATCATGGCTGATTTAATTGAGTTAGACATGGTAGATTTTGATGTCATTCTTGGTATGGACTGATGTCATTCTTGGTATGGACTGGCTTCATGTCTGTTATGCCTCAGCTGATTGTAGAACTCGAGTTGTCAAGTATCCGTTTCCAAATGAGACAGTCTTAGAGTGGAAAAACAGTTCAGCAGTGCCTAATGATCGTTTCATTTCGTACCTTAAGGCAAGGAAGTTAGTTTCTAAGGGTTGTATCTATCACTTAGTCCGAGTTAATGACTCTAGTGTTGAGATACCTCCTTTTCAGTCAGTTTCAGTAGTAAGAAAGTTTCCAGAAGTCTTTCCAGATGATCTTTCCGGAGTCCCTCCTGAGAGAGAGATAGACTTCGGTATAGATCTTCTTCCATATACTCGTCCTATATTTATTCTGCCATATAAAATGGCTTCAGCAGAGTTGAAAGAGATCAAAGAGCAGTTGAAGGATCTATTAGATAAAGGCTTTATTCGACCAAGTGTCTCACCTTGGGGCGGTCCGGTCTTGTTTGTGAGAAAGAAAGATGGTTCCCTTAGGATGTTTATAGATTACCGCCAATTGAACAAGGTTACTATCAAGAACAAGTATCCTTTTCCAAGGATTGATGATCTTTTCGATCAGCTTCAGGGTGCTTCGTGTTTCTCAAAGATAGACCTCAGATCAAGTTACCATCAATTGAAAGTAAAGGAATGTTATATTTCCAAGACGACATTCAGGACCCGTTATGGTCATTATGAGTTTCTGGTCATGTCGCTCGGTTTGACTAATGCACCTGTAGCGTTCATGGACCTTATGAATAGAGTTTTCAAACCTTATTAAGATATGTTTGTTATCGTCTTCATTGATGACATACTAATCTATTCAAGGAATGAAGAAGACCATGCTAGTCATCTCAGAATAGTTCTTCAGACTTTGAAAGATAAGGAGTTATATGCTAAGTTCTCAAAATGTGAGTTTTGGCTTGAGTCTGTGGCATTCTTGGGCCACATAGTTTCTGGTGATGGAATTAGAATTAATACCAAAAAGATAGAGGCAGTGCAGAGTTGGCCTAGACCCACATCTCCAACTGATATTAGGAGTTTCTTGGGCTTGGCTGGATATTATAGAAGGTTTGTAGAGAGGTTCTCGTCTATTTCGTATCCTTTGACCAAATTGACTCAGAAAATAGTTAAGTTTCAATGGTCTGAAGCTTATGAGAAAAGATTTCAGGAATTGAAAAAGAGGTTAACTACTGCCCCAGTATTGACCTTACCAGAAGGTACGCAAGGTTTTATGGTGTATTATGATGCATCTAGAGTTGGCTTGGGTTGTGTGTTAATGCAGAATGTCAAAGTTATAGCTTATGCCTCCAGACAGTTGAAAGTTCATGAGAAGAACTACCCAACCCATGATTTAGAATTGGATGATGTAGTATTTTCTTTAAAAATATGGCGCCATTACCTTTATGGTGTTCATGTGGATGTGTTCACTGATCACAAGAGCCTTCAGTATGTGATCACTCAGAAAGAGCTCAATTTCAGATAGAGGAGGTGGTTAGAATAACTCAAGAATTAAGACATGAGTATTCTTTACCACCCAGGTAAGGCTAATGTTGTTGCTGATGCTTTAAGCAGGTTGTCTATGGGTAGTACTGCCCATGTTGAGGAAGAAAAGAAAGAGTTAGCAAAAGATGTGCATATACTTGCATGCCTGGGAATCTGATTTATGGATTCCACAGAAGGGGGAGTAATGGTGATGAATGGGGCTGAACCATCATTAGTGTCAGAAGTAAAAGGCAAGCAAGACCAAGACCCTATTTTGCTTAAAATGAAGGCAAATGTTCATAAGCAAAAAGTATTAGCTTTTGAACAGGGGGAGATAGCATACTGAGATACCAAGGTAGGTTGTGTGTACCAATGGTGGATGGACTCCAAGAGAGGATCATGGAGGAGGCTCATAGCTCCAGATATTCCATTCATCCGGGTTCCACAAAGATGTATCGCGATTTGAAAGAGGTGTATTGGTGGAATAGTATGAAGAAGCGCATTGCAGAATTTGTTTTTAAGTTCTCGAATTGCCAACAAGTTAAAGTAGAGCACCAAAGGCCTGGTGGTTTGGCTCAGAATATAGAACTTCCGGAATGGAAGTGGGAGATGATTAATATGGACTTCATCACAGGTTTACCAAGGTCTCGCAGGCAGCATGATTCTATTTGGGTGATTGTCGACAGAATGACAAAATCAGCTCATTTTTGCCAGTAAAGACTACCCATTCAGCAGAGGATTATGTCAGGTTATATATTCAGGAGGTGGTAAGACTTCATGGAGTCCCGGTCTCTATTATTTCAGATAGAGGTGCACAATTTACTAAACAATTCTAGAAAGCTTTTCAGAAGGGTTTGGGTTCAAAGATGAACTTAAGTTGTAACATCTCGCACCTAGAAACGACTATAAAGAGTTTAAAATATGAAAATATTGATTTTTTTGGAAAGAATAAGGAAATCTGGAAATTTTGTCTAAGTTAAGAAAGTGAGTTTTGGCCAATTTCAAACGGCCATAACTCCTAGCTCAGGAGGAGTTAGGACCAAATCTTGATATGGTTAGAAATCCCTTGGAGAGATCTTTCCAACGCCGCCGACATTGCATGATTTTGACATCGTATGAGTGAGATATGCCTTTTGGAAGTTGGGTTGTTGGATTGAGAAAATTCCCAATCCGGATTTAGGGAAGGGCAAAGTAGTCTTTTCTATAATTAATTTTCTAATTCGTTTTTAGGGGTTTATTGGGGTAAAACCAGAACCTAAATCAGTTTTGGAAAACTAAAGAACGCTTTGGGCCGGGCTTGGAGAAGAGAGAAAGGAAGAAAGAACGGGAGAAAGAGGCAAGAATTCGTCAAGATCATCCAAGCTTGCGAGTGGAATTCGTCGGGGGTGATGCCTATTAAGGTATGTGAGATCTTTTCGTGTTGGGTTAGTTCAACCACACACCAACNNGCCTTTTGGAAATTGGGTTGTTGGATTGAGAAAATTCCCAATCCGAATTTAGGGAAGGGCAAAGTAGTCTTTTCTATAATTAATTTTCTAATTCGTTTTTAGGGGTTTATTGGGGTAAAAACAGAACCTAAATCAGTTTTGGAAAACTAAAGAACGCTTTGGGCTTGGAGAAGAGAGAAAGGAAGAAAGAACGGGAGAAAGAGGCAAGAATTTGTCAAGATCATCCAAGCTTGCGAGTGGAATTTGTCGGGGGTGATTCCTATTAAGGTATATGAGATCTTTTCGTGTTCGGTTAGTTCACCCACACACCAACTTGTTTCAATCCATTGGTTTTGAGTTGTGTACATGTTGAAGAAGTGAGGTTCTTGAAGAACAAAGTGTAGAATTCTTGTTGGTTGAGTTGTTGATGCTTGAGGGTGAGTTGATTCATGTTTCCGAGTTGTTTTTCGAGTTAGATTGGTTGTATATTTAGGGTAAAATTGATCCTAAGTGTTTGGGGAAAGAATTATGGAAGTTAGGAGAGTTTAGAGATGAAAAACGGAAGAGAAAAGTCTAAAGTCGTTGGGCAAAAAGGGCTGGGCATCGCGCCTGCCAGAGCGCCACAAAAATTTCTCTGAACTTTGGCCTCTGGCGCGTCGCGCCAGCTAGAGCGCCTCAGGAAGTTCTCTGAACTTTGAGGGATGGCGCCCGCGCCTCTCAGAGCGCCAGGGACGCCAGTTCTCCCATCCTTCCCCCACCTTCTCGTACTTGTTCCTAAGTGATGTACCTATGTTCCTAGTCGATTCCAACACTCTAAAAGTACATCTAAAGATCATGAAATCATCCATAAACATGAGATCATGAACCTTGAATCCATAATTCAATTCAAGGAAAGTTAAGTTCAAAGTCAAAGAAGTTAAGAGTCAAGTCTAGAAGTTAAGAAGCAAGTCAAAGCAAAGTTTCTTAAAGTTTTCAAGGGTCTTTAACAATGTTTAAACGTCGTTTTAATACCTAAGTTTTGAAATTAAGCAAGAGTAAAGCTATGGTTTGAAGTTATTTTCTTCAAAGAGGTGTATGGGGACTATGTATTCCCAAAGCAGTTTTAAAGAAATGTTTTTACATTTAAACAAGATTGGAAATTGAGATTTCCAAAGAGCCTTCGGGCAAGTTTTCAGAAAAGAGTAATCGCTTTCTAAATGAAGCAAGAGAAGAAACTGAGATTTCCAAGATAGCCTTTGAGCTAAGTTTTTGAGCAATTATCTCAACTCAGCAGAAAGAAATATGTTTTAAAAACATAAGAGCCAATACATTTTTGGGAGTAGTATTGAGCACCGAATCGGGGGAGCGTTCAAATAACCCACAGCCCCCATCAAACCATGTAGCCATCATGGGTTGAAGAGGTTCATACTTTTTAGATGAATCATTTTCAAATTAGACTAGTGGATCCATTAGGCAGTTCAGGTTCTATACCATTGGCCGGGTATAAGATGCTCTAGCAGCGTGAGGTTGATCATTGTATCATCACTATAGCTCTTATGTGATGGTTGTCGGTTAGAGAAACTCCCACAGCAGTTATTGTATTTTTATATACTTCAATTCATTTGTATTTCTACATATATCTCGGATTTATTGTATCTTTGCATACACATCGAGTTTATAGCATATTTTAAACCAGCTTTTCTTTATATTGCATTTGTTTTAAATTGCTTTATATTGAAATGAGTCAATCAGGTTGAGTTGAGTTGAGCCAGGTAAGTTATTCAGTTTCTTTCAAATTTCCTTCTAGCCTATGTTGCTTAGCATTCCAACTCGCATACTTGTACATTCAATGTACTGATGCCAGTTGGCCTGGATCGTCTTATGATGCAGATTCAGGTAACCAGGATCAGCATCCAGTGCCTCGTTGATCTAGTTGGGCAGCCCAGAGTCAGTGGTGAGCCTCCTTGCATTCAGGAGGACTCTTTTATTCGCTTTCAGTTTTTCATTTATTAGGATGTTGTGGGGTTTGTCTCAACATCCATCTCAATATTTTANAGATTCAGGTAACCAGGATCAGCATCCAGTGCCTCGTTGATCTAGTTGGGCAGCCCAAAGTCAGTGGTGAGCCTCCTTGCATTCAGGAGGACTCTTTTATTCGCTTTCAGTCTTTCATTTATTAGGATGTTGTGGGGTTTGTCTCAACATCCATCTCAATATTTTAGAGGCTTCATAGACAATCAGATAGTTATTAGTGCAGATGTCTTTCTTTATCCTTTAGATGTTGTTTAATGACTTAAGTGCAATTTTGGCTAGTTTATTATCATTTAAGTTGTTTATGATCTTATATTGTGTTGAGTTAAGTCTTCCTCTGAGTTAAGTAGCAAGGCCAAGGGTTCGCTTGGGGCCAGCAATGGTCTCCGAGTGTCGGCCACGTCCAGGGTGTAGACTCGAGGCGTGACATAAGTATTGCTTTTCATTCTCAGACAGACAGGCAAGAAGAGTGCACTATTCATACATTAGAAGATATGTTGAGGGCCTGTGTGATCGATTTCAAAGGTAATTGGGATGATCACCTACCCCTTATTGAATTTGCATACAACAATAGTTACCACTCTAGCATCCAGATGGCTCCATATGCAGCTCTTTATGGGAGAAGAAGTAGATCTCCTATTGAACGGTTTGAAGTTGGTGAAGCAGGGTTAATAGAACCAGATTTAGTCCATCAAGCTATGGAGAAGGTGAAAGTGATTCAAGAAACTGATGTCAGGAGAAGGGCGTTAGAGTTTGAAGTAGATGATTGGGTATATCTAAAAGTTTCACCCATGAAGGGTGTTATGAGGTTTGGTAATAAGGGAAAACTTAGTCCCCGGTATATTGGGCCTTATCAAATATCCAAAAGGATGGGTAATGTAGCTTATGAGTTGGAGTTACCACAAGAGCTAGCAGCGGTTCATCCGGTGTTTCACATCTCCATGTTGAAGAAGTGAATGGGCGATCCTTCATTGATCATACCAACTGAAACTATTGGGATCAAGGATAGCTTATCTTATGAGGAGATTCCTGTTCAGATTCTAGATCGCCAAGTTCGTAAGTTGAGAACAAAAGAGGTAGCATCAGCCAAAGTCCTTTGGAGGAATCAATTCGTTGAAGAAGCTACTTGGGAAGCTGAAGAGGACATGAAGAAGAGATATACACATCTCTTTGAGTCCGGAGAAAATGCAAACCAAGGTACTAATTCTCTTCTTAGTACTCTTTAAATTATGAGTGAGCATGTTGTTTGTTTCCATTTGCTTGTTGGGTGTTTGAACTTGATGTTACCACCCTTAGCCTAGTAAGAGTAATCTCATCCGAGGACAAATATTCCCAAGGAGGAGATATTGTAACATCTCGAAAATTGAAATAGCTAGGAAGAAGCTAAGAACTAGAAATAGTCATTTTTGGAAAGAATGAAAAATCTGGAAAATTGTTTAAGTTAGGAAAAATGAGTTTTTGGTCAACTTCAAATGGCCATAACTCCTAGATCAGGATGATTTATTTGTAATTCCAGATATTTTTGGAAAGCACTTGGAATGATCTTTCCAACGCCGCCGAGTTTGCGCGATTCCGAGTTTGTATGAGTGAGTTATGCCCTTTGGAAGTTGGGCTGTTGGAATAAGGAAAGTGCAATCCGAATTTTGAAGGGGTAGTTTGGTCTTTTCCTTACCCTTTTATTTTAATTCATTTTTGGTAATTAATTAGGGGTCTAAGATGAATTAGATTAGTTTACACTTTTACCAAAAGAATTAGGGTTTTGAGAGAAAAGAAAAGAAGAGGTGAAAGGAGAAGAACGTTCAAGATTCGTTAGGATCGTCGAGATTAGCTTGTGGATTTAGTCGGGGGTGATCCCTACAAGGTGTGTAAGATCACATAGCGTTGGTTTAATTCGTCCACGTGCCAATCATGATTCATTTAAGTGAATTTTAGTTCTTGAAAGCTTAGAAATTGAGTTCTTGAATGGGTTTGTTGAAGTTTCATTAAA
Source organism: Solanum stenotomum (assembly GCF_019186545.1). NCBI lineage: Eukaryota > Viridiplantae > Streptophyta > Magnoliopsida > Solanales > Solanaceae > Solanum > Solanum stenotomum. Next base: position 21,606,020 of record NC_064284.1, read on the forward strand.
TTCTTGTTTCGTTGAATTCGTTGAGGAGTTGTTTGATCCTAATATGTGATTTTAGATTCAATTTTGAGTAGAATATGATGTACTTTGAACATTTAATAGACCCTAAGTAATTGGTGAAAGAACCCATGTGGTTTAGAGGGTTTAGAGCTGGAAAATGAAGAAGAAATTTCGTCGGTCGAAATTTGGCACTGCCTCCACATCGCGGAGCCATTCCCCAGATCTGGGAATTTTTGTTTTGCATCGTGGAGCTGTCACGGAGTCTTCTCCCCCCAAGTCATTTTCGAAACTAAATTTTAAAAGCTTCTCCGCATCGCGGACCCACTCTCAAATATTTGTTTTTAGTTTTTTCTCATGTTTAGCTATCTAAAATCATTCCTAAACATCATGAGATCTTTCCAATCACAAATCACAATCCTTGAATCCATAATTCAATTCAAGGACCAGTTAAGAGTCAAGTCAAGAGCAGCTCAGATCAAAGTCAAGAGTCAAGTTAAGGGAAGTCCTTCAAAGTTTTCAAAAGTCTTTTATAAATGTTTTAACTTTGTTTTAAGATTTAAAGTTCAAGTTGAATAAAGAGTAAAGTTTGAAGTCCATTTCTTCAAAAGTATATGGGGACTATGTATTCCCAAAGGGTTTAAAATGTTTTCACATTTAAACAAGAAAGAAAACCTCGATTTCCAAAGGGCCTTCGAGCAAGTTTTCAGAAAGAAAAATTGTTGTCTAAATGAAGCAAGAGGGGAAACTTTGATTTCCAAGATAGCCTTTGAGCTAAATTTTTGAGCACTAATCTCAAATCACAGAAGAAGTATGTTTTTAAACATAAAAAGCTAGTATCATATTTTGGGAGTAGTATTGAGAACCGATATGAGGGAGCGTTCAGAGAACCCACAACCCCCATAAACCATGTAACCATCATGGGTAGAAAAGGGTCATACTTTTTAGATGAATCCTTTTCTCATAGACTAGTGGATCCACTTAGTTGTTTCGGTCTTATACCTGTGGCAAGGTATAGGATGTGCTGGCAGCGTGAGGAAGATCGTTGTATCATCACTATATCTCTTAAGTGATGGTTGTCGGTTAGAGAAACTCCCACAACAGTACTTTGTATTCTTATATACATCAGTTTATTTGTATTATTACATACATTTCAGAGTTTTGTGTATCTTTTCATACACACAGATGTGGCATCATGTTTTAAACAACTTTTCTTTATATTGCACATGTTTTAAACTTCTTTGTATCGAAATGAGTTCAGTTATGTTGAGTTGAGTTGAGTTGAGTTGAGTTGAGTTGAGCCAGGTAAGTTCTTCAGTTCTTTTCAAATTCTTTTCATGCTTAAGTTGTGATTAGCATTCCAACTCGCATACTCGTACATTCAATGTACTAATTCCAGTCGGCATGTATCTTATTATGATGCAGACACATGTAACTAGGATCGACATCTGGCGCATCGTTGATCCAGTGAGCAGTTTAGAGTTTGTTAGTGAGCCTCTTTGCATTCCAAAGGACTCATTTTCATTGCTTTCAGTTTTAGTATTAGTTCATTAGGATGTCGTGGGCATGTCCTAACATCCATCTCAGTTGTTTAGAGGCTTCATAGATAGACAAACAGTCAGTTAGTCAATTCAATTGTCTTTACTTTTCATTTCGTGTGTTAAAGACTTGAGTTTGCCTTAATGGCTAGTTGAATGCTCCTTTATAACATTCTAGTTACTTCATAAATGTGTACGTGATGAGTTATGTCTTCTTATGAGTTAGTAAGTCAGGCCAAGGGTTCGCTTGAGGCCAGTAATGGTCTTCGAGTGCCAGCCACGTCCAGGGTGTAGGCTCGGGGCGTGACAACAGGGCATCTTCAGGCGGCTACTGATAGACCTAGCTAGGGGATCATTGACCGAGATCGAATTTGAGGGTGAGCCAGTTCATTTAGGCTGCCATGAATCCTCTATTTGTTTAGTCCATTATTTTCAGACTCAGACTACATAGTTAGACTTGTTCATATGTTTAGTTTTTGGGGTTGTACCCCCATTTTCTTATACTTGTTGATTAATAGAGTTTTGGTACAATGCCTTTCAGTTCTAAGGGTTGAACTTCCGCAATAATTATGTTAATTGTTTTGTTTAAACCTTCAGAGTTTATGGGAACTCCATCTTTAGTTCGTCATTTAAACCTCCTTCCGTATCTTTAAATGATTTAGTTCCTTAAAAATGTTTAATCGGGATGTAGTAATGGTTCTCCACCGGAGGGTTAGTGTTGGTGTCAATCACGGCGGTCTGGGTCATGACAGACATCGATAAAATTTTAAGAGTCAATTATTTTTTCTGTTTTCAAAATATTTTAATTTATTAATTATCGTAATTTATAATATTTTTTAACAATATTTAAATCTATAAAAGACTAAGAATAATAAAACAAACAAACTAAAACGAAAAAACCACAAAAAATTATCAAACTTTTTTTAAGTGCCAAAGCAAACATGTTGACCTGATGCCTACTTTGGCACTATGATAGTATATGAACTCCCACATCTTTATAATGGGAATAAGTTCCATTTGGATTAACTAATCTTAGGTGCTTTTGATTTTTAAATAGTTTTTAGTTTTGGAGGTGTTTGGAAAAATTCTAAAGAATTTTTAAGCACCCACTTTTAGACAAAAAAATTTTAAAAAATAAATCAAAAATAGGATACAATCTAATTTTACTTATAAATTACTTTTTATTAGTTTATTCAAACAGGCCCTTAGCCGTAGAGTTGCATCCAAAATGGATTCATATTAAGAGGAAGAGAGAACTACCACCAATATTAAGTTTATCGATGATTATTTAGAGACATATATTTATGATAAAATATTTATTTTAATTTACTAATTTAAGTGGCCTACAAAATTTAATTTGCGTAAACAATTTTTTAAAAAAAATATATAAAATATAAATGAAGTCCATAAGAAAAATATTTAGCCCTCATAAGCATATAAATGATTTCAAGCAGGCATATTAACGTTCACCTACCTGCTTAGTATTATTTCCCTCTGTTAAATAGTAAACAATAAAATGTTTGAACCTCTGTTCAATTTATTTCCCTCTGTTAAATACTTCCTCCGTTTCATAAAGAATGACCTAGTTTGACTTGGCATGGAGTTTAAGTAAATAAATAAGACTTTTGAATCTTGTGGTCTTAAATTAAAGTTATGTCAAATGTACAAAATTGCCCTTTAATCTTGTGACCTTAGCTGAAATTAAAATGTTATAAAAAAAGAAAGAGGTCATTCTTTTTGAAACAGACTAAAAAAGAAAGGATGTCATTCTTTTTGAAACGGAGGGATCAGTAAACAATAAAATGTTTGAACATGTGTTCAATTCTTTATTAACTTCCCCACGTTTTGAAGAAGTCTATATATATATATATATAAGATGAGACATTTTACTTTTAGCACAAGATGAAGCGTAATTCCCGAGTTATGGGGTGTACACCTCATGATACTTTAATTTTTCAATATATAATATATGAAAACAATATAATAATACAAAACTATAAAAATAAAATAAAAAATAATATATAACATAATTTAAATGAATTAAAATATAATTAAAGAAACTCATGGCAAAACTGTCTAAGGTGATTTTACAAATACATGAATAATTCAATTATATAAAAGCAATTTTGAGATGCACATCAACTCTAACATTTTAACTATTAAACAATAAAAAGTTACAATTTCTTAAATATATTATTATCATACTATGCAATTTATTTTCCTAAAAAAATAATCAATAAACTTTATTAACATTATAATTAAAAAGTCACGACCCAACCCACCAGGTCGTACGAGCATCTACTCTGACACTTAGATAAGAGAATATTCCTTACCATCCAATTTGGATTAGAACATGCGAAAAATAAATGATTTACTACAAAAAGCTCATTAACATCACAACTTTAGTAAAATCTCTTTACAATAGACTGAAAAGCACCTCCAAGGAACTAGTCTAAATATGCACTAGAGCTATTAAGAGTATACAATTTTTTTTTCCAAAAAAGGGGCATTATCCTCTACCTTGTAAATTAACCACGAATTAGTTACAGAATTGGAGGGGGACATAGTGCCAAAAACCTCCATGAGAATTCCTTCTACTTGGTGAATATACAACATACACCAAGCTAATGCAAAAGAGGCTACAAACTATCATAATGGAAGTTTAGCCTAAGGTATCAAGAAAGAATTAAGGTGGTTCGAAATACCATTCTAAGTGAATGATTCGAAATGCCATTCTAAGTTAAGATTGTGTGCATGCTTGGATAAGAAGTCAATAACTTCATTTCCCTCTCTAAAATAGTGTTAAATTTGAATGTTGTTCTGTTGTATCATATGTTGTATTATAGCAATATCTCTTTGCACCTTCCATGGGATCTTGCACTTGCTCAAAATCATGTTCACCACCAGAAGAGAGTCTAATTTGAGGATGAACTTATGTGGATTTCTGGATATGCACCACTGGACTCCATGTAAGGCTGTTTTCACTTCTGAGTAGTTTTTAGTATGGAAATGCACTGGGGTTGCAAATGTCATCACCATGTGTCCATTTCTTTTTCTAACAATACCCCTCGCTCCTGTTTTTCCTTCTTTCGAATTGAAGCTCCCATCAGTGTTTAGTTTCCATTCATTCACCTTTGGTTTCTCCCACATCACCATAATACCTAAATTCAAGAAAAACGAATTTAAGGTATATATTTCGTAGTTAAGTTTAATAATTTTAGTATACTTTACTTTTTTTTTACTATCGATCTAATGCTATTAATTTTTTTTCAGACTGTGTGTACTTGGGAGCAGAGGTACAATATGGTCATTGCGATCACATTTGAGAGGAGGGCATCCACGAGACTGTCTAGTTGGCTAAAGAAAGTCTGGGATACTGATCAACGTCCGGGTTGGATGTTGCCTCATATTTTTGATGAATTGCACCAATATTGGAACATAGATAAGTTCAAGGCAATGTCCAAACAAACCAAAAATGATAGAGGCAGTTTTAAGGATGGCTCATTGCACACCGGAGGTGCAAAGACCGTTGGAACAATTACAAGAGAGATGATCAGTTCTAATTCAAAATTTTAAATAANAGACCATTGGAACAATTACAAGAGAGATGGTAAGTTGTAATTCAAATTTTTAAATAAATAATTAGTTGATTCATATATATTGTTATAAATTTCAATATTTATTTATAGGAAAAAGAAATGAGGAGCACTCCCCTTGAACCAGAGGTTTTCAAGAGAACATATGGGAATAAGAAAGAAAATTAGTCGAATTCGGATGTGTGGGTGGAGGAAAGGGCCGAATGAACTTTTGTAAGTTATTTAATATGAATAATATATATGAATAGTGAATATATTTATGGTATGTATATATATTGATGCCAATTTTTATATTTAATATGCAAAGAAAGTTTAATTAGTACGTGAATGAGAATCTAGATAGTTCGGTCCAAATGACACATGAACTGTCTACCCAAATTTGGATAGAAAAAGTGGTAGGGGGGACACACAAGGGTAGAGTCTATGGTCGATGCTCTCAAAACGATGTAAGACGACACCAGTTCAGGCTTACAAGGTATTGGATATTCACGTCAAGCCGAGGCACTTGACGGTGTTCAGATTGCTACTATGTCGGCTCAAATAGCACAACTTACATCGGCACTGGCAAATTCTGAGCAAAGAAGAGTAGCTGAACAACAAAGCATGAGTGCGACCATTCAGCAAATCAAAGAATACGTGTTGAACCTCGCTCGTCGACCTACTACATCTTTTCCTGCCGAAGACATCGACGATGACAGTGAGGAGGAGGATGATTTTGTAGATCGCACTCCCTAGTATAGGTCTCTTATTATTATGAACTTTTTGAAATTTTGAAACAAATTTTGGAAGACTTTACAAGACTTTAAATTGTGATTTAGATATTTTTGAACGTTAATTTAAGTTTGTTGTTTTAGATTTTGTGTAGCTTCTTTATAATGTTTTGTGTTTGGGGCTGAATTGAATTGAATTGCTTTGGCAGGTGGGCAGTCAAAAAATTTGCAGAAAAAGCGACGGACAGGGTGGTTTTGTTCGTCGCTTTTCTGGGTTTTATTTTTTGTAAAACCCAAAAAAGCGACGAACAGGGTCCTTTAGTCCATCACTTTTATGGGTTTTATTTTTTAAAAAATACCAGAAAAGCAACAGACAGGGTCCTTTAGTCCGTCTCTTTTCTGGATTTTTAAAAATTAAATTGAAAGAAAAGCGACGGACAACGTCTCTTAGTCCGTCGTTTTTCGAGATTCTAAAAAAATTAAAAATTAAGAAAACTGACGAGCCTTTTGTGAATTAAAAAAAATAAAAAATAAAAAAAGCGACTGACGGCGTCGCATTATTTAAAAAATTAATAGGCGACGCAGTCCATCGCTTTTGGAAAAGCGACAAGATTGACTGGGTCGCTTTTCTGTCTCTTTTGGCAAAAAAAAAAATGATGCAGTCCGTCGCCTTTTTTCGTGCCTTTTTGACAGTTTTTTAGTAGTGCATTTTGATGATAAAATTATTTTCACAGTCTGAAGGACTATTTGAAGAACTCATATCATTCTTCCTTTTATAATTACCACAATGATGATTATTACAATTATGTCCCTCCACGTCCTTATTCATACATTCAATCATTTAACGTCTTTCAGACTTATTATTCACTACTACCACATTCATATGATAGAATGGAGCAAATCAACTGGCGGGTTTCAAAGGTTATCATACATTGCTATCACATTTTTTTCAAGGAATGAAGCAAATTCAATGAGATGGATTTCAAGACTTTTCATTAAAAATATATTATTTTTGCCTTAGTCATCATTTTATCACCACTATGGTGCATTGAGACTCAAACTCAATGTCTTATCCATACAAGACACGTTAGGCCATAATTCTATGAGACTCGAACCCAATACCTTATCATTATGGTGCATCAAAACTCAAATTAATGTCTTACCCTCTTGGTGCGATGAAACTTGAATCGTGTTGCCCTCAATCATTAATTAACAGCATAGTCCAAAGTGCTTTAAGACTCACCCCCAAGTCCTTAAAATGTACATATATGAACAAGATAGATGCAAAATATAATTTATAAACTATATGTTTTAATATAAGATATTCAACTTAAAGCAATATATACTAATTTATAATTGCATAAAATCATTTTTCTTATAATAGATAAAGCAATATATGCTACTATCCCGCACCATATGAATAAGTTATGACAAATAATAAAAGGCACAAACTTAAGACGTATTTGGAAGGTTCTGTGACATGGCCTTGTGCCACCAACCTCATTCTTACCTATGCCCTTCTCTCTTGGCATATAATAAGCACCTTAAGATTAATTCCCCATGGTAGAACATTCGTGCTGATAACGTGTTATAAAACATAAGCTTAGAATAATATAATATAAAGAGAAGATGACAAGATATGGAGATGAAGAAATTTCTTCTATTCAAGTGTGTTTTAGTACAATGGTGAATGATATCTCAATTTATAGGTTGAGATATCACTCCAAAGGTCACCAAGTTCAATGTCCAAACTAGAAGATACATTGTTATATGAGCAAAAAGTACTATAACTAGATAGATATTCTTAGTAAAATAGGTGGACGAATCCAAAGATATGCTTAAACATTTTGCAATAGTCCAAGTGCATATTTTGTCCTTTTTCTTCCATTATTTAAAGTCATTCACCTATGGCTAAAATATGTACTAAGGAGGAATATGGGTTACCATTAAATAGGTAGACATGGAATTAAGTTGTCCTAATATGGAGGATAATTTGTGAAGTAGTGAAAAGTAGAAAAGGAGCTACCATAGCCTAACAGATTCCATGTCACGGGCATCAGTATAGCTATGAAGCTGTAATCCATAAAAAGTGTTGATCTAATAATTCCCTTCCATGATAAAACATATTTTTTCAAGAGCAACTTTTATTGTTCACCTATAAAGTCGTATATTCTTTCTGTTTCAATTTATATGAGAAAATTTAATTAAATATAAACTTTGTTTCAATTTTAATGGAAAATTTAATTTAATATAAACTTTTGAGAAAAAAAAGAAAGACTTCTAAAATTTGTAATCTAAATTAAATTATAAATTATTTCATTAAGAGGAAAATAAATCTTTCAAAGTTCAAATTGTTACACCCTCCATCTCATTTCTCATTTAACTTCTTTTTTTTTCATAAATTTTTCATATATCTTTTAAATATTTTGAATTTTTAATTATTGTGACTTATAGTAATTTTTACATAGTTTACAATATATCAATATCATTTTTAAAAAATTGAAGATTTAATGAGCAAATTCTCAATCAAACTTAAACTATTTAACTCTCGAAAAATGAAAAATATGATAGTTTAGGGAGTACTGTTTTTAGAACTGATTAAAAAAAGTGAAGTGTAATTTAGGATAGAAAGAGTATTATATTCCTTGTAGCAGTATAAATACCCTGCATGCCATTACATTTGTTCATTCATCTTTGCAACGATTTGTGTGCTTTAGCTTCCTTACAATAACATGGCTTCTAAAACTAAAGCCTCATTGGTTACCCTTTTCCTCTCCTTCAATCTCCTCTTCTTCGCCATAGTCACTGCAACTAATACTGATTGTGCCTTCTGTCCTTATCATCCTCCTGGTAGCGGTGGCAGTGGAGGTGGCGGTTCAGGCAGTGGAGGTGGAAGTGGAGGTGGTGGTTCGGGCAGTGGAGGTGGTGGTTCAGGCAGTGGGGGTGGAGGTGGAGGTGGAGGTGGAGGTCGAGGTGGAGGTGGGGGTGGGGGTGGAGGTGGAGGTGGAGGTGGAGGTGGGGGTGGGGGTGGAGGTGGAGGTGGACAAGTAAGGTGTCCAAGAGATGCTTTGAAACTTGGTGTGTGTGCTAATATACTTAATTTGGTGAATGTAGTAGTGGGGTCTCCACCAACTTTGCCATGCTGCAGTTTGATACAGGGACTGGCAAATCTAGAGGTGGCAGCTTGTTTGTGCACAGCCATAAGAGCAAACATACTGGGCATAAATCTGAATGTGCCACTCACTCTTAGCCTCATTCTCAACAACTGTGGAATGAATAATAGTGGCTTCACTTGCTAAGCATTCTGCTCTTTATTATATGTCTCTTATCATTAATTATCATGAATTTCCTTGTCTTATGATAGTTATATTGTTCTAAATAAGCGAATTTGCAACATCAACTTATCAAGTAGATTCGTGATTCGTGAACCAGTTGATCATTTTACATTTGTACTCAAAAGGTCGTTTTACTACTAGAGTATTATATATGGACTGTCTTTCCTATTTCATAATATAATAATAAGAATATTTATATTTTGGGTTTCGTTCGACTACTCTTTAAGTTTTTCTTTTTTTTGGTCAAAAGTAAAAAACGTGCAACTCCACCTCGTGCCTTAACTCTGTACGTACCTTAGCTTCTGTAGTTTGAGCTTACTCAATCATTACAAAATGATAGTTTAGGATCTTCTAAGGTTAGACCACAATATTTACATTGAAGTGAAGTGAGTAAGTCACAATTACATGTTTTAGTGGCGACCTTGAAGTTGTTACAACTACTTAAGCAGAATGTTATTTGTGGCAATATAAGAGATCGCCACAAAATACAGATTGTGGCGACTAAACTAGCCACAAAAGTATACCAATATGCCAAAAATGAAGTTCCACATGATGTAGCCACAAAATGGATAAGTACGCCAAATAATTTTGTGCAAATAGCCTGAATACAACAAGAGGAACATTGGCTGGCGCCATGTACTAACGACATTTGCCCATGGACAGCCTCCATTATTCTTAGTACTTTAGGGCTCGAATGGAGCTTTTTTATTGGTTGATACTTTATCATTATAATCTATAAATAGTAGATTTCACACACTTGTATAGTATATTCATCCTGAATTCACACATTGAATTGTTCTCGGAGATAAAGCTAGCAACACTGGATTCGGATTCAGTGCTCATCTGCATTAAGCTTTATATGACTCACTTTCTATTCTATTTTATTGATCACTTTTATATCGTTTTTTACTTATTAATACTATACTATTTAACTGCTAATAATAAAAATCTAATAAGTTAAGCTAAGATGCAGATTTTTGACCTCATACAAATTTGATTGTACTACTATTATTTCGATAAATGAATAAAAAAGTTTCTCACAGATGGAAATCATTTTTATTGTTTACAGCTCTAGTATTGCTAGCTAGCAAATGGAACCTTCTACTATAGTTATGCCCGTGACTTAACTGGAATCTGCAGCATGATATATTTTAAGCAATGCCCTTTTCCTAATTTTCCACTAAATAACAAAAATTAACCTCCATCGTTAGTCTCAGAGAGAAAAAAGGTTTCACATGCACATATATTCTCTGACTTAAGAATATCTAAAAGTTCAAAGTTCAAACCCTCAAGCAAAAGACAATAATAAAAAAAGATAATTAGGATGTAGACAGAGGTGGAGCTAGGTTGGGGTTCGTGGGTTCAGATGAACCCACTAGCTTTTCCATTAATTTTGTATTTGTATTAAAAAAAATAATAAATATATATGTATATTAACTTGTGAACCCCCTAACAAAATTGTATTTGAGCAGTGAAAATGCTTTTCACACATTTATTGTGGTTTCAAACACCTTTCTCTTTTGTTTTAAAATTTAGAACCTCCAAATTTCTAATTCTGGCTCCGCTTCTGGGTTCTGGAGGTAGATATCGTTTATTTTGATATGACAACTAAACTAACATACTTCACATCATGACCTGCAGGAGTAATTAACGTAATTAGGTTAATTAATGCAACAACCACATCCCGTGATTCTAATTAAGGCCCCTGCTTATATATCAAAGCTTTGAACTGTTTGCAACAAATCTTAAGTCACTGAATAAATTGCAATCACAAATAAAATATGAAGAAACATCATTTTATTGATAAACATTATAGGCACAAATTTATTTATTAGCTTAATACTTCTCTCTTAAGATTTCTCTGTGATTCAAGGATCGTTAATGATGTATTTCTCAAACTAGGACGATTTGGACTTTCTTGAGATTTATTTGATCTCCATTGATTTTTGTGAATATTTTGTGAATTTGCAAAATATTTGAAATGTGTTTTCAAGGCAATATAATACCTCTTTGTGTGGGCATAAACTAGGATTTAAGATAAAAAAGTAGCTTCCAAGAACCCTAACTGAAATAGAACTCGTATGGTAGAGTCCTACAAAACTTCGATGTCTACATGATTATAAAAATGATATTCCATGTTAAAAGAAGAAAAAAAGAAACAATAGAGACCACAATCCGATCGAATCAATAATATTGTTTTTTTTTCTTTTTTCATACTCAACTATAGAATGGAACCGTTGCGAAAGCAAGTAATGACAATGTGTGAGAGTTTATATTAAGGTCCTGAGAATTTCAAAATTGTCAATCAAACGTCGAATTAATTTTATACATGAATAACTTTTTTATATATATCTACCGAACATTGTATTAATTATATACATGGATAACTTTTTTCTTATCCACCTACCAAACGTCGTATTAATTATATTCATGAATAATTCTTATCCATCTATCAAATGCTGTTAAGTTATAGACTCTAATGCATGAATAAGCTATACTTGTTTTATACCGCTACCAAACGACCCCTAAGGGTGTAGATATCGTTTGTGTTGATATGACAACTAAACTAAACTATATATACTTCACATCATGACTAATTAACGTAATTAGGTTATATAATGCAACAACCACATCCCTTGATTCTAAGGCTCCTACTTATATTTCAAAGCTTTGATCATTTATAAAAATGATATTCCATGTTAAAAGAAGAAAAAAAGAAACAGTAAGACCACAATCTGATCGAACCAATAATATTATTTTTTTTCTTTTTTCATATTCAACTATAGAATGAAATCGTTGCAAAAGCAAGTAATGACAATGTGTGAGAGTTTATATTAAGTCTCAAGTAATTAATATTGAGATTAACTTCTCTCCACTAAGTGTGCACAACAAAATTACACTTCATATTTATAAATACAATTTTTTTTAATTTGAGTATTATATTTTTACATTTAAAGATTAATGATTTTTCAGCTTCTCTTTTTTTTTATATTTTTTATTTTTTAAAACAAGTTTTACCGATCTAAGATTTATTTTTTGAAAGAACGTTCAAATATTTTTGAGACAATTGATTTTGAGTATTATTTAAATAAATTGGAGTACATATAATAGTATATGAATCAAATTTTGTTTTAAATTATTTTTTATATTGTTGATTGAATGAACTAAGAAGAGAAAATATAGTCTGAAGAAATAGAGGCACCAATCCAAAAACTTTTTCATGTTGCAAAGAACACTTAATAAGTTATGATTAATTATTTTCTAGATTTTAAAAAGAAAAAATGGAGTAAAAAGTTATCGCTTTAATGGTGTTGCTGAAGAACGAGGTGAAAATAACGAGGGCAAGAAAGCGGTGAAAGAATCCTTCTTATTTTCGACAACCAAATAAGAATCCTAAACAAACTCCTATAATTAATTTAGAGTTTAAGTTAGCATATAATACTTTTTTTATTATTATTTAAATATTAATAATATGTGAACATATTAAAGGAAATAAGTATTTCTAAAAACGAACTGACAGTGTAATTTTGTTGTCCACTGTCAGTGGAGAGAAGTTAATCTTCTCTTAGTCTCAATTTATGTGACCTTTTTAAAATTTTGAGATTCAAACTTTTGAACTTTGACCATAAATTCAAAAATAAAAACTTAAATATTTTTGAAATAAATTTTTTATGTTTGAAAACTACATAATGTTTTCTCAGTATAAATTACAATAATTACTCCCTCCGTTTTTTTTATTTGTCATAGTTTCCTTTTTGAGAGTCAAACGATATGAATTTTGACTAACATTTTAAGATGCATTTTTTCATCATATTTATATGAAAAAAGTAATAATTTATAATACGTTCCGTGTTAATATAATCTAATTTAGCTTTGAAAATTAGTCAAATTAAACTTTCAAAAATCTCAACTAAAAAGGAACAAAGGGTGTAATAACTTAAAATATTTAAAAGAAATATAAATAAATTCCGGTAAAAAAAGAACTTATAGTTGATTTGCCGTATCCATTTAATAATTTTGAGAAAAATGATTAGCTTGTTTTGTTCCAATTTACATGCTTTTCCATTTGATAATAAATTAAGATCAAACAGTTTATAATTGAAGTACAGTATCTAGATCAAGTTTGTCTTGACATACAGTTATTATGTTCATGAGTTCTCAGATAAACGCATAGGGTATATATATTTAGGTGAAAGTCTGGGTTGATGGCTTTAAATGAGATAGATGACTTTGATCACTGGAATTTCTAATTAAATACTAGTGGAGACTAAAAAGTCATTTACTATTTAGCAACAGCCATGGAGATAGCATATATGCAGGCTGTAATCAGCTAATTAAGGTACTAACTACTAAGTAATAATTAAATCAAATCCTTAACATTTTCAACAACACGCAAGCCATGCACTACCAATATTCAAGGAGACAAAAGTTTTCAACAATTGAATACTTACTATTAGTCCTGAATATATATTGTATGCTTACGTACAATTCAACCATCATCTTCAGAATTATAAACTCCTTTTCTCATTAATTCGTACTCACCTTAATTATCGACATGGCTTTGAAAAATCAGGCCGCCTCAATTACCCTTTTCTTATCACTCAATCTCCTATTCTTTGCTCTTGTAACTGGAACAGATAATTGTGGCACTTGTGGAAATGGTGGTGGTGGGGGAGGACAAGGGAAGTGTCCAATTGATGCTTTGAAACTTGGGGTATGTGCTAATGTACTTAATTTGGTGAATGTAGTAGTCGGGTCTCCACCAACTTTGCCATGCTGCAGTTTGATACAGGGACTGGTGGACCTAGAGGCCGCGGTTTGCTTGTGCACAGCCATAAGAGCAAATGTGTTGGGAATAAATTTGAATATACCACTCTCTCTAAGCCTCGTACTCAACAACTGTGGAAGGAATCCTCCTACTGGCTTCACTTGTTGAGCAGCACATGATTGATATATCTATTTTAGCTTTTATCAAATTTCTCATCTTGTTCGTGTGATCAGAATAAGTGAGCTTTGCATATATAAATGCAGCTTCATCACTTCAGTTTACATAGTTCTGTTATGTGGTCAACACACAACAGTCTTAAGTCTTTATGTTTTTGGACGTGTTTACTTTGCAAATGTTTCAATTCAATGAATCGAATGTTTTTATTCCCTTTGCCGTAAACAGAAATTTATTATCCTTCTGTTACAATTTTACATCACATTTTCATTTTTTGAGATTTAACATATTCCCTTTCCCTTAAGCAAAAATTTTATAATTACAATCAACCCTTGTCTTGTTTGAAAATTGTATTACTGATATAATTAAGATAGGGATAATGCATAAGTATCCCTCTAAACTATGAGCGGAATTTCAGCGATCACCGGTTAAGTTAAGGTGTGTCATTAGGAATTCAGTCATAATTTAAGAAGGTATTTATGTATTATTCCATATATATATGCACTAACATTTGACATTTAGATACTATCATTTTTCTCGTTACAAATAAAAGAACGCAATATAGTATTAGTTTAATGATTTTAGGTACCAAGAATAAGGAATGTTTCATTAACTAATTTAACCAACAACAAAAAAAAAAAAAAAACAAATAGAAGAGTGTTTCAAGCATTGGATCTCCTGTCTCCTATCAATTAAGAGGGGTCATGGAAAGAACAGGTTCAAAGTCACGATCAATTCCTTTTTCAAATCCTGCTGCAGCTACAGGAGCACAATATCGACAACAAACCCTAACCATTACCAAAAAATGTCTAAAAAGAGAAGGCCAAAAGCGATAGAGTGTATTATTTTTTAAACATATAATAAACGACGTGAAAGCAATGCAATCACTTTCGTGGCAAACTGCCTCTTAGATTTTTCATTTGCGATGGACGGCGTCTCTTTGGAACAACAGACAAGATCCTTTTTCTTCCCATTTATTTTTTAAAGAAAAATTCAACAAAAGCGACAAACGGCGTCACAATATTTGAATTAAAAAAAGTGACGGACAACGTCACTTTTCTAAAAAATTTATTAAAGAAATTTCTTGAAAAACAAAGGACAAAAGGAACCTTGTCCAGGGGCAAAGCTACACTGTAGTAAGAGTGTCCAAGCGGACACACTTCGTCGAAAAATTACATTGTATATATAAGTAAAATGATACTTTAAATAATTAAATAAGACATTTTGGGCACCCTTGAAACAACAAAGTGTGGTGTAACTCAGTGGTTCAAGATGCCTACAACCACACTTTTTTTTACAATTTTTAAAAGAGTTCCAAATTAATATCTAAATCATAATTATTAAATCTGTTATTTTAAAACTTACAACTTAAAAAATTTTAGCAAAAAAAATATAAGGTTAGTAGCCAATTGGATTTTTAATTGGTTAGACTTTTGACATTTTCCTTTCTTTTTTTGAATTAAAATTTTAAATAAAATTTAGAAGTAATTATTTAATTTAAAGTTAATAAGCTATTATAAGTGAAAAAAGTTTCATATAATAATTTCTTTTTTAAAAAACTCATTTGATTCTACTCTCTATTTGTCATGTCTGGTTGTTAATGTTATCGTGATCAGAGGTTGGTGAAAGTTTGAAGCAAGTCATTCATTCTAAGCGCTTGAATTGTTTCTTTTTCCTTTATTTTTGTCCTTTCATTACCTATTAAATTATTATGAACATTAAAGCTAAAATATTACGTAGTTTGATTTTAAAATTTTTGGTACATTTATCAACTAAAAAAGTTAATTATTAGTGTTACATTGTTTGATTTACAAAATTTTAGTGCACCCTTTAGTAAAAAAAAAATACCTATGCGATTGTTCATTTTTGAACACCTTTCATGAAATAATATATATATATATATATATAGATACTGCTAAGAGTTGATTGATTAGTGAAGTTGATAAGTTAGTTATTACTTTGCTGAGTAAGTAAACTAGATGCCAGCTTCCCTTGGTTCATTAGCACGGTTAGTTAGTTCCCGCCAATGCAGTTGTGTATATATATACTTGAGCATTGTAAACTGGATCTGATTCATTCACTATGATAGATATGAATACGATTATTATATTCATGTAACAACATTTTTCTTCCATTCTCCTAAAGTAATTAGGTTTACTCATTCGATCAATAGTTTGTTATGGTATTCGAGTATGAATGCAATTTCTGAAGAATTCCTATCTTGTTTTGATCAGGGAATTTGCAGATCCGAGGAGGTGACAATGACAGGCAAAATCGACCATACTCATCTCTATATCTATCATCTTCTTATGTGCCAGGTGCAGTTCAAATTGGAATTCAACTCGCAGGAATGGAATATTACACCTTTGTGGAGCAAGGCGATGAAGTTGACCTGTTAACGAAGAACAAATTGGGATTTATTGATGGCAGCGTCATGCGTGAAGATTACACCGTCGATTCTGAGAAGAAATAGTGGGATTGATGTAATGCGATAGTTCATTCATGGCTTATAAGCAATGTGAGCAAGGAATTGATGAGTGGAATTCTATTTTGTTCTAATGCAACACTGGTCTGGAGTGATCTGAAAGAACGTTTTGACAAGGTAGATATGTCTAGAATCTTCCACTTAAACAAATCGATTGTTACACATACTCAAGGTACTTCCCTATCTCAGTTTATTACTTGAAGTTGAAGGATCTCTAGGATAAATTTGACTCGATTGTTCCCCCTTTCTTTTGTAATTGTGAAAGATCTAAAGAGTATATTGATAGTATGTTTAGGCAGAAGCTTCTACAATTTTTGATGGACCTGAATGACAATTATAGCCATGCTAGAAGTCAGATTCTTATTATGAATACACCACGTATTGTTAATCAGTGCTATGATATGATAATTTAAGATGAAAGTCAATGTGAATTAAGTAAAAGAGCACTATACCCTAAGGGGACAAATAGATCCTGCTGCATTGTTCACTAGTAGATCTGGAGGAAATAGTTTTGGAAGCCAAGGTCCTCGAGGTTAGGTTAATGTGAAATTTCATAAACCATATAGGGTGGATATTTTTACTGTGATCACTGTGAGATGAAGGGCCACAGTCGATCTGATTGTAGCAAACCAAAATATTGCACTCATTGTTACAAACATGGGCATTTAAAAGCCATATATGCTATCCTACCAATTATAAGGGAAAGCGACTAGCAAACATTGTGACAACTGATTGTAGTTCTCAGTTCTATAATTCAGATGGTTCAACTTATGGTAGTGGTTTAGCTGCACCTATATCACGGATGCAACAATTCAGTGGTGGTAGTTCACATCAGATGCCACAACAATATGACATTAATTCAGGTTTTGGAGGTGGTTGAGTTCCACAATTTACACCTAATCAATACCATCAAGTTCTACAGATGATGAACAAGCCATTAATCCCTGAAGGAAATACAACACCTACCAATAGCAATGCCCATACAACATGTATTTTTGCAGGATATTCACAGTTCACTCCTTTAACCTCTAGTTTTAATTGGATTGTTGAGAGTGGAGCAACTGATCATATGGTGGGAACTAAAAGTTTACTAAATCATGGATCAATAGTGAATAGTTCAGGACAGGTTCAACTTTCAAAGGGTGATTCAACTAAAGTCACACACTCAGGTTGTTCTCAACTTCATGGAGGTGATGTAGTTAAGAATGTGTTGTGTGTGCCAGAATTTAACTTTAGCCTTCTTTCAGTGGCTAAACTAACTAGGCAATTGAATTGTTGTGCTATTTTTTTTATCTTGATTTCTTTCTTTTCCAGGATCTTTTCACTGGGAGAGTGAAGGAGATTGATGAGAGAGATGGTGATAGACAATGGACAACATATGAGTTTTGCAGCAATAAAGGACTCTGTTGAAAGTTAAGTTTTTATTCCCTTTGCCCTAAACATAAATTTATTATCCTTCTATTACAATTTTACATCACATTTTCATTTTTTGAGATTTAACATATTCCCTTTCCCTTAAGCAAAAATTTTATAATTACAATCAACCCTTGTCTTGTTTGAAAATTGTATTACTAATATAATTAAGATAGGGATAATGCATAAGTATCCCTCGTACCTATGAGCGGAATTTCAGCGATCACCGGTTAAGTTAAGGTGTGTCATTAGGATTTCAGTCATAATTTAAGAAGGTATTTATGTATTATTCCATATATATATACACTAACATTTGACATTTAGATACTATCATTTTGCTCGTTACAAATAAAAGAACGCAATATATTAGTTTAATGATTTTAGGTACCAAGAATAAGGAATGTATTCATTAACTAATTTAACCAACAACAAAAAAAAAACAAATAGAAGTGTAAATGTATGAAGGTAAACATCAATAGCCTTTTCTCGTAAAGTTATGATCATAACTAAAAATATTTTTTTCCTTCTAGATAATTATACTTAAATATACTATGTGCATGACATTAATGATGATTAACATAAATATGTTAATATTTTATTTTTATATCTCATATATTTCTTACAAAATATTATTGGAGAACATTTGAGTATGACTATTAAAGAATTTTTTTATAAAGAATGTATCGGTATAATGAATGACAATGTTATAATAGATAGAATTTTTAAAAAACTCTCTACTCACAATAGCGACAACAAATGTAACATCCGACAATTTAAAATGAATATGAAGAAGCTTGAATTTGGAAATAGTCATTTTTTTGAAAAATTTAAAATCTGGAAATTTGGCAGTCCAGAATCTGGAAATTTGGCTAAGTTCAAAAATCTGGAAATTTGGCTAAGTGTGGAAATCAGTGATTTTTGGTCAACTTTGAGCAGTCGTAACTCCTAGCTCAGGATGATTTAGGAGTAATTCCAGTTATGGTTTCGAAGCCTGTGGAATGATCTTTCCAACGCCACCGAGTTTNATAAGAAAATAAAGAGGATGTACCATTTCGAGGGACGTATCGCGCGCCGCGATGGATACTATATTTCGAGGGACGTCGCGTGCCGCGACGGTGTAACATCCGGCAATTTGAAATAACTATGAAAAAGCTTGACAATTGGAAATAGTCATTTTTGGAAAAAAATAAAAATCTGGAAATTTGGTTAAGTGTGGAAATCAGTGAGTTTTTGGCCAACTTTGAGCGGTCATAACTCCTATCTCAGGATGAGTTAGGAGTAGTTCCAGTTATGGTTGTGAAGCTTGTGGAATGATCTTTCCAACGCCCGCGAGTTTGCTCGATTCCGAGTTCGTATGAGCGAGTTATGGCCATTGAAAGTTGGGCAGTTGGCAGGGAATCCTTCCGGAAATTTTAATGGAATTTTGGTCTTTTCCCTAGCCATTTCTTTTGGGATTATATTGTGTGTTAGGCTGATTTTGGACCATTTTTATCCCATTTTAAAAGAGAAAGAGTTAGGGTTCTTGAGAGTGAAGAGGAGAAGAAGAGAAGAAGAGGAGAAAGGGAAGATCAAGCAAAGATTCGTCAAGATCATCGTGTGATCCCTACCAAGGTATGTGAGTTCTTTGTGTGGATTGATCCTTTCCCCCACACACCAAGCTCATTTTATGATTTGAGAAAAGATTGGATTTGTTGTTGAAGTTGTTGAAGTTGTTAGTTGTTGTTGATGTTGTTAGTTGTGTTGTTGAAGTTATTGTTGGTTGTGGGACATGATTGGGTTGTGTATTTGAGTTGTAATCTATTGTATGTTGAGAGATTGACGATCCTTAGTGTTTGGGGTTAAATCCATTGAAGTAAGGGTGGTTTAGAGTTGGCAAAACAAGAGAGAAAAGTCGGAGTTTCTGGGCAAGAGGTTGGCGCGTCGCGCCTGCCAGCGCGCCCCAAAGGGGACTCTGAAGTCCAGCCCTTGGGGAGGCGCGCCTCTCAGAGCGCCAACAGGTGCCCTCTGAGCTTCTAGGGCTGGCACTCCACGCCTTGTAGAGCGCCAAGGACACCATGTTCTCCCTTTCTTTCCACACTTTCTCATGCATGTTCCTAGGTATAATACCTATGTTTCCTAGTTGTTTCCAACACTCTAAGGTACATTTAGACATCCCGAATTCATCCATAAACATGTGATTATATACCTTGAATCCGTAATTCAATTCAAGGCGAGTTAGGATCGAAGTTAAGGTGAAGTTAGAGTCAAGTCAAGCAAGGGTTAAAAGTAAGTTCAAGCAAGTTTCTAAAGCTTTTCAAGAGTCTTCATTGAACGTTTTAACTTCATTCTAAGGCTCCAGTTCCAAGTTAAGTATACAGTTTAAAGTTGAGTAAAAAGTTTAAAGTTGAGTTCATTCTCAAGGTTATTAGGGAACTATGTATTCCCAAAGAAGTTTTAAAGAAATGTTTTTACATTTAAACAAGGTTGGAAACTGAGATTTCCAAAAGAGCCTTCGGTCTAGTTTTTGAGTAATTATCTCATATCAGCAGGAAGAAATATGTTTTAAAAACATAAGAGCCAGTACATTTTTGGGAGTAGTATCGAGCACCGAATTGGGGGAGCGTTCAAAGAACCCACAACCCCCATAGAACCATGTTAGCCACCATGGGTAGAAAAAAATCATACATTTTAGATGAATCCTTTTCCAGATAGACTAATGGATCCATTAGGCAGTTCAGGTCTTATACCTTTGGCCGGGTATAAGATGCTCTGGCAGCGTGAGGTTGATCGTTGTATCATCACTATAGCTCTCATGTGATGGTTGTCGGTTAGAGAAACTCCCACAACAGTTATTGTATTTTCATACACATAAAGTATTGTATTTTATATACGTCAGTTCATATGTATTTCTATATACATCTCAGGCTTATGGTATCTTTGTATACACACAGAGTTTATATCAGTTTTTAAACAGTCTTTCTTTATATCATACTTATTTTAAATTGCCTTATATTGAAAGAAGTCAATCAGGTTGAGTTGAGCCAGGTAAGCTTTTCAGTTCTTCCAGATTTTCCTTCTAGCCTATGTTGCTTAGTTTCCAACTCGCATACTCGTACATTCCATGTACTGATGCCAGTTGGCCTGCATCTTATGACGATGCAGATACAGGTACCCCGGATCAACATCCTGCACGTCGTTGATCCAGCTGAGCACTCCAGAGTCAGTGGTGAGCCTCCTTGCATTCAAAATGACTAAATTATTTTGTGTTCTTAGTTTTGTTTTATTAGGGTGTTGCGGGGTCTGTCCCAACATCCATCTCAGTATTTAGAGGCTTCATAGACAGTCATTCAGTTAGTTTTGAGTCTCTTATCTATGTATATATGTAAATATTCTATTTTGAGATTCGAGTTTGCCCTGGTGGCCAGATTTTTATAAGTTAAGTTGTTATGTAAACTTTGCTTTGCATGAAGTTATTCTGTTGAGTTAGGTTTTCGCTGAGTTAAGAAAGTCAGACCAAGGGTTCGCTTGGGGCCAACAATGGTCTCCGAGTGCCGGTCTCACCCAGGGTGTAGACTCGGGGCATGACAGACGGATACTATATTTCGAGGGACCTATCGCGCGCCGTGATGGTTACTATTATCGAGGGTCGTATCACGCGCCGCGATGGATGCATGGACAGATATGTCCCCCATGGGTCCCGGACCGTGAGACAGTGGGTGTGTATCATTAGGTAAGACATACATCACTATACTTGACATTGCATTTCATTACATTGCACTTCTTTATTATTGGTGAACTTGATCTTGTGTGTTGCTGATCTTGCGAGTGTCTTTCTATGAAACTTGTGACTGATAAATATTGGGCTTATTGTTGAAGATATGCAATTGTTAGAGTGTTGTTGTTGAGGATATGAAATTGTTAGAGTGTTGTGTTGAGCTATGTGCTTTGTAAACTGTGAACTGTTATGTTGGGCTCGTACTAAGCAGGTTGTAGTTGTGGAGGTGGTAATTGATAAATATTGAGCTTGGTGTTGAGAATATATGATTGTTAGAATGTTGTTGTTGAGATATGTGCTTGTAAATTGTGAATTGTTAGGTTGGGTTGGTTTTATACAGATTGTAGTTGTGAAGATTCGGTTGGGGTGTAAGAAGTACTTGTATTCTATCCCCTTAGCTCGTGTTTAGAGGTTTACTTGCTGAGTACCGTGTGGTTTGGTACTCACCCCTTGCTTCTACAAATTTTTGTAGGTTACGAGCCTGGATTTTTGTGGTACTTGTTATTCTCTTCTTTCCAAGGCTTCTGGGAGATTTGTGAGGTAGTTGTTTGTCTTTTCAGCGATCCTTCTTACTCCTGTTTATGATCTTGTTCTACTCTAGAAACAATGCATATGAGACTTGTGTTTTCTTTTGAATCAATTGTAATACTTTAGAGGCTTGTACACGTGACAACCAGATTTTGGGGGTATTTTTGAGTTGATTATAAAATTTCCGCATTTTTTTATAATGGTTGAGTTTTAGGCTGGCTTGTCTTGGTGGGATAAGGCGAGTGCCATCACATTCATTTTTGGATCGTGACAATTTTACACTTTTGTTTCCCNCATCATGTATGTGCTCAAATTCCTTTTCTGATATATGTATTTTTTAGATTTCACATGTAATTTCTTTACCCCACTTGAAAATATGTACCACTAGGGTTTTCTAAAGTCAAAGGACGAAGAAAGAGAGTTCATAGTTTGAAAATCAGTACGAGGGTAAGTCGTTCGAGGTTCTAAAGGTCTTAACATGTTCGTCGTTCAAAGTTCTGAAATTTTGTATATGAAAGTCCAATTCATGTTTATCCCTATTTTTATTTTTTATATTATGTCGATTTTCAATCTTAAAAGTCGTCTCTGAGTTATCTCTTTCTTTGGGTAAGCTGAAAGTGTACTTTTTAGGTTCTAGACCTTTTGATGTTGTTATATTGATTATGTGTTTGCGGTAATCGAGTATCTTGAATTCAATGACTTATGCATAAAAAAGAATATTCTTAGGTTAAAAATAGTTCTTTAGTTTTGATATTCTATTATAATCAGCCATAGCCAAGTCTTGTGTTTCATTTGGACAATAGGTGCTTTATTGAGATTCTTGCATTTTGTAATGTGAAAAAAGTTTCAGGAGAGGCTGTTTAAAGTTAATGCTCTTTTCTGTAACTAATTTTGAAACTACACACTTCCTTACATTCCATTTATGTGAAGAAAAAAAATGAAAGGGTCATTGATTCAATAGATGTTGCCATCTGAGGAACAAACTCATTTAACGTGAGGCATTTTTTGAACCTATTCACTAATTTTATTTAATGTCTGTGAGGTATATTTAAACTTTTATTAAGATGCTACTTAGATTGATCGAGCCACTTTTTATATTGTCTTTCATTGATTGTCACATCTCGAGGAAGGAACTACTTGAACAATACTTGAATGTGGAATTCATAATTAACTGCTCTATATGTTAATTGGATTACTCATGGTTTTATTTATTCTACTGCATTCCCTAGTTTGTAGAACTAGCATAGTCTAATCGACAACCCCACATTAGTTGTGTAGTTGACAACTACTAGAGTACTATTGTTACAAGAAGCCTAGCTAATTATCTGTTGCACACGATAATTTACATTTCATAGGGTTAACTAGAGAACAAATTTATCCCCTCTAGAAATAATAATTTGCAAGGAAACACAAACAACTTTAACTTGAACATGCTTACATGTGTTGTGGTTAATTAATTTATTTCAATTCAACAATATAGTCTTTTTTTAAAAACTCATTTGATTCTACTCTCTATTTGTCATGTCTGGTTGTTAATGTTATCGTCATCAGAGGTTGGTGAAAGTTTGAAGCAAGTCATTCATTCTAAGCGCTTGAATTTTTTCTTTTTCCTTTATTTTTGTCCTTTCATTACCTATTAAATTAAATATGAACATTAAAGCTAAAACATTACGTAGTTTGATTTTAAAATTTTTGGTACATTTATCAACTAAAAAAGTTAATTATTAGTGTTACATTGTTTGATTTACAAAATTTTAGTGCACCCTTTAGTAAAAAAAAAATACCTATGCGATTGTTCATTTTTGAACACCTTTCATGAAATAATATNATATATATATATATATATAGATACTGCTAAGAGTTGATTGATTAGTGAAGTTGATAAGTTAGTTATTACTTTGCTGAGTAAGTAAACTAGATGTCAGCTTCCCTTGGTTCATTAGCACGGTTAGTTAGTTCCCGCCAATGCAGTTGTGTATATATATACTTGAGCATTGTAAACTGGATCTGATTCATTCACTATGATAGATATGAATACGATTATTATATTCATGTAACAACATTTTTCTTCCATTCTCCTAAAGTAATTAGGTTTACTCATTCGATCAATAGTTTGTTATGGTATTCGAGTATGAATGCAATTTCTGAAGAATTCCTATCTTGTTTTGATCAGGGAATTTGCAGATCCGAGGAGGTGACAATGACAGGCAAAATCGACCATACTCATCTCTATATCTATCATCTTCTTATGTGCCAGGTGCAGTTCAAATTGGAATTCAACTCGCAGGAATGGAATATTACACCTTTGTGGAGCAAGGCGATGAAGTTGACCTGTTAACGAAGAACAAATTGGGATTTATTGATGGCAGCGTCATGCGTGAAGATTACACCGTCGATTCTGAGAAGAAATAGTGGGATTGATGTAATGCGATAGTTCATTCATGGCTTATAAGCAATGTGAGCAAGGAATTGATGAGTGGAATTCTATTTTGTTCTAATGCAACACTGGTCTGGAGTGATCTGAAAGAACGTTTTGACAAGGTAGATATGTCTAGAATCTTCCACTTAAACAAATCGATTGTTACACATACTCAAGGTACTTCCCTATCTCAGTTTATTACTTGAAGTTGAAGGATCTCTAGGATAAATTTGACTCGATTGTTCCCCCTTTCTTTTGTAATTTTGAAAGATCTAAAGAGTATATTGATAGTATGTTTAGGTAGAACCTTCTACAATTTTTGGTGGACCTGAATGACAATTATAGCCATGCTAGAAGTCAGATTCTTATTATGAATACACCACGTATTGTTAATCAGTGCTATGATATGATAATTTAAGATGAAAGCCAATGTGAATTAAGTAAAAGAGCACTATACCTTAAGGGGACAAATAGATCCTGCTGCATTGTTCACTAGTAGATCTGGAGGAAATAGTTTTGGAAGCCAAGGTCCTCGAGGTCAGGTTAATGTGAAATTTCATAAACCATATAGGGTGGATATTTTTACTGTGATCACTGTGAGATGAAGGGCCACAACCAATCTGATTGCAGCAAACTAAAATATTGCACTCATTGTTACAAACATGGGCATTTAAAAGCCATATATGCTATCCTACCAATTATAAGGGAAAGCGGCTAGCAAACATTGTGACAACTGACTGTAGTTCTCAGTTCTATAATTCAGATGGTCCAACTTATGGTAGTGGTTTAGCTCCACCTATATCACAGATGCAACAATTCAGTGGTGGTAGTTCACATCAGATGCCACAACAATATGACATTAATTCAGGTTTTGGAGGTGGTTGAGTTCCACAATTTACACCTAATCAATACCATCAAGTTCTCCCTGAAGGAAATACAACACCTACCAATAGCAATGCCCATACAACATGTATTTTTGCAGGATATTCGCAGTTCACTCCTTTAACCTCTAGCTTTAATTGGATTGTTGAGAGTGGAGCAACTGATCATATGGTGGGAACTAAAAGTTTACTAAATCATGGATCAATAGTGAATAGTTCAGGACAGGTTCAACTTTCAAAGGGTGATTCAACTAAAGTCACACACTCAGGTTGTTCTCAACTTCATGGAGGTGTTGTACGTAGTTAAGAATGTGTTGTGTGTGCCAGAATTTAACTTTAGCGTTCTTTCAGTGGCTAAACTAACTAGGCAATTGAATTGTTGTGCTATTTTTTTTTATCTTGATTTCTTTCTTTTCCAGGATCTTTTCACTGGGAGAGTGAATGAAATTGATGAGAAAGATGGTGATAGACAATGGACAACATATAAGTTTTGCAGCAATAAAGGACTCTGTTGAAAGTGAAGTTTGGCATAGGAGGCTAGGTCATATACCTATAAGTGTTATAAAAAAAGATAGATATATTTGCTAATAAAAAGAATTTTCTATTGCAATGTTGTAGTATTTTTCCATTACCCAGACAATTCAGATTACCCTATCCTACTAGTAATACTAGGAGCTCACTATGTTTTGATTTAGTTCACATGGATGTATGGGACCCTACAAGGTTACAACTCATAATAAAATGAAGTTCTTTCTTACTTTTGTTGATTACTACTTTAGATGGATTTGGATATATCTTATGCATCTTAAGTCTGATGTTTCTACTATATTGAAACAATTTCTTGCTATGGTTCAGACTCGATACATTGTTCAAGTTAATTCTTTTAGATGGTGGAGATTTTTTTAATGACCAAGTGAGTGAGTTGTTTAAATCTCAAGGTATTATACATCAGAGTTCTTGTCCACATACACCTCAACAAAATGGTGTAAAGGAAAGAAAACACAGACATATAAAGATTATGATATGAGCGTGCATTACCATTCGGGTAAGGCGAATGTAGTAGCAGATGCTCTTAGCAGATTATCCATGGGTAGTGTAGCACATGTTGAGGAAGAAAGAAGAGAGCTAGCAAAGGATGTTCACAGACTTGCTCGCCTAGGAGTTCGTCTTATGAGCATATCAGATGGTGGTGTAACGATTCAAAATGGGACAGAATCTTCTTTGGTAGTGAAAGTTAAGGAAAAGCAAGACAGCGATCCGATATTACTTGAACTCAAGAGTGAAGTCCACCAACAGAGAGAGAGTTAAAGTTTTCTCCCAAGGGAGAGATGGTGTGCTTCGCTACCAGGGTCGATTATGTGTTCCTAATGTGGGCGAGTTGGGACAGCATATTCTAACAGAGGCCCATAACTCCAGATATTATATTCATCCAGGTGCCACTAAGATGTATTGCGATCTATGGGAAGTCTATTGGTGGAATGGTATGAAAATAGATATAACAGACTTTGTGGCTAAGTGCCCCAATTGCCAGCAAGTCAAGGTAGAACATCCCAGAGGTATGACTCAAGAGATTGACATTCCTACTTGGAAGTGGCAAGCGATCAACATGGACTTCATCACAGGTTTACCTCGTACTCGCAGACATCATGACTCCATTTGGGTGATTGTTGATAGAGTTACTAAGTCTTTTCGCTTTTTGGCGGTCAAGACTGCAGATTCGGTGGAGGATTACGCCAAGCTTTACATTAATAAGATTGTGAAGTTACATGGGCTTCCTTTGTCTATCATCTCAGATAGAGGTCCTCAGTTTACCTCTCATTTCTGGAAGTCATTTCAGAAGGGTCTTGGGACTCAAGTTAACCTTAGCACAACATTTCATCCATAGACGAATGGTCAGGCATAGCATACCATTCAAACCTTAGAGGACATGTTGAGAGCTTGTGTGATCGACTTCAAGGGTAGTTGGGATGATCATCTTCCTCTTATAGAGTTCGCCTACAATAATATCTACCATTCCAGCATTCAGATGGCCCCTTATGAGGCATTGTATGGGCGTAGATGTAAATCTCATGTGGGCTGGTTTGAAGTAGGTGAAGCAGCCTTGATAGGGCCATTTCAGTCCACTATGCTATGGAGAAAGTGCAACTCATCAAAGATAGACTTAAGACAGCTCAGAGTTGCCAGAAGTCTAATGTAGATGTAAGGAGAAAGGAACTAGAGTTCTAAGTTGATGATTAGGTTTTCCTAAAGGTGTTACCTATGAAAGGGGTGATGAGGTTTGGCAAGAAAGGAAAACTTAGTCCCAGATATGTAGGCCCTTACCGGATCTCGAAAAGGATTGGTAAAGTGGCTTATAAGTTAGAGTTGCCAGCAGTGCATCCAGTCTTCTACATTTCACTATTGAAGAAGTTTGTGGGTGATCCAGCATCCGTAGTGCCATTAGACAGTGTGGTTGTGAATGATAGTCTCTCGTATGAGGATGTACCAGTTGAGATTCTCGATCGTCAAGTTAGAAGGTTGAGAAACAAAGAAGTTGCTTCAGTCAAGGTTTTGTGGAGGAGTCAATCCGTAGAGGGAGCTACTTGGGAAGCAGAAACAGCCATGAAGTCCAAGTATCCTCACCTCTTTCCTTTCGATTCCATTCCAGTTTGAGGTAATAGTTCCTCTTCAGTTTTTAGTCATTCATGCGCTAATTCAGTCTTAGTATTTTGTTCATTCAGTCAGCCTTGCATTTTCAATGTATTTGCATGTTCTTGGAACTTAGTTCAGCCAGAAATCAGTTTCCAGTGTTTAGTGATGGGGTTTGCAGCTCTCTCCCTGCATACTCAACTAGTTTAGTCTTCATTTGAGGATGAATGTCCCCAAGGGGGAGATAATGTAACACCCCGTATCTGAAAGCAGACCAAATTTCAGATTTTAAGAAGTTGCAGGTGCAACCTACGATCGCCAACCATAGACCGTGGTTTGACCCATGGCCCGTGCTATGGTTCCATGGTTCACCACTGCAACCCCTCCCAAAACCCAGCTCAGAAAATTGGCTAAGTCTCGACCCACAGATAGACCCTAGATCCGTAGGCCAAATCACGGTCCGTGGTCTATGTTCGTGGATCGAGGCCCCCTTTACCCAGCCTCCGACGCAAACGATGGCCGACCAGCACGGACCATTGTTCGATCCACGATCGGTAGATCCGATTGTTGGTGAAGGTCAGCAGCTAGTTAGGGGGAAATTGTTGTTAGGGTAAACTTTAAAAGGTCATAACTCTTAGTACAAGAGGAATTATATGTCCCGTGACCTATGATACGATAGATACTTGAATTCTCTTTCCAACGCCACCGAGTTTGCTAAAATCCCATCTCCAAGTAAAATGTTATGCTCGTTTTAGTGAAGCCCTGTCGGGCAGACTTGACCTACGACCCTAACCGAAGGACCGTAGGTTGACATACGGCCCGTAGGTCCCGTCCATCAGTCACTCCGACAGCAGTTAAGTTGGGGGTCTTTTGGTCTTTTTCTATTTCGTTTAACCCCTAAGCTACGTCATCTATACCCTAAATTATGATGTTTTAGTCCGTTTAAGCCTAGAAACATAACTAGAACTTACCTAAGTCAAATAATTAATCAAAACATAGAAAAATTAGAACGTAAGAGAAGAAAGAGGTCAAGAACCCTAGTTCAAGAATGCAGTAAGTTTCCATCAGTTCCAGCACCGAAATTGAAAGATTTCTCCGTGGAATTCGTCACCAAGTATGTGGAATTTCACTAGTGGGTTTCTTTCACCCATTAGGTCCCTAGTTTTTAGTCAGTTTCTTGATCCCCTTATTATGACTAGACTTAGGGTTTCTTGAAAGTTGGAATTATTGGGTTCTTAGCTGTTAGAATGATCCAAATCAGATTAGTATGTTAATATTCAGTTTATTGCATGAATTCCAGAACCCTAGCTATGTATTTCTTTAGTTCTTAAATTACACATGCTAGGTTAGATATTTCAGTTATTTAGTTTTACATGCCTCGGTTATTAATGCATCAATATCAGTTTAATTGTTGCATACTCAGTTTGCATATTCAGTTTGAGCTATCCAGTAACTTACATAAACTCAGTCATAATGTGTTAATTACTTAATCCATTGGGAGTAACATAATACCAAGTTGGACTAGGATTAAGCATACCCAAATAGTCCCAGAACTACGAGCCACGTAGGTTGTAAGTCTCCTCTGTGGGCATCATTTTAGTGATCACGCCAGCATGCCTCTATACCTCTGATAGGGTATATTGGGTCCTCTCGATGGGGCGTATACATCAGATTCCACATTTAACTCATGTGGTTTTATTATCAGTTATTAGTAGCTCATACAGTTTAGTCAGATTCTATTGCATTGACCACATTTCAGTACAGTCAGTATTCAGTCTTAACATGTTATAAATTGGTCAATGAATTCAGTTAGCTCAGTTTATATATCATGTTCAGATTATATCATTGATTTATTGCTCTATTCAGTTATGATGTTATTTTAGCTTTACTCTATCATGCATGCTCAATACCTATCAAGTGCTAACGCATACTCTGCGCTACATCTTCTTGTGATGTAGGTTCAGATTCTCAGTATCCAGATCACGTTTAGGTTGGTTTCTCGATCTCTAGTTCAACACATCAGTGGTGAGTCCTCATTCTTCGAGGACAATAGTCATGTTATCTTTTCATTGTTTCAGTCTTTTAGTTTCAGTTTTGCTTGATATAGCTGGGGCATGTGCCAGCACTTCTAGTTAGTTAGATGCTATTTTCAGACATAGTTAAATTCTGCTTAGTATTTGAGTTTGATATTTCTTTTGTGTTAAACTCTTAGATTTGATATATTCAATTTTAGTATATGGGTATTCCCCATCATTTCAGATTTACTGATTATTAGTTTCTGCATCTGTGATTATTATTCCTAGTATGCTTATGTCATTCCAGCAGGGTTAGCTTGGTATCACTTATTATCCTACGTCCCGTGTTCGTGTCTCGGGGGTAGCTCGGGGCGTGACAATAACCTACCCAACTTGTCCAAAGTGTGGTAAGAACTATCCATGCCAGTGTCTTGCAGGAAAGAAAGGATGTTTTGGGTGTGGTCAGTCTGGTCACAATTTGAGAGTTTGTCCTTCTTCTAAACAGGGTCAAGGAGGTAGTAATGGTAGGGCTCAGTCTACAACTTCAGCAGCACCAGCAGCTCACTTGACTCAGCAGGGTAAATTATCTGGTACAGATGGCGGTCAGCGCCAAAACAGGTTGTATGCTCTTCAGGCTAGCTAGGATCAGGAAGATTCTCATGATGTAGTCACTAGTACATTACGAGTTTTTAACTTAGATGTTTATGCTTTGTTAGATAAAGGGCTACTCTTTTCTTTGTAACTCCTTATATAGCAGTCAACTTCAATGTTAGTCCAGAAACTCTTTCAGAACCCTTCTCAGTCACAACTCCAGTCAGTGACCCAGTTATAGCTAAACGGGTATACAGAAATTGCCCTGTCACAGTTTCTCAAAAAGTCACCTCAGTAGATCTTGAAACGTTAGAAATGATAAACTTCGATATCATTCTAGGCATGGATTGGTTACATTCATGTTATGCCTTAGTGGAATATAGAACTAAGATCGTTCGTTTTCAATTTCCAGACGAACCAATCTTAGAATGGAAGGGTAGTAGCTTAACGCATATGAGTCAATTCATTTCTTACCTTAAGTCCATAAAGATGATCTCTAAGGGTTATCTCTATTATCTAGTTTGAGTTAAGGATTCAAGCTCCAAAACCCCAACTCTAGAGTTAGTTCCAGCAGTTAATGAGTTTCCAGAAGTGTTTCCAGAAAATCTTCCCGTAGTTCCTCCCGAAAGGGAAATTAACTTTGGAATTGATCTCCTTCCAGATATCCATCCTATTTCTATTCCTCCTTACAGAATAGCTCTAGCTGAACTTAAAGAATTAAAAGAGCAGTTGAAAGAAATTCTAGATAAGGGCTTCATCAGACTCAGTATTTCCCCATGGGGTGCACCAGTGTTGTTCGTGAAGAAGAATAATGATTCTCTCTGGATGTGCATTGATAATAGACAGTTGAACAAGGTTACAATCAAGAATAAGTATTCTATCCCAAGATTGATGAATTGTTTGACCAACTTCAGGGTGCTAGTCATTTTTCAAAGATAGATCTCAGATCAGGTTACCATTAGATCACAGTTAGAGATAGTGACATTCCAAAAACAAGCTTTACAACTCGATATGGTCATTAAGAATTTGTAATTATGTCATTTAGACTAACTAATGCTCCTGCAACATTTATGGATTTGATGAACAGGGTGTTTAAGCAGTATTTGAACTTGTTCGTTATCGTGTTTGTTGATGATATCCTCATTTACTCTAGGAATGAGGAGGAACATGCGACTCATTTGAGGGTTGTTCTGCAAACTCTCAAAGATCACCAGCTATTCACTAAGTTTAGCAAAGGTGAGTTTTGGTTGCAATCTGTTATTTTCCTTGGTCATATAGTATCTAGCGAAGGGATTCGAGTGGACTCTCAGATAATAAAAGCAGTGAAACAATGGACCAGACCTACCTCTCCTACAGATATCAAAAGTTTCTAGGGTTTGGTTGGTTATTACAGAAGGTTCGTGGAAGGATTTTCATCCATAGTTTCTCCATTAACTAAGTTAACTCAGAAAAAGGTTAAGTTTCAGTGGTCAGATGATTATGAGAAAAGCTTCGCAGAACTGAAAACTAGATTGACTACAGCTCTTGTTTTGACTCTAACAGAGGGTTCAAATGATTATGTGATCTATTATGATGTATCCAGAGTCGGCCTGGGTTGTGTGTTGATGCAGCGAGGTAAGGTTATAGCTTATACTTCTTAACAGCATAAGGTGCATGAGAAGAACTATCAAACTCATGACCTCGAGCTTGTAGCAATAGTGTTTGCACTTAAGATTTGGAGACATTACTTATATGGTGTTCACATAGATGTGTTCACAGACCATAAACGCCTTCAGTATGTGTTCACCTAGAAAGAGTTGAATCTTCGCTAAAGGAGATGGCTTGAGTTTCTCAAGGATTATGATCTGAGTATGCATTACCATTCTGGTAAGGCCAATGTAGTAGCAGATGCTCTTAGTAGGCTATCTATGGGGTAGTGTAGCACATGTTGAGGAAGAAAGAAAAGAACTAGAAAAGGATGTTCACAGGCTTGCTTGCTTGGGAGTTCGCCTTATGAGCATATCAGATGATGGTGTAACAGTTCAGAATGGACAGAATCTTCATTGGTAGCGGAGGTTAAGGAAAAGCAAGGCAGTGATCGGATATTGCTTCAACTGAAGGGTGCAGTTCATTAGCAGATAGTAGAGGTTTTCTCCCGAGGGGGAGATGGTGTGCTTCGTGTTCCTAAGGTGGGTGAGTTGAGACAGCAGATCCTTACAGATGCCCATAACTCCAGGTATTCTATTCATATAGGCACCACTAAGATGTACCATGATCTACAGAAAGTCTTTTGGTGGAATGGCATGAAAAGGGATATAGCGGATTTTGTGGCTAAGTGCCCTAATTGCCAGCAAGTCAAGGTAGAACATCAGAAACCAGGAGGTATGACTCAAGAGATTAACATTTCTACTTGGAAGTGGGAAATGATCAACATAGACTTCATTACAAGTTTACCTCATACTCGCAGACATCATGATTTCATTTGGGTGATAGTTGACAGAGTTACTAAGTCTGCTCGCTTTTTGGCTGTCAATACTACAGATTCTACGGAGGACTATGCCAAGCTTTACATTAATGAGATAGTCAAGTTGCATGGGGTTCCTTTGTCTATCATTTCAGATAGAGGTCCTCAGTTTACCTCTCATTTTTAGAAGCCGTTTCAAAAAGGTTTTGGTGCTCAGGTTAACCTTAGCACAGCATTTCATCCACAGATGAATGATCAAGCAGAGGGTACCATTCAGACCTTAGAGGATGTGTGATCGACTTCAAGGGTAGTTAGGATGATCACCTTCCTCTTATAGAGTTTGCCTACAATAATACTTACCATTCCAGCATTCAGATGGCCCCTTATGAGGCATTGTATTGGCATAGATGTAGATCTCCAGTTGGTTGGTTTGAAGTAGGTGAAGCAGCCTTGATAGGGCCAGATTCAGTTCATGGTGCCATGGAAAAAGTTCAACTCATTAGAGATAGACTTAAGACAACCTAGAGTCGCCAGAAACCCTATTCAGATGTAAGGAGAATGGACTTGGAGTTCCAAATTGACGATTGGTTTTTCCTAAAAGTGTCAACTATAAAGGGGGTGATGATATTTGGCAAGAAGGGGAAACTCAGTCCTAGATATGTAGGCTCTTACAAGATCTTAAAAAGGGTTGGTAAAGTGGATTATGAGTAAGACTTGCCATTAGAACTAGCAGCAGTCCATCCGATTTTCCACATTCGTTGATGAAACAGTGTGTGGGTGATCCAATATCTATAGTACCTTCAGAAAGTGTGGATGTGAAGGATAGCCTCACTTATGAGGATGTGCCAGTTGAGATTCTTGATCGTCAGGTTCGAAGGTTGAGAAACAAAGAAGTTGCTTCAATGAAGGTTCTGTGGAGGAGTCATTCCGTAGAGGGAGCTACTTGGGAAGCAGAAGCAGCCGTAAAGGCCAACTATCCTCATTTATTTCCTTCTAAATCCATTCTAGCTTCAGGTAATAGTTCATCTTCAGTTTTTCAGTCATTCATGCGTAGCTTCAGTCTTAGCATCATGTTCCTTCAGTTTGTACTTGCATTTTCAGCGTATTTGCATGTTCTTGGAACTAAGTTCACTCAGAAATTCGTTTCCAGTGTTCAGTGGTAGGGTTTGCTTCTCTTTCCCTCCATAATCAGCTAGTTTAGTCTTCATTCGAGGACGAATGTTCCCAAGGGGGAGATAATGTAATACCCCGTAATCTAGAATTACCAAAATTCAGATTTCAGAAGTTGTACGTACAAACCATGGTTATCACCCACGGTCCGTCCTGGTGGTCTGTGGTTCACCACCTGCAGCCCCTCCCAGAAAAGGCCCAGAAAATTATTCTAAGTCCATACCTACGCCAGGACCTACGGACTATAGGTCAGACCATGGTCTGTGGTCAAGGGCTGTAGGTCAGACCCTCAGACAAAAGTTTCCAAGGCATGACCCATGGCCGAACCCACGGACCGTAGGTCAGGCCACGGACCGTAGGTCAGGCCACGGACCCTTGTCCTCGTCCGTGGATCAAGGCCCTAGAATCTAGTCCCAGAACCCCGTCGATGGTTGACCAACACGGACCATGGATCAATCCACGGATCGTCGGTCATTCCATCGGTAGCTTCAGTAGCTTTTAAGTCAGGGGTCGTTTGGTTTTTTCCTTATGCGTTGGACCCCTAAACTACGTCGTTTAACCCCTAAACTACGTGGTTTTGGTCAGTTTTAGCCTAGTAAACTAATTAGAACTTAGCCTAATCAATTATTCACCAAAACCAAGTAAAACTTAGAGTAAAATAGAGAAGAAAGTCGAGCAGGCCCAGTTCAAGAACGCAGTAGGTTTTCATCAATTTCAGCCCCGAAATCAAAAGATTTCTTAGTGGAATTCGTCACCATGTATGTGGGATTTAACTAGTGGGTTCCTTTTGACCCATTAGGTCCCTAGAATTCAGTCAGATTCTTGATTCTTCCATATTATCTAGACATAAGGTTTCTAGAATTTCAGTAGATTATTATGAATTAGCTACTTGATGTTCCTAATCAGATTATCATGATATTAGTGTTGTTTTGCGTAGATTTTTCATAAATTCAGAACCCTAGATATGTAGTTCTTTTAGTTCATGAATTACATATGCTAGGTCAGTTATCTCAGTTATATATGCCTCAGATTTGAATGTCTCATTATTAGTACATTAATGTTGCATTTTCAGTTAGCATGTCAATATTTTGAGCTATCCAGTATTACAGAAATTCAGATCATAAATTGTTAATTTCATAATCAATTAGGAGTACCTTAATACCAAGTGGACTAGGGTGAGTCACCCTCAAGTCCCAGAACTACGTGCCCAGTAGGTTGTAAGTCCCCTCTGTTGGCTTCGATTTAGTGATCACGCCAGTCAGTCTCTATACCTCTGGCAGGGTATATTAGGTCCTCTCGATGGGGCCTTTACATCAGACTCTACATTTAGCTCATGTGTTTTTATGTCGGTTATTAGTAGCTCTCTTACGGTCATATTTTATTGCATTGACCATGTTATCAGTTACAGTCAGATTTCAGTCTCAACATGTTATAAACTTGGTCATTCCATGCAGATATTTCATGTTCAGTATTTTACGTATAGCATCATGCTTATCTTATCTCATTGCTCAGTTATATGCTTTGTTTAGTATGTTTATTATTCAACTATATTCTATCTTGCATGCTCAGTACCTTTCAAGTACTGACGCATACTCTGCACTACATCTTCTCGTGATGTAGGTTCAGGTCCTCAGCTTTCAGATTACGTATAGATCGGATCTCAATCTTCAGTTCAGCAGCATCAGTGGTGAGTCCTCATTCTTCGAGGACGATTGACATGTTTTTAGATTTAGTCTTTTATTTCAGTTTTAGTGTTGCTAGATTTAGCTTGGGCATGTCCCAACACTTCTAGTCAGTTTGAGGCTTATTTAAGACATAGTTAGTTTCAGGCTTAGTATTTGATTTTGAATTTTCAGTTGTTGTTAAACTCTCAGTTTTCATATATTCAGACAATATATGTGTATTCCCTATCATTTCAGTTTATCTTATGATTTAGCTTCCGCACTGTATTTTCTTACTTCAGTTTATTCATTATGCTTATGATATGCCAGGGTTAGCTTGGGGTCACTCATGATCCTAGATCCTGTGTCCGCGTCCTGGGGGTAGATTTGGGGCATGTCAAAAGGACTGCAATATATAAATATATATACACTCAACTGGATATAAATAAATAAATCAGTGAAATAATTAAAACTTTACAAAAATACTTTCTTTTCTGTGAACTTAATATATTAAGTGATATAATGAAAATACACTTTTAACTTTATTTGGGAGATTCTCTAACAGGCAACCATCACTATGAGCTACATGATGATACAACGTCTTATCCACGCTGCCAAGACTTTCCTACACTGTACCGGGGTATAGAACCTCTTAAGTAAGTGGATCTACTAAGCAATAAGGATTCCTATAAAAAGTATGATCATGTATCCATGTTGGCAAGACATGGTTTATGAGAAGCTT
The DNA here is from genome assembly GCF_019186545.1 of Solanum stenotomum. Classification (NCBI taxonomy): domain Eukaryota; kingdom Viridiplantae; phylum Streptophyta; class Magnoliopsida; order Solanales; family Solanaceae; genus Solanum; species Solanum stenotomum. Next base: position 21,642,865 of record NC_064284.1, read on the forward strand.
GCGTTGTCTGAACTCATCCTCATATCGATGCTCAATACTACTCCCAATAATATATATACTCATGCTCAAATGTATAAAACACTCTTTTTTTGGTTTGTGATAATTACTCAAACTATCCTACTAAAAGAGGTAACTTCTTTGAAATATCTCTGAACTTATTTCTCATTTAGAAAACAAGGTTTCTTTTTGCTCAATGTAAAAATATTTTTTCCCGATTGAGATAATTACTCAAGACCTCTTTAAGAGGTAACTACTTTGTACTCAATATTTCTAAAAACTCTTTTAATTTCCTCAAAATATTACTCTCTTTTTGTAACAATGAAACATTTGGGAAATACTTATTTCCCTTATACTCTTTCTCAAACTTGGTTAAAACTCTTTCTCAAACTTCTTTTTACTTTCTCAAAAAACTCAATTTAAGACAAAAATGTTAGCTTTAAATAATCTCAAAATCTATAACTCAAAATAGGGTTCATGTTGAAAATAGACATGAACAACTCAACTCAAGGATCTCAGTAACAATATAGAAAAATTCAATACTCAGAACTCAATCATACTTTATTAATAGGGTTCATGCTAAATTATAGACATGAACGAATCAACTCAAGAATTTCAATGCATAACATATAACAATTCAATAATTAGGAATACAATTTCAAAAAGAATCGTGAACATATGAACTCAAGAATACTCTATTAATAGGGTTCATGCTAAATTATAGATATGAACGAATCAACTCAAGAATTTCAATGCATAACATATAGCAATTCAATAATTAGGAATAAAATTTCAAAAAGAATCAAGAACTCAGAACTTAGTCATACATACCCAAAACCTTTATTCTCCAAAATTCATCAAAATTAGAGCAAAAAGAGAAGCAAGAGGCACCAACTTTTCCAAGAACAACCAACATATTTCCTTCAAGTTCCAGCCCCAAAATCGAAAGATTTTTTCGTAGATTTTGTCACCAGGTATGTGGGATTTCACTAGTGGTTCCTTTCGTCCACTAGGTCCCTAGAATTCAGTTAGACTCTTGATTCCCTATATCTTGTTTAGACCTAGGGTTTATAGAAACTTTAGATATGTGTTGTGATTTAGTTGTTATAGTGTTCCTAATCGAATTATCATGTTTTCTTGGAATCGTTGTTAAATTCCTTGTATGATACTCAGAACCCTAGTTGTGTAGTTTCTTTTAGTTCATGAAATGCACTTGCTAGGTTAGTAATACAGATAATCATGCTCCAGTTTTCGAATGTCACATTATTAGTATATAATTGTTACATTCTCAGATTTGCATGTCAGTATTTTGAGCTACTCAGTATTTCAGTATTTCAGTCATAATGTGTCATATATATATTCAGTTGGGAGTAGACTTAACACCGAGTTGGACTAGAATTCAGTGTGCCCGTATAGTCCTAGAACTATGTGCCCCTGTAGGAGTATAAGTCCCCTCTGTTGGGTCAGTTATGCCTTTACACCCCTGGCAATGTATATTGGGTCCTTTCGATGGGGTGTATACATCAGACTCCACGTTTAGCTCACGTGGTTTTATATCGGTTAATAGTAGCTCCCACAGTCAGACTCTAGTGTATTTGACCAGGTTTTCAGTATATACTTCAGTATTTAGTCTAAGCATGTTATGTTCATGATTAGTACTTGGTCATTGCATTTAGCTCAGTTTTCAGTTATATTTCAGTAATTATATTCTGTCCATATGATGTTATTGCTCAGTTATGCTTTGTTCAGCTTATATATATTTGTTCAGCTTAGTATTTATATCTTGCATGCTTAGTACATTCCAAGTAGTGACGCATACTATGCGCTACATTCATTCATGACGTAGGTTCAGGTACTCAACATCCAGATCATGCTTAGATCAATTATTGGTCCGCATTTAGCAGCTTTAGTGGCGAATCCTCATACGTTGAGGACAATAGACATGATTTTCATATTAGTCTTTACTTTCAATTTTCAACTTTGTCAAAGTTAGTTGGGGGGCATGTCCTAGCAACTCAACTCAGTTAGAGGCTTTTCAGACATAGTAGTAGATTTAGCTTTAGTTTTGAGTGATTGTTTAGTATCACTAGACTCTTAGTATGTTTTATGCCTTCAGACTATTTGGGTATTCCCCACTTTCAGTTATCTATTGATTTAGCTTCCGCATAGTACTTATTTTATTCAGTGATTTTATAGTATACTTATGATATGCCAGACACAGGGTTAGCTTGGGGTCACTTGTGATCCTAAGTCCTGCGTTACGTCAAGGGGGTAGCCTCAGGGTATGACAAGAACCCTAAATTACTCTTTTACTGAATTAAAAGTAGATGTTAGGAGTGAGGACGAACTAGTCCAACACTATAATAGCCTTACATACCTAATTATGAATCTATTAGACTGAAAAATTATTGTGGAGACTTGATTCTATCTTGAGCTTGAGAAAGAACATTAGTTTTTTCAAGGAAACCTTAGATCTTTGAATCATTGTGTTTGCTCTTGATAAAGAAACTTTTTTATGAAGTTCTTAAAGTGGAAGAACACGGGAAAACCTTGGGTAGAAGGATTCTCTTTGTATATTGGATTTTTGACTTGAAGGTTTTAGGGTTCTTGTTGGAGAAGAGGAACCCTAGGTGAGTTTTAAGAGAATTCTAAATATTTGAATGTTTAGATTGATGAACATTAGTTAGTTGAATGATATACTCAGTTAAAATACTCAAAAATGACTTAGAATATGTTTAAAATGACATAGGGGAAAGACCAAGATGACCCTAACTTAAAAACAGATGGAGTGCCTTAAAAGGAAGGTTTCACGGACCGTTTAAGGCTTCAAGGTCCGTGAAACACTTCATGGGTCGTATAGCCGTCTGTGAACCTTTGTTTGTCTGATAGGGCCTTATTAAAATTGGCAAAAAATTTTACTCTGAATTCGAAATGAGACAACTTGGTGGCATTGGAAAGAGGACTCAAATACATTTAATTTGATAGATATGATTGTTTGAAGTTGACCTAAGTAGAATCTTTCATCAAAACTTAATTGGAAATGAAGCTTTCAACTCAGCTTTGTGCTGGGGGATTTTAGTGACCTTAATTGATATCCAAAATCAATCCCACTAAAGAATTTACCTTAGCATCTAAGAACAATTAAGAATCACTCAGTACGACCTTATACACAATTCAAGAATGGTTCGGGCCTTAACTTAGAAATTTTTTGGGTTTTGCATGCAGATTCTATTGAAATCAAGAAATTTCGTGTGAAATGAGGTAGTCTATGAGAAAAATAATAGTAGAGTTCAATTGGTAAAGAGAGGTGCGTTAAGGTAATTTCATCAACAACACTATAAAGTTGGTAATAGCATAACAAATATATTTTGTAGCTCAAAACAGGCAAAGGTCACAAGATATGAGAATAACGTAGTTGTAACACCCCAGAAAAATTTTTGAACTAAGACTCGAACAATCCTACGTTGTGAGTAGGATTTTACCGAGGAATTTAAAATTTCTTAAGTGTTAAGGTCACTAGATGTAGCACCTTGAGTTCCAAGATGAACTAAAGAGAGTTCATTCAAGTCATTACTAAGTTCTTCTAAGATTTCGGTCAACTTCAAATGAGCATAACTCTTAGTACAGAATGAGTTAGGTGGCCCATAAGAAATCAATTGAAGGGTCTTTGAATTATCTTTCCAATGCCACTGAGTCTGCTAAGTTTCAAGTTTGGATGAGTGAGATATGCCTTTTTAAAGTAAGGTTGTCCAGTTAAGGAAAGTTACCCGAAAATATTGAGGGGTATTTTGATCGTTTCCTTACCCAATCAGATTTAATTCAGTAAGTTTTTAGGGGTCTAAACTGATTAGGTTCAGTTTTATTATCCTAATATACGCCCAGGGTTTTTGTTGAGATTTCAAGAAGAGAAAAAAGGAGAAAAGAGGAAAGGATCAAAGCGTTCGTCAAGATTCTTGAGTTTCGTTGTGGATTTTCTCCATGGGTTTGATCCCTAAGAGGTATGTAAGTTTCCATAGTGTTGGGTTCGTTCACCCACACGCCAAACATGATTTTCATATTCGAATTCGTCCATAAAGATTGCAAGTTTTAAGTTCTTGATAAGTGTTCTTGAAGTTTCATTCTAAATCTTGTTTTGTTGGGGTTTTGATGATTTCTTGAGATGAAAGTGAGTGTTTTGAGGGCTTTATTGAGTAGATTAGTGTGTACTTGTGTTGAGAAATCTAATCCAAGTGATTGGGGAAGAAACCGTTTGAATATAGCTAGGCAAACTAGGGTGAGAAAATGAGCAAAAAAAGTTGTAGGGTTTTTTTAGGTTGGGGCCTGGCGCCCTACACCAGACAATGCTCCCCAACCACACCTCTATAGTTCAAGGGCTAGCACCATGCGCCACTCAGTGTTCTAGGGTCGTCTGCCCCCACCCCTTCTCCGTCGTTTCGTCCGTCTGAGTCTTTTTAAAGGGTACCTTCAAGCCCTATCGATTCTAAACACTCTAAAGTACTTCTAAACACCTAGAAATCATTCATCAATTGAATCATAACCTTGAATTCATAATTCAAATTCAAGTTAGAGTTAATAGTTAAGCCCTGAGAGTTCTTTTGAACATTTTGAGAAACTCCCTTTGAGTCTTTTGAGGAGTCTTCTACAAATTCAAATAACTTGTTTCAAGACTCGAGCAAGTGATCATATATAAGAATGAAAAGAATGTATTCATGAGTCTACTTTATCATCACGAGATTCTTCATATCATGAACCATAACTCTTGAATTCATAATTCAAAGTCAAGAGAGAGTCAAGAGTAGAGTTCAAGAAAGCCTTTGAGTTCAATTGTGAATCCTTTGAGATCAACTATCGATTTTGAGTTAAGTTCTGAGGAAGTAAGTATGAGAATGAGAAGAGTTTTATACATGAGTTCCATATTGCTATTCTTACCCTTTATTTGAGTCGTTCATGCCCAATAATTCCGCTTGAATTCTATAAGTTGAGTATCTTTGAGAGGAGTAATATCTTTAAGTTCTAAGTGTTGAGTATTGAGTTCCTAATCCCTTTTGAGATTTTATTCCTAATCATGGGAATATTACATATTACCCACGAAGTTCTTGAGTGGAGTTGTTCATGCCCATAATTCCGCATGAGCCCTATAAGTCGAGCAGTCTGGAGATGAGAAGTATCTTCTTGTCCTTGAGTTGAGTAGTTCATACCCATAATTTCGCATGAACCCTCTGAGTCGAGCATTCTTGAAACAAGTATTACTATTGAAGTTCTTGAGTTTTGAGTTGTTGAGTCTCGAGTATTGAGTTCTATGCATGGTTATTGAAAACATTGAATTGAGTCGTTCACGTCCATAATTTGGCATGAACCCTATTTTAAGAAGTCTTTTTACAAAATTGTTTTAAAGACTTGAGCACTGAGTTAAGGAAGAGTAGAGTTGAGTTCATTTTCTTTAAAATGATATATGGGAACTAAGTATTCCCAAGAGTAAATGATTTTACATTTAAGATAAGAGGAAACTGAGATTTCCAAAAGAGTTTTGAGCAGTTTGAGTACCAATTCTTTTAAGAGAAAGATTTTGAGTAATAATCTCAAACCACAGAAAGAGTTATGTATTTAAACATATGAGTTGAGTATATTTTGGGAGTAATATTGAGCATCGATTTGGGAACGAGTTTAGATAACTCAAGTCTCCATAAACCATGTAGCCAACGTGGTTAGAAAGGGTCATACTTTTTAGATGATTCCTTAATGCTTTTTAGCATAGACTAGTGGATCCACTTATGTCACACCCCTAACTAGAAAGGGGCAGACATCAAGGATATACACAAGCACCTGCTAAATATCTTACTAATCTCATGCCAAAGCTGAAGATTCATAAGTAGCGGAACCTATATGAAGACACATACTAAAACATAGATAACAAAAGGGCCCGTTGGGCTACTTTACAACGGAAACAAGACTAAGTCTACGAAGCCTCTAAAGAGTATGCCTCTGAGAATCTGATAACTACTCGGGACAGGGCCTCGACATACCCATTCTGATATATGTACGTACGTAGCAAAATATAGGTTCTAAATATCTGATAGCTCCAGGTAGAGGTGGAGCTTACCAACTGCTAAAGTGGAAGTCTCTAGTCTACTGAAAATGTGTGTTGTCTTGAGTACCTGAGCCTGTAGTGATACAAATGAAACGCCAAAATAATAGGGACATCAGTATATATAAAACATGTACTGGTATGTAAAGCAAGCTGAATAACAAGTAGAAATCAAATATCATGATATGCACATCTGAGCATGTGTATGCAGGAGACATAATCCGTAACTGGAATTGTGAACAACCTCAAGGGTCCTCATCGAACATTTCATAGCTTAGTCATTTTTATATATATAATACCTATAATTTGCGTAAATGATATCTTTACTTCATTATATCGCTTCTTTGCTCTTTAAAAAACTAACTGTCAGGGAATCACATGATGGCCTACTGACGGCAATTAGTAAACCCTATATGGCATCTGTAGCCCACTGTCACGACCACGTGCGAAATTTCATAGTCTGGTAATGAGGTCTATCAAGGTACGCCCCCCAGGGCTCCTATATGGTCTGCTCGCAAGCCAGTATCAGTCATGTGAATCCACGAGGGAAATTCCAGCTGACTATATCTGAATTTTATGCACAGAGTAGCGTCGTACGTAGTACTCCTAAATATACCCACCCTACGCTGCAGAGTAGTCTATAGTCTCAACTACTTGCAATTGTATATAATAATTAATTCATTAATCACATAGCTCGTGATACAATTCTTGATTACATTCTTTATCTTGAGAATCATATATCTTGTGACCAATGCACTTACGAACAGTCTGTGGCTGGTTGTTTGTTTAAAAATTATACAACATGTACACAGCTAATTTCTAAGAGTTCCAACTGTAGACAAATGTAGTTGTGTGAAACATAGTGCTTCCTTGAAGAGTACTATAACTCTATAGGTTTAGGACTCAACATGAGAAGGTTTCTAAAATAGGATAACTTTCTTTCAACTATCATAGAATCTATAGTGACATTTATCGAAAGAACATGCGAGTTTAGGTCATGCCTTCAGGGCAAAAGAGGTTTTAGCTTTACATACATTAATTCGGGACTTACTATCTTACGTCGTAAAACTCCTTTGCTGACAACTTTATCTATAACATAAAATCATAAAAGGATAGTATAAGAAACTAATCAAGAGTCACAACAATGCCAAAAGCACAATAATGGTTCGCGAGCGATAATCTCAACAATTACCATAGATGAGTGGTGTATCACCACACCCTTCTCTTTCTCTACTTTCCAAGTAGGATTATGACTTAGTTACATGTTCAGTATTACTCCTCATCCTTTGACCATAAAGAACCAGCCCCCTTAATCATCCACACAGTAAAACTCATGGCCTCCGATCACCATCCCACCGGTTCCTTATTAACGATGTCAAATTCTTTTATAAGCTCATAGTTTAAGGTGGTAGAGAACTAATGCCATAAATTAAAATAATAGGAGCTCATATAATCAGCTACAACATATTCTTAGCGACTTAGGAATTTCATTAAACACTTGGTGAGTGACAAAGTTTCAAGAACTATAATAGTCGCGTTCTATATACCTCGCCTTCCGTTTTAATGTAACCAGATTACTTCCCCAATACAATACCATTGACCCCTCATTTGGTCAAAACAACAGCCAACACAACCTTCTACAAACTCCCTCATCACCAAAACATCAAATACAAAGTGTAAAACATGGACTCACGGCTTCCTATCACCGTCCCGTGAGTCCTACCCTCAAATTATACTTAAAGCATCCTTGGATTATTATTTATGAAGATAGAAGTGGATTCATACATATATATCAAAGAAAACCAGCCCCTGCCCTTCTTTATTCTCCAAGAACAATACTTTTTCCTTCAAGAAAACATTTAGCTAAGTATATCTATAGGTCTATGGAGAGGAAGACACTTCATTCTTGAAGAAACCAACTTACCTTAAGCTTTGGTGGATTGAAGATAAAAAAAACTTGAAGAAATAACTTGAAACCAGTCCTTACACGTTCTTGAGTATACGAGAAAGTATATCCCAAACTTCTAATATAAAAACAACAAGTTTGGCCGACTTTCTCTAAAGTGCCACATGTCCCGCAATGATAGGGCGGTGCGCGCGTCTGTCGTAGAATGAACATAACTGTTTACTCCAATATCGTTTAATGAGCGATTTATTTTGCTGGAAACTAGACTCAAATACCTTCAATTGGATAGATTGTAGGCCCTCTAACTCGTTATATATTAGGAGATATGCTCGTTTAAAGTCAGATGAGAAATGAGATCATTTGTAGTTTTCCTCCACAATGAACCTTTAAACTTTAATCTTTTGTTTAATGATCTCTTTGACCTAAAACTTTTGTTTAACCCTTCAAATGACTAAATATAAGGGTTACATGGTATGCTTAACTATTTTCAATGATATACCTCCCCCGATATCACATCTATGCATTGGTGTTTACGAGTCACAAATGTATTTTAAGTTACGAGATATTACAACTTAGTTGAGAGGTTCTATACCCCAGCAAAGTATAGGACAGTTCTAACAGCATGCGCGAGACGTTGTATCATTACATAGTTCATAGTGATGGTTGTCGGATAGAGAATCTCCCACAGTGTTATATTTTATTCATATATACAAATTGAGTTGTTATTGTCTTCTTCAATACATTGAGTTGCTATGTACTATTTTTAAAGTTTTCTATATATTGCATCTTTTATTGTTGATTTGTCTAGAGCTGAGTATCTTATTCTTGATTTGAGTTGAGTGAGTTGAGAGGAGGTAAGTATGTTTCCTTTTTATCAAGTTCAAGCTTATGTTTATGCTTTAGAATTCCCCTTACATGCCCGTACATTCCACGTACTGAGCCATTTGGCCTGCAACATTTCATAATGCAGATACAGGTATTCAGGATCATCAACAGGCGTTTCGTTGGTTTCAACTAGCTATGGTGAGCCTCCTTGATTTCGGAGGATTTCATTTACTTTTCAGTTTCGTCAGGATAACTACATTTGTCACAAGATATTTGTCTTAGAATTTTCTCTATGATAAGATAATTCATTTTTAACTACAAATTAAATTTGTATTTTATCATAACTGTCATTGTCACTAATCACGATAAGGTTTAGTGACAATTTTGTTGTGTCATTAAAACCAATATTTTTGGTGGCAACATGATAGGTTTTAATTACAAAATTATAAATCAATTTTGTAAAAGCAAAATCGTTAGTAATTTATATAATTGGGGACAAAATATCCTTTCGTATATAAAAGATTGCCTTCAATGACGAAACTACTTTTGTTTGACTACAAAACATATGAAACTTTAGAGACAATTGATATCATCATTAATTAAATAAATATTTAGTGACAAGTTAATTTTATGGACAATAATAGCCTTTTCAGTGACAAAAATATACTATTAACTACAAAGTTTTATAAAAAAAAAGTAAAAATTGATGAATAAGATTGTCATAAATACTAAGCAATTGATGACAACAGAACTAATGAACATGCATCTGCAAAGTTCACTTATTAGAACATAGAAATATGTATTGTTTGACATGAAAGTAAAAAAAAGAGTACATAACATATATAGTATCAATTTAACTTTACGAAAAGCATAGATAGGTAGTAAACACCACTTTTATTTATTGATTCGATATTTCAGTAACATAAGAAGATGAGAAACATGTTCACACACGACATAACTGATGAACTTGCCTATACAAAGTTCACTTATTTCAACTAATACAAAGGATCGATCATACGTACGTGCACCATTAATTCGTACTAATTAATAATTAAGCACGACGAGACATTTATTTATTTATTAAGAGGGTAGTTTAACAAGTGAAGGCAGCAGGAGGGCTCCTTCCACAGGCGCTGAGAATGACATTAATAGGGATTGTCGGATTTACAGTAATTATTCCCAAAACATTTGCTCTTATGGCAGCGCACAAGCAAACTGCGGCCTCTAGGTCCGTCAGTCCCTGGATCAAACTGCAGCATGGCGTAGTTGGTGGAGACCCGACTGTTACATTCACCACGTTAAGTATACTAGCACAAACCCCAAGGCTCAAAGGTTGGCACGTTTATTGTCCAGTTACAAGAACAAAGAAGAGGAGATTCAGTGATAGGAAAAGGGTAACTGAGGAGTGAGTTGTTTTGGAAGCCATGTTAAAATGTAGAGAATATGAATTAATTAAGGAGTTTATAATTCTTAAGATGATGTGTTACTAACTTCTGACGATGGATATTTATACTAAATTATCACAAGGCCAACTGTAGCACTTAACAGTAAATGTACGATAGATATTATCACTTAAAATTAAATACTAGTTTTAGTAGCATATGCAAAGTCAATTATTGTCTGCTGTTGATTAATTGGTAATGCATGAGTCACAAGATGTTGAAAATGTTAATGACTTAAGCATTAAGTAGTAGTAGTAATTAGAATGTGATCATCTCATCTAAAAGTCTAAGTTGTTAAAGAGAATACATTTTTATTCTTTAATTGTATTCTCAATACGTCCCTCTTATGTGGGCCTAATTCTTTTTCATGGGTCAAACACGTTGAAATACAACATAACTAGACATACTATCATATACTTATTTTATTTTCAGTTTAAAATAATTACATATATATTAGGGATAAGGGTCTGAAAAATACCCTAACTTTGGTCGGATTTGTTGTTGCGATACTAAACTCTCATGAGGACCTATTACCTCCCTAGACTATTTAATACCGTATTTTAAACATATATATTTGTCCACGTAGACATAAAAAATAATGCAAAATTATAAATAGTAATGTGTCCACGTGGGCACATATATACCTTTAAAATACACTATTAAATAGTTCAGGGGTAAAAAATACGGTATTAAATAGTCTAAGGAGGTAATAGGTCCTCATGAAAGTTTAGTATCGCAACAGCAAATTCGATCAAAGTTGGCTATTTTTTAGACCATTATCCCTATATATTACAACTTTTAATATTTATATCATAGAAGTTTGTTATTATTGTTTCATTATTCTCATGTATCTTGGTTTTCATCCCTTCATCTATATGAGATAGAGTTCATATTGTTGTAAGTTCAATTTAAAAAGTTTTACAAATTAGGTTTTACACTGTTTGATTTTGTTGTTTCTCAAACTACTTTAATGGCTGATCATTCACAAAATCGGATGATTTTTGTTAAAGGTGTAAGGTTCAATATAAAAAAAAATTACAAATTAGTGTTTACATTGCTTGATTTTGTTGTTTCTCAAACTACTTTAATGGCACTGAGTCGCTGACCATTCACAAAATCTGATGATTCTTGTTAAAGGTACAACACATTAATAATAATATACCAAATCAAACACATTTTATTTGTTTGTTTTTCATTTATGAATTTGTCATTGCAGGGTCTGACTCTTCATCCGCCAACATTCAAGTCGAGAATAGATCTAAGTATAGGAACGACCCAATCAAAATGGAAGAATTACGTCAAGCTTTATTTAATATAACAGATACACCATTACATCCAGATACACATCAAGTGCAACAAGCGATACATATTATTTGTTTGAGATACACATTATTTGTTCGAGATACACATCACGTGCAACAATATCGATCTACATTATTCGTTAAAGTTACATAATAACATCATTACTCTTACATCTAATTTCATTACTATTACGAAGATATACATTATATATGTTTTTGAGATACATGATAACAACATTAAGATACGTGCCAACAAAATCATTAATCATAAATCTAAGATCATTAATCTTAAAAAGATGTTGCAAAGAAGATGAAGTTTACAATTAGAGAATTATTATGATTTTATGATTTTGTTATTTTAGGAAAATATTGTTAAAATTGATACGGAAATGATGTTGTAAATCCGTTTAAATTCTTAATTATTCATCAATTACTCCTTTAATTAAGGAAATAAGTTACACCACTTTAATTCAAACTAATAAATCGTATATTTCGACTTTTAAAATTGACGGATACATGTATCTGACGAGTAATAATACATGTATCCAAAAGCTGAATATGGTATAGAAAGTAATATTCTAAACTATCGTGAATCCTAATAATTAGGATCTAAACTAAAGAGATTTATGTAGTTTGCCCTTCTTTTTAATAAACTTTAAGTGATGTTGATTAAATGAGTTTAAATTTTTTCTCTAAGATATATATATATATTGAATCCTTTAAATAAAACTTTATAAGATTAGATATATATTGATGTAGTGGTTTAGGGGATTCAAACCTTATTTTTAGGTTCCACATACACACTCTAAACCGTAAACACTATGTTTTAATTTATTTTTTAACTCCCTTAGTAAAAATCTTAAGTCGCTTATGATACTGACTTGGGAAATGACATGTCCGTTGGGGATGATGAGGAAGAGATATTAGACATATGCTTTGATAAGGTGGCCAAAGAAGGGGATCTCTCATCTAAGAAACAAAGAAGTAGAAGCAACAAAATAAAAAAGAAGACACATGAAAGACAGCATAGTTGGGATGGTAAGGTGACTGATGAATTTGTTCCAAGGCACCTGTCAATGCGACTAGTAAAGCAAAATGATATGACATTGTCAATAACTTTAACAAGATCCAATAAATGTACGAAGAATTGATGAATTATCAAGTGTTGTAGCACATATTTGAAGAAGAAGACAAGAAGAAAATACTTCAGGTTACTTTGGACGGGTAAACATTTTTTTTTAGTTCATACATATATAAATTGAAGTGTGAGGCTGATAACTCAATCTTATTCTTGACTTTTATATTCATGCATTACTTAAGTATCTTCATTTGTAATATCATTAATATAGAGAATACTATAAACTTTATTATGATAATAGAATACCTAGTTTTCTTTAGCTTTTATTTGCTTCATGCTTGTTAAGTAGTAGAGGTTTATTATCGCAATAGGATCACTAAGATAAGGTTTAGCCCCCTTTGCTTGTACTCTTCTCTTTGAAGGTTTCTATTTTTATTTGTTAATAAAAAAAACTAGCCCTAGGAACTTCGCCTTGCAGATTAAAAACTATAATCGCTAAAGTGGACTTCCGTTTTTTATTTATTAAGCTACCATTATGTTGGGGTTAAGCTAGTACGCTCCTAATGTATTGATTAGAGCAAAGTAAAAATATAGCCGATAAATTGAATTTTTGTCTTATTCAACTTGAGTTACATGAAGGATGAAAAACTCATCGTTATACAAAATACTCCGGTACCTTTAAATACTAGGTGTGTTTGGTACGGAATAAAATATTTTTTATGTTTTGTAAAATAAGCTCATTAAAAATAAGGAAAATGATTTTCCTAATAAAAGTAGAGAAAATAAGTTGCATAAGTGATGTTCCAAGTTTATTGTCTCCTGATCTCCACCCACCTAACCCATCCAATCCTCACTCTTTGACCATCCCACCTTTCGCCAGACCGCCACCCCTGAAACCCCACTCTCCATTTTTACCCACTTGCATAATGTTTTGCTAGATAATATATAAATGCTTTTGGAATAATAATCTTTTACTTTCTTTATAAATATTAAAAAATAAGTAAGAAATTCACTTATTTAAAAAAAAAAAAAACATTTTTTCGTGAATATATTTATTTTCTTTCATACTAAGCCATCGAAAATGGATCCATATTAACAAAGAGAGAGAGAGATAACTAACACTAATATAAGTTAATCTATCATTATCTAGAGACCTTTAGGATATATGAGGTGTTGATTTTTGGTACGTAACTTAATAATTTCTAACAAAAAGTCATACAAACCTTTACGTTCTCTTTTTTCTTCAATTTGAGATCATTGACCATCATAAAATTTAAATTTTATTTAACGACATGTTTCCGTCGTTATGGAAAAGCCAATGGGAAAGGAATTTGGGCCAAAAAATTTTTGAGTAGTAACTTGGAAATTTCTCGCCTAAGCCAGACTTGGATGAAATCTGAGTCAGGTGAGGTGTAGGGAAATTCGATAATGGATGGGTAAATTAATTATGAGTTTGATCACATGAGTGTATAGCGCCCAAGACGTTAAGGAGCATGTATGGCTTTACGAAATTGAATTCGGGTGAGTAGAATTTCCAAAACTAATCTTGGCGTGAAAGGGTAGTTTTAGAACATCAAGATTTGAAGGTGTGTTGCGAAATGGGAGCTTGGAACTCAAATTCCGAGTTTTTGTCTCTGTGCAAGCCGCTGGGACGGGATTAATTATGCCAGGGCGGGGACGCTTTGGCGGGGTGGGACCCACAGTGGAGGGCCAATCGCGACTTAAATCGGAAAAAAACCCCAAAAATGTTATTTTCTACAAAATCTCGTTCTTAAGAGCTAAGGGGTGACCTAGGGAAGTTTCTCATCAAATTTCCAGGAATTCTCGCGCCAAAGGTAAGTTAATTACTCCCCTAATTTGTATTTCAATTCTTAGAACTTAGAATCCTTGTGAATTATCGTTGGAAGAGGGTTTTGGCCTAACGCTAATGGTGGGAAAAGCCCTAGTTGAGCATTAGGATCATGGGTTTGGCCTTGGGTTGATATTTTGTTATAATCCGGGTAAATTAAGCCTTGTTTATTGATCTTTGCGTTAATTAATTGTTTTAGACCAAGAACAAGCTGAAAGACTCCGAAAAGGGAAGGCCCAAATGTCTTAGGAGTGTCCAGGCTTGGTTTCGAGGTATGTGATGGTTCGACTTCCCGTTGTGTTATATATGCCTGTTAATTGCTCCATTGTTTGCATGCATGTATGTGAATAGGGAAACATGAATTGAATCTAATGAGATGACTAATTATGAACAATTACATGTCATGAACATGTTACTTGACTATGTGACTATGTGCACTTTCATTATGGGTGTGATTGTGACTGTGGTTGTGCTGACTGGATCGGGTGTCACGTTTCGACACATATATTGAACCAGGTGTCACGTTCCGACACATATATATATTGGATCGGGTGTCACGTTCCGACGCACTAACAGTTTGGGTGTGGGTTCCATGAGAGGACCATTGTAACTGTTATATCTACTTGTTATTGATACTATGGAATTGCACATTGCTCCTAAAATGATAATTGAATTATGCATCCTATATATGTGTGTTAATTGTGTTGTAATTACTTGCTTATATTTCGCTTACAGGAGTAGCCGCGTGATCCTACTAGTACATCGTTGTTTCGTGTACTGATAATGCACTTGCTCTTTCCTTGTTGAGTACATGACATCTTCAAGCGGCTACTGACAGACCTCAGCTAGGAGAACATTGACCGATACCGAATTCGAGGGTGAGTTAGTTCTTTCAGGCTGCCATGGATCCATTATTAGTTTAGTCCATTCTTTTCGGACTCAGACTATATATATTCAGACTTTTACTTATGTTTATTTTTCGGGGTTGCACCCTCTTTTTCTTAGACTTGTTGATTAGTAAAGTTTTGGTACAATGACTTTCAGGTCTAGGGGTTGAATTTCCGCGAGATTTATGTGGGTCGTTTTGTTAAACCTTTGAAGTTTGTGGGAACTTCTTGCTTAATTCACCATTTAAATCTGCTTCTGTATCTTTAAATGGTTTAGTTTCTTTAAGTTGCTTAGTCGAGTTGTGGTAGTGGTTCTCCCACCGAAGGGTTAGTGTGGGTGCCAATCACGACGGTTTGGATCGTGACATTATATATATCATTATCAACTATCCTTCTAAGCATTCTGAAAGTGGGAGTTTTCATTCATGTCATTATTTAATCATTTATGTATAATTTCCCTAACGAGAGTTCAATTTTGTGTGAAGAATAAGTTATGCTCCGTATTTTAAATATATATATTTGCCCACGTAGACATAAAAAATAATGCAAAATTATAAATAGTAATGTGTCCACGTGGGCACATATATACCTTTAAAGTACACTATTAAATAGTTCAGGGGGTAAAAAATACGGTATTAAATAGTCTAGGGAGGTAATAGGTCCTTATGAAAGTTTAGTATCGCAATAGCAAATCCGACCAAAGTTGGGGTATTTTTCAGACCTTTATCCCTATTATTTATATGCATCACAGTTTATAGTTTGTGGTGATTTAAGTTTCGTCATTTTTACCCCCCCCCCCCCGGTGGGGACTGTTGCATTTTATTTTGGATACTACTTGTTTATAAGCATGGTTTTATAATTTCGATTTTTTTTTAAACAAAAAAGTATTTTAATTTACGATAAATTAAATAATCAATAAGTAATAATTTATGTATTATAATTTCTACATAACTAAATCCTACATAAATAATACCTACATAACTAATATTTGTATAATTAATACCCACATAATCAATACTTGCATAAGTAATACCCACATTACCAATACTTGCATAACTAATACTCACATAACTAATACATGCATAAATAATACATACATAACTAATACCTATATAACTCTAACCGGTAACCAAACGACCCCTCAGTACACTATTTTTATCTTGCTAATATTACAAGGTTTGACCTATAACGTTTTCAGTTATTTGATTAACAAGGTATTGTATTGCTCGCATCAGGAGGCATTAGAAATAGAATCTAACACATATTGGAGTATCTTAAAGGGACTATCGATATATATATATATATTTATTTTATTCTAATCTAATAATTCTAGTTCCGTTTTTGTTGGTTAAGCTTATACGCAAAATATTGATTTGACTCACTCAAAGTTTGATTTCAAAGAGAATATCACTCTTTCATAATGTATTGTATTGTATTGTACAGTATGGAAGATATAGTGTTTGTCTAGAATGTATTGTTTGATGTTGTTTAATAACATTCTTATTGTTTGGTTTAACTGTATCGTACTGTATTGTAATTTATAAATTTACCAAAATATCCTCTTAATTATTCTAGGGTGGGAAGTTTGACCGGGATTAAATATTATAGGGTAAAGGGTAAAATAGTATTATGAAATATTAAGTAAAGATATAATTAGAAAAAGAAAATAAGTAACAATAGGAACACACCAAATCGGTTGTTCCATAAAATAGGGGGTTTTCATTGTTAAGTAACAACAAAATTTAACAATACAATACAATACATTTTAAGTAACAATCAAAACATACCTTGTATATATGATAACAATACAATGAGTAACAATGATCCAAACATGGTGTACATGTTTGTGGGGGTGCTATCATATCTTAGGGATATGATCTACAAAATTATTTATCATGACTACTATCAAATCATATTAAGATAATAGTTATTCATGAAACAAGTCAAAAATGTGAGTGGCTGATGTCAATAAATATCCACGATCTTATATGAATATAATGCAACATGCATATCTCGAAGAGAATGGAGATATCATAAAGTGGAACAAATTTGCTCAAGTAATAATATGCACGGTTCGTTTGTTTACCAAGTCTCTACCAAATATCGACTGAAACTTTTTAGAAGTTGGTGCATAAAACTAGGGTGTGAATATTCAAGTCTTTGAATTGATATTTCAGCTTGTTGCATCCTTTCTCTCTTTAACAGCCTAATCACAATGTATAACTCAACAAACTCCGAACAAGAATAGAGTTCAAAGCTCCACAAGAACAAATGTGCTGGGAATAAATTTGAATAATGCCACTCTCTCTAAGCCTCGTTCTCAACAGTTGTGGAAAGAATCCTCCTACTGGTTTCACTTGTTGAGCAGCATGTGATTGATATCTACCTAGCTTTTATTACAATTAGTATCTGCTTGTGAGCGACCTTGTTGAGTTAACAAGAGATAGCACATGGATTGATGACATGGAGGTTTCGCTTGGATCAGTGACATGGCACAAATTAGTTAGTTAAGTTGATTGTTGTTAGTATAGTTAGTGAGGTGTAACTAATACAGATTAGTTGGTTAGACAAATGTACAGCTCAGCTAGATTAGTTAGATGATTTCATTCTATATATAAATGTAGCTAAAAGCTTCATATACTCATTACGATTGAATAAAAATTTTCATTTCACATTCTTGTTCTCTTAGCTTAACTAACTCTCTCCTCATCTGAGTTAGGTTAGATATGAGTTTCCTCCATTAATGGAAACTTCTGTATACACATGAATTTCATCATGGTATCAGAGTTGGACAGATCGTGAATAGAGTGTGATTAGGAGTTTTTTCTTGTTATCCATCATTGTTGAAAATAGAGCTCTTAAGTTTCAGAAGTTTCAAGAGTAACAATGGAAACTGAAGGAATTGTTGTTGTTACTGGAAGCAACGCGAATGCATCAGTGACTATAGATCACTATCATCCATTGTATTTGCAGGCTTGTGATACTCCAAGTAACAATCTAATTTCTTTCTCCCTAATTGGTCCAGAGAACTATGCGTTTTGGAGTAGATCAATGAAAATTGGATTAGTAGGAAAGAACAAGTTAGGATTTGTGGATGGAAGACACACAAAGGATAAATTTGACGAATCTTTGCATGAACTTTGGGAAAAATGCAACGCAATTGTGTTATCATGGATAATGAATGATGTGAGCAAGGAATTGTTGATTGGAATCATGTATGCTTCAAGTGCACACAAGGTTTGGATAGATCTGAAAGAGAGATTGGATAAGGTTGATGGATCTAGAGTTTTCCATTTGCACACAGAGATAAACCATTTGACTCAAGGCACATCTTCTATTTCGTGCTATTTTTCAAAGATGAAGGAGTTGTGGGAGGAATTTGATGCCCTTATGCCATGCCCTGGGTGTGAATGTGCAGAATCGAAAAAATATGTTGAGCATTACGAGTACCAGAGACTTTTACAGATCCTAATGGGATTGAATGATTCATATGTGCAATGTCGAAGTCAAATCATGATGAGAACTCCGATTCCAAGCTTGAACAAGGCTTACTCAATGGTGATATCTGAAGAGAGTCGTAGATCACTAGGAAAGGCAATGCATGTAGGTGAATCTATGGATGGAACAACTTTGTTTAGCAACACGAACAAAATAACTAGAAATCCTGGAGGAAGTTATAAGGATGCTGAGAATAATTTCAAGGCAAGGAGGAAAAATAATTTCTATTGTGATCATTGTGGAATAAGAGGTCATACAATAGAAAGATGATGGAAGGTTAATGGATACCCCTCAGATACTAGAGGAAAGAGAAGAATGGGAGGCTACAACTCAGGCAATCAAAATGGATTAGGAGGACTCAACAGCAGTGAAGTATGAAGAACAACAAACACGTGAAAAGGAACTTCATTCAGGTATGGGAAATGTAAATGAAACAGGTCAAAAAGTAGGCATCATGTTTACTCAAGATCAGTATGAACAACTAATGAAGCTGATCAACAAGGACAATGTGACATATGAGAAAAATGTGACAGGTATACTTCATTCCTTCCTTGCCAAACATAACATTGATTATGCTAAATGGATAGTAGACTCCGGAGCAACTAATCACATGAGTTACAACAAAAAAACTGCTTAGTGACATTAGAAGGTTAGATGAAAGATGTCCAAGAAAAGTTTACCTGCCAGATGGTAATGTCATTGAAGTATCATGTATTGGTTCCTATGATTGGAAGATGGGAGTAAGGTTATTAATTTCTTGTACATACCAAAGTTTTAGTATAATCTTCTCTCAGTCTCACAACTAAACAGGGATTTAAGGTGTTTTATCAGTTTTTATCCTGATTTGTGCATCATGTAGGACCTTCACAGTGTAAAGGTGAAGGGGATTGGTAGAGTTGTTGATGGATTGTACAGGATGCAGTTGCAGCTGAAGGATTTTCAAAAAATTATGGTGGCAACTGTACAGTCCAAAAATGTTGATGCACATGTAGACTTAGCAATCTAGCACCAAAGGCTGGGTCATGCTCCTAACAAAGTATTATGGAAGATACCAAACAGGAAGTTTAATTCAAGTAGTAGTAGTAGAATAAAGGATTGTACCATTTGTCCATTAGCTAGACAAGGGAGATTGCCTTTTCCTACTGGAATAATAGACTTACTACACCATTAGAAATTATACATGTTGATGTATGGGGACCTTATAGAGTGTGTAATCATGATGGGAGTAGATATTTTCTTACTTTGGTTGATGATCATATTAGAATAACTTGGATTTTTCTGTTGAAGTTGAAGAGTGATGTAATTGTGATCTTGAAACAGTTTTTTGCATTAATAAAAACTCAGTTTGGTGCAACTGTCAAAGTTTTTAGAAGTGATAATGGTACAGAGTTTTTTTAACTTAGAATGTAATGCTTATGTCACGTCCCGAGCTACCCCCGAGATGCGGACATGGGACCTAGGATCACAAGTGACCCCAAGCTAACCCTGTTGGCATGATCATGAACATACTAAAGATAATAAACTGATGCGGAAGTTAAATCATAAATAAATCTGAAAAGATGGGGAATACCCATATACTATAACTGAATATATCAAATCTGAGAGTTTAATACAAAAGAAATATCAAACTCAAAACACTAAGTTGAATCTAACTATGTCTGAATTAAGCCTCTAAACTGACTAGAAATGTTGGGACATGCCCCAATTAGATCTAGCAAAACTGAAACTAAAGACTAAAAGCGATAAAGATAAACATGTCACTAGTCCTCAAAGAATGAGGACTCACCACTGATGTTGCTGAACTGGAAATCGGGAACCGATCTAAGCGTGATCTGGATACTGAGAACCTGAACCTACATCACGAGAAGATGTAACGCACGTATGCATCAGTACTTGAAGGGTACTGAGCATGCAAGATAGAGTAAAGCTGAAATAACATATAACTGAACAAAGCAATAAAGCAATGAAATAATCTGAACATGATATAGATACTGAAAATACTGAATACTGAGCTAATTGAATGCACTAACCAAATTTATAACATGTTGGGACTGAATACTGATTGTACTGAAATAATGCAATAGAGTCTGACTGAACTGTGGGAGCTACTAATAACCGACATAAAACCACATGAGCTAAATGTGGAGTCTGATGTATACGCCCCATCGAGAGGACCCACTATACCCTGCCAGAGGTATAGAGGCATACTAGCGTGATCACTAAACTGATGTTGCCCACAGAGGGGACTTACACCTACGTGGCTCGTAGTTCTGGGACTATATGGGTACGCTGAACCCTAGTCCAACTCGGTATTATGCTACTCCCAATGAATTAAGTAATTAATACATTATGACTGAATTTCTGTAAGTTACTGGATAGCTCGAACTGAACATGCAAACTGAGAATGCAACAATTAATCTGATAATGATGCATTCATAAACTGAGGCATGTATAACTGAATACTGAAATATCTGACCTAGCATGTGTAATTCAAGAACTAAAGAAATACATAGCTAGGGTTCTGAAATTCATGCGATAAACTAGCAATAACATGATAATCTGATTTGGAACATTTAAATAACTAATTCATGATGATCTGTTCAAATTCTAGAAACCCTAAGTCTGTTCATAATCATGGAATCAAGAATCTGACTGAATTCTAGGGACCTAATGGGCGAAAGGAACCCACTAGTGAAATCCCACATACCTAGTGACGAATTCCACGGAGAAATCTTTCGATTTCGGGGATGGAACTGAAGAAACCTCGCTGCATTCTTGAACTAGGGTTCTTGACCTTTTTCTCCTCTCTTGCTTCTAATTTTCTAAGTTTGATTAATGATTTTGACTAAGGTAAGTTCTAGTTATGTTTCTAGGCTTAAATTGATTAAAACCTCATGATTTAGGGTCTAAACGATGTATCTTAGGGGTTAAATGAAATAGGAAAAGACCAAAAGACCCTTGAATTAACTGCTGTCGGAGTGACTGACGGAATGGACCTACGGTCCCTCAATCAATCGACGGTCCGTCGATTGGGTTAGTAGGTCGAGTCTGCCTGACAGGGCTTCACTAAAACGGGCATAACGTTTTATTCGGAGGTCAGAATTTAGCAAACTCGGTGGCGTTGGAAAGCTAATTCAATTATATATCTAACCATAGGTCATGGGACATATAATTCATTCTGTGATAAGAGTTATGACCATCTGAAGTTGACCCATCAGAATTTTCAGCTAACTGGCTGCTGACCCTCGTCTACGGTCAGACCTACGGACCGTGGGTCTGTCCGTGAGTCGGACTTAGCCAATTTTCTGAGCTGGTTTGGGGAGGGGTTGCAATGGTGAACCACGGACCACCAGCACGGCAGTGGTCTGACCTACGGTCCGTGGATGGTGATCGTAAGTTGCACCTGCAACTTCTCAAAATTTGCATTTTTGGTCCGTTTCGAATACGGGGTGTTACAGCTTAGTTTCAATCTTATGGGATGATCCATCAGAGTTCATGTGTACATACACCTCAACAAAATGACTTAGTTAAGAGAAAACACAAACATATTTTAGAGGTTGCTAGAGCAATAAGACTTCAAGGTCATTTACCTCTCAAATTTAGGGGTGAGTGTGTCCAAAATGATGTTTACATCATCAATAGATTGCCCTTGTTTGTTCTGAATGGCAAATCATCTTTTGAATTACTGTATGGTAGAAGTCCTTCTCTACAACACATGAGAACTATTGGATGTTTATGTTTTGCAACCATCACAAAAGGAGACAAGTTTGAACCTAAGTCTATGGGGGCAATTCTCATGGGATACTCAGCCACTCAGAAGGGATATAGGTTATATAACTTGTTGACTAACAGTTTTTTTGTTAGAAGGGATGTACAATTTAGGGAATCAATCTTTCCATTTCAACTCTTGCAAACTGGCAAGTTGACCTTGTTTCCAAATGGTGTTATGACCATTGATTTAGCCTCCATTTCTGTTGTTGTATATAATCCAGCACCTATGACTCCTCAACATGTTGACATTGATGGATCCACTGATGTGGTGGCTGATGTAACTTCTCCTGGTTCAGTACCATCTCTTGTCCCTGCAGTTGTTGAGGAAGTTAGAAGATCTACCAGACCAAAAGCTCAGCCTTCATGGATGCATGAATATATTTGCAGCTATAAGCCTCACACAAGCTCCTCTAACTCCTGTCAATATCCTATGTCCAACTACATGTCAACTTCAGGCTTATCTGGTAAATATCAAGCTTTTCTAACCAAGCTTACTTCCTTAAAAGAGCCTCAAAGTTATGTTGAGGCTGTTCTAGATCCTAAATGGATTCTAGCTATGAATCAGGAGCTTTAGGCTCTCCAAGATAACAACACTTGGTCTTTAACTGATTTACCACCACATAAGGTGGCTATTGGATGCAAATGGGTATACAAAATCAAGTACAAGGACAATGGTGATGTTGATAGATATAAAGCCAGACTAGTAGCTAAAGGTTATAATAAGCAAGAGGGAATAAACTATCAACAGACCTTTTCCCCTGTGGTGAAAATGTTACAGTGAGGGTTGTTCTTGCCCTTGCAGCTTCTCATTATTGGTGCCATCACCAAATGGAGGTATACAATGCCTTCTTGCAAGGAGATTTGATAGAAGAGATGTATATGCAAGTCCCACAGGGAATTCCCAGCCAGGGGGAGAATACAGTATGCAGGTTGCAAAAATCCCTCTATGGACTCAAACAAGCCTCAAGGCAATGGAACTTGAAGCTTACTGAGGCATTACTTGACTCTAGCTTCACTCAAAGTCACTTTGATTATTCCTTGTTCACTGTCACGATCCAGGGATACCCCCTAGACGTAACACGGCTTACTTGACCCCGAAGGGGTTTCATACAAGCACTTAGCATATCATGACATAATAACATAGGGGAAAATGTGGAAAATTTAAAACTTTCTTTACAATCGAAGTCTTTCAAATAATAAGAGAGAGTCTATGACACTATGTCTCAAACCATCTATAACATTTGAATTAAAACTCTTGAATACAATCTTAGTGGCACGGCCCTTAAAAAAGTCTAAAACATAAAAGAAAGACGTAAATGACATATGGTCAGCCCTCGAATACTATGAGGATTCACAAATCTTCTTCTTCTTGATCTACTAAGGTCCTAGCCACGAGGATGGCATCCAATATCTCGAAAGCCTACACTTATAGAAAATGTAGAAAGATGGGGTTAGCACAAAATGTACTAAGTATGGAAGTCATGCATAAAAAAATCCTTAAAATATGCATAGAAGGGACATTTTATTTAAAACCATGTTATATGCCACTTTTGAGCATCATCTTTGAAATAGTTGGAGAATGTAGCTCATAAGTGTCACAACCCGTCATGATGGCACCTATGTTCCCAACCAATAGGTAAGCCAAACCAACATATTTTACCAATCTTAACTAACTAATGAGGTAGAAAGGTAAACAACGAGTAAAAATCTCTGACACTAAGTTCTTAATAAATACGACATCCGAAAAACTAGAATACCACCCAACAATTGGTGTCATAAGTACAAGAGCCTCTAAATATGATGCAAGTCTGAAATTAAATGACAAATCCAAACATAAGAGATATTATGTCTGAATACTAAAATAACAGAATAAATAAAAGGTAGAGGGAGGTGTGGGCCACGGAACAGCCAAGCAGCTCACCACAACTCCAAGATACTCCAAGCTCGAACTCAAAAAGCTCCACGAGATGTGCTCGTATTCCGAATCGAATTTGCACCACAAAAGAGTGCAACAAGTGTAGTATGAGTACGAAACCACGTGTACGCAGTGTATCTCATAGACCGCCAACGAAGAAGTAGTGACAGGAGTTTAAATAATAAAAAAAATAAGTCTTTTACTTATACAAGTCTACAGAACACTTACCAGCCGAGTTTCATCAAAATAAGGATAATCAAACTTGACATACTGTACAACCACCAATAAAGCACGTAATCAACAATAATAAATGATGTAATGAGATGCAGTGCAATATGACACCATGAAATGATATGCCTCAGAATGCCAAGTACTCTCTCAACCGTATATACATGATACTCCTCAAAAATACATCGAGAGTTCATGACCCATGGGGGACTCGCGAGGTCCATATACCAACACGGACGATCTCCACGTGTCTGTGCTGACAATCTCAAAGTACTATCATAAAATCAAACAATTTCCGCACGGACAGTCTCCACGTAACCAAAATATAATCTTAACATCTCACCATCCCCAGCACGGACGATCTCCACGTGCCCAACTTATACTCAATCTCATGTCAATGCATGTGCACAGTATAATCTCAAATAAAAGGGATGATGATGCATCTCAAACAATCAAATATCAGCATGATACATAACCACCTCAACCATCACAAGTATACGGGTTCAAATAAGAACACAATCACACCAAATAATCTCAAATAAAAGGGATGATGATGCATCTCAAACAATCAAATATCAGCATGATACATAACCACCTCAACCATCACAAGTATACGGGTTCAAATAAGAACACAATCACACCAAATAATCTGTCAATAATATATCAGCTAATGTTCATATGCTTTGGCATTCTCGGATTAAAATCCGCATTCTATAGTAATAAATTTTCCATTTATAGCGTCGGTACTCGTACCAATGCCCGTCACATTATTGGTACGAGACCCCTATCTTTCGCTCTTACCTATTGTCTATTCCATTTTTTAATCTTTAAAATTAGAAAAACGTCCTCCAACGAAGTCTAAAAGTCTTAACATACCTTGAATGCCGAACACGTGCCACGAACCCTCAAGATTTATCCTTCCCTTTTCGCAAAGCTTCAGAACGTTCCCAATCTACCAATTATGCAATATTTTGTAAGTGAATGAGTCAGTATACACCCATATTGCTATATGTTAATCTATATCCCCAAATACTCATCTAAATTTATAATCATTTTCTTAAATCTCAAGCGTAGGGTTAAGTCTTGATCTCTCCAAATATCTTAATCTACTAATATTGATATAATATAATACACCTAACATCTAAACATTCTAGTTTCCTTCCAATATAGTCATTAATAAGGATCCTAATTATTACCTAAAGATTTCCCCTTTATCCTAATAATTCCAGAAAAGGCACAACGTTGCAGTATTTCAATTTTCCAATTTGGAACCATCTTTTATTTTCTAATACCAATCTAATTGCTAACAATATAATACTAATAATTAACCATCACAGACTTTGACCCATTAATTCTTATCACGCCATCCTTATTTAGTCTATAATTAAGATAAATTACTAATAATGCTATTAAATTATAATATGCCAAGAATCATAGTAGCTAAATTTCAAGCCTAGTGTTAAGCCTCAATCCCTCCAAGTATCTCAAATTCAATGCTAATCATATAATGTACATTTAATAATTTATTACATATCTCACTATATTAAAACTAGATTTACAATATGACAAATAATTAATAACAATTGAATTGAACCACTGGTTACAAAACCAGTGGCGACCCTCAGAAACAAAAGGGTTTCGCCCTTCATTAATGCACCTCAATATGACCCCCAAACGTTTTCCCTGAACCTCATTAATTACATCAATTATACTACTAAAATTAGCAATGAACAACAGGTCCCAAACACGAAGAAGACAAACAGAATTATCTTCTACCACTATAATCCAATTAACTAACATCTATCCCTACCACTTTTGCACCATACTATCCCACTAAATCTTAAGAAAAACATAATATATCTTTATTATAAAAATTCAATAACACAATTTGGTTGAAAGTTTCACCTAAAATACACGATTCATGAGCAACTCTTCTGCCCACGCCGTCGGTGCTCGTTTATATTTTTTTTCTCAAGTTATGATACAATACCCATTTAATCCCTCTAACTTAATTCAATACATGGACAAGTGGTAACTATTAATTATGGATGTGACCCACTAACTATTCAACTATAATACTCATTTAACAAAAATTCATCAACTAGATACTCATAGTTACCGAACAGTTTAAAATACTCTTTTAAATTTTCTGAAAAGAATCAGAATAGTCTTAGTTTTTAAAATGACCTAGCGGGTCGTTACATCACCTACCACTTAAACAAACGTTCGTCCTCGAATGGTAAAAGAATAGAACTCACCTGAACGCTCAAAAAGCTGAGGATATTTACTTCTCATGTCTGACTCGGTCTCCCATGTAGCCTCCTCTACTAGACGATGCTTCCATTGAACCTTTACTAAAGTAATCTCTTTCAACCTCAACTTTCGAATTTGCCTATCCAAAATGGTTATCGACTCCTACTCAAAAGTCAAATTCTGATCAGGTAACACTGAATCCCATTGAATCACATGAGCACCACCCTGATGATACTTTTTCAACATCGAAATATGAAATACGGGATGAACACCCGACAAACCAGGTGGCAAAGCCAACTGATACGCTACCTCACCAATACGCTCCACAATCTCGAAAGGGCCAATATACATTGGGGTCAACTTTCCTTTCCTTCCAAATCTCATCACACCTTTCATGGGTGAAACCTTCAATAGAACCCTCTCTCCAACCATAAACTCCAAATCACGAACCTTTCGATCTGCATAACTCTTTTTCCTACTCTAAGCGATGAGAAGTTTATCTTGGATCAACTTGACCTTCTCCAAGGACTCCCTCAGCAAATCTGTACCCCACGGTCTAACCTCAAATGTATCAAACCAACCAAGTGGAGATCAACATCTCCTACCATACAAAGCCTCAAATGGTTCCATCTCAATGCTCGAATGGTAACTATTATTGTAAGAAAACTCCGCTAATGGCAAGAACTGATCCCAGTGACCACCAAAGTCGATCACACACGCCTGCAACAAGTCCTCAAGAACCTGAATAGTCCGTTCAAACTGACCGTCAGTCTGAGGGTGAAAAGTTGTACTAAGATCCACCCAAGTGCCCAATTACTTCTGCATAGACCGCCAAAACTGAGATGTAAATTGGGTTCCACGATCTGAAATAATAGAAATGGGAACCTCATACAAGCGAACTATCTCTCGAATATAGATCTTGGCTAACTTCTCTGAATTATAGGTAGTCTGAACTGGTACAAAGTGTGCAGACTTAGTCAGTCGATCCACGAAGACCCATATAGCATCAAACTTACCCAAGGTACATGGCAGCCCTACCACAAAGTCCATAGCAATGCGCTCCCACTTCCTCTCAGGTATGGGCATCCTCTGGGTCACACCTCCAGACTTTGGTGTTCATACTTCACTTGCTGACAATACAAACACTAAGATACAAAATCTACTATGTCCCACTTCATACGACACCAACAATAATGTTGCTTCAAGACACGATACATCTTTCTAGCTCCAGGATAAATAGAGTACCTCGAACTATGTGCCTCTTCCATGATGAGTCTAGTCAAACCACATGTCTGAGGAACACATATACGACCTTTTATCCTCAAAACACCCTCACTATCAAGAATTGCATCTTTGGCTTCTCCTTTTGACACCTTATCTCGAATCTTACATAAATCACCATCATTAAACTGTTGAGTCTGAATATACTCCAACAAGGATTACCTAGCCTCCATATAAGCCAAAACCTTACCAGATTCTGAAATATCAAGCCTCATAAAGCTATTGGCCAAGGATTGGACATCCCTAGCTAAAGGATGCTCGCCAACCTGTAACATGGCTAGACTACCCATACTTACCACCCTTCGACTCAAGGCATCTGCTACCACATTTGCCTTTCCTGAATGATAAAGAATAGTCATGTCGTAGTCTTTGAGCAACTCCAACCATCTCTGCTGCCTCAAATTGAGATCTCTCTGATTGAATATATACTGTAGACTACGATGATCCGTGAACACCTTACAATGCACACCATAAAGATAATGCCTCTAAATTTTCAATGCAAACACAACAGCCAATAATTCCAAATCATGAATAGGATAATTCTTCTCATGAACCTTCAACTACCTTGAAACATAAGCTATCACCTTCCCCTTCTGCATCAATACGCAACCAACACCGATTCGAGAAGCATCACAATATACAACAACATTCTCTCTCTCCACGGGTAGGGTCAAAATCAGAGCAGTAGTCAATAAAGTCTTGAGTTTTTGAAAACTCACCTCACATTCATCAAACCACTGGAAAACCACTTCTTTTTGGGTCAATCTAGTTAATGGGGATGCAATGGATTAGAACCCCTCTACAAACCGTCATGTTTAGGTGGGAATAGTTCGGTCAAAATCAAACCGCTTTCACTAAAAAGAACTTGTCAAAAAGGCTATCCCGTGAAATACCTCCGATTACTTTTTTCCAAAAAGATTTTCTGCTTTTTAAGATTCCGTTTATGGCTATTATATAATATTAGAACATCGTTATCAAAGATAAAGTAGGAAAGTGTTGGGCACGATCTCGAAGCATGGTAAGATGTTATCATTTTCAATGATACCATTAGCACTTCTTCAGCAAAAATCAACAGGCTAGGTTTGGAACCCTTGTCGCAGTCCTCGAGAAGCTAGAAAGTACCCATGTGGCACACCATCCACTAACTTGCAAGGCCTAAGAAACTCCGAATCTCAGTAACCAAAGCACGTCTGACCCAATATCGAACCGCCTCAATCTTCTTAGGATTCACCATAATACCTTCCTTGGATACTACATGTCCCAAGAATGCTACCGAACTAAGCCAAAACTCACACTTTGAAAACTTTGCATAGAGTTTCTTCTCCTTCAGAATCCCAAGCACAATCCTCAAATGATGCTCGTGTTCCCCGTACTACGGGAGTAGATCAATATATCATCTATAAAGACAATAACAAAGGAATCCAAGTACGGTTTGAACACTCTGTTCATCAAGTCCATAAAAGTTGTTGGGGAATTGGTCAATCCGAAAGACATCACCAAAACTTTGTAATGGCCATAACGTGTTCGAAAAGCTGTCTTAGGGATATCCTCCGCTCTAACCTTCAACTGATGGTAGCCGGATCTCAAGTCAATCTTGGAGAAAACAGAAGCACCCTGCAGCTGATCAAATAAATCATCAATACAAGGTATCGGGTACTTATTTCTGATGGTTACGTTATTTAACTGTCGATAGTCAATACACATACTCATAGATCCATCTTTCTTCTTCACAAATAACACTAGAGCACCCCAAGGAGATACACTCGGTCTAATAAAACCCTTGCTCAACAAATCCTGCAACTGTTCCTTCAACTCTTTCAATTCAACCGGTGCCATAAGATAAGGAGGGATGGAAATAGGCTGAGTGTCTGGCTCTATGTCAATACAAAAATCAATATCACGATCAGGTGAAAGTCCTAGTAAGTCTGTCGGAAATACCTCTGAAAATTCACTCACTACCGGAATAGACTCAAGCATAGGAGTCTCAACACTAGTATCTCGAATGTGCACCAAGTAAGCCAAACATCCTCTCTCTACCAAGTGACAAACCTTAAAAAATGATATCACCCCTTCAGGAGGGTGACTAAGAGAACCTCTCCATTCTACTATAGGAATTCTAGGCATAGCTAATGTAACTGTCTTGGCATGACAATTTAAAATTGCGTGATAAGGAGATAACCA
Organism: Solanum stenotomum; assembly: GCF_019186545.1. Lineage (NCBI taxonomy): Eukaryota > Viridiplantae > Streptophyta > Magnoliopsida > Solanales > Solanaceae > Solanum > Solanum stenotomum. Next base: position 21,673,362 of record NC_064284.1, read on the forward strand.
ATCCATACCAAGAATCACATCAAAATCTACCATATCTAAGACCTTTAAATCTGCATGAGTGTCATATCCCATCAAGGTAACTATACATAATCGATACACCCGATCTACCACTATAGAATCCCCGACAGGAGTAGAAACATATACCGGCAAATCAAGAGACTCACATACTATATCCAGACTCGAAGCAAAATATGTGGACACATAAGAATAAGTAGAGCCTGGATCAAATAATACAATAGCTTGTCGATGACAAACCGAAATAATACCTGTGATAACAGCTGAAGTCTCAGCCTCTGGCCTACCCGAAAAAGCATAACAGTGAGAACGACCGCCTTCAGATTGTAAATCTCCACGACCACCACCTCGACCAGAAGGGGAACCACCTCTACCTGAATAAAAACCACCTCTACCACTATGTACACCTCCCCTAGTTGGAGGTTGTGCAGCCCTGAAAGTCGAAGCCTGAGAACGTAAACCCCCACGTCTGGTCCTAGGGCAATTTCTCACAAAGTGTCTTATATCACCACACTCAAAACAACCCTTACAAGACGTAGGCTAATGAAAGGAACCTGAATGACCAGAATGTCCCCCACGGCCTATAGGTCTAGAGAATGAACCATGTGAAGTATGCACCGAACTGGAAGAACTATGCCCAGCGTACCCAGCCTCAGATGCTGGTATAACAGCATAAATGATTTTGCTAGACTGAGAGTGATAACATCTCCCTAAGTAACCTCGACTCTTAGGATGAGCACAATCACCTAAATGGCGGGTCCTCTTACCCTCACGTTGCTCAAATCCCTCACGTCAAATCATCTCCAACTCTTTAGCATCATCTACCATATTTTGGAATGGAACACCAGAAGTAGCAACCTGAGAATCTCCCAAACGAATCAGAATAATCAACCCCTTAACAAACCTTCTCACTCTATCAGGCTCTGTGGGAAGTATCATTGAAGCACGCCTAGCCAAGACATGGAATTTACCCTCATGCTCTGCGACTGACATACCATTTTGTTGCAAACCCTCAAACTCGGCCCTCTTATGCTCCCTCTCACTGCATGGAACAAACTTGGCTAGAAATACCTGAGTAAACTGAGTCGTGGAGGGGATCCAGCTGGCCTACTACTAATATAATTCCTCCACCACTGCTTGGCAGAGCTAGTCATCTGAAACGTTGTGTAGTCAACTCCATGAGACTCCACTAATCCAAGATTGTGCAACCTCTCATGACAACTAACTATAAATTCATATGCATTCTCAGTTAAGTCACCAGTATAAGTTGGAGGATTCATTTGTTCATCAATGGTCATGGAAGGCCTGTTCGCCAAGTGTGATGCAATACCTGGAAATTCCATACTATCTAAACGGGGAGCAACAGCAGCAGCTGGCTGAGTCCTGGGAGCCTGAGAATCTGGAGCAACCATCAGATCTGAAGTCTGACCTCCAACACGGGTCTGTGAAGCATCAGATGTGACAGGCAAAGTTCCCGCCTGAGCCATCCCCTCTAGAAGTCCTAACATACGAGCCAAGGTATCTTGAACCACAGGGGTGGCAATAATACTGGGTGGAGCCTAAATTGGTCCATCCCCCTCGACACGATCCTGCACATCCCCATGAATAACATTTGCATTAGGAGGTACTGTCCTATAATGGCCATAGGTAGCTAATGGTACTTGCTCTTCAATGGGTGCTGCAATACGACCCCTACCCTGACCTCGACCTTGACCTCGTCCTCTGCCTCTACCTCGGATAGTGCTCCTAGAAGTAGGTGCAGGAATAAGCTCCTGATCACCATTTGCAGATGTACGAGTCCTCACCATCTGAGAGAATAAGATATCAAGATTAGAATTTCAACAAGGTAAAGTGTGCACGATAAGGAAGAAAGAACAAAATTTTCCTAAATGTCATATAGCCTTTCAAAGATAGGTATGGACGTCACCATACCAATCCACAAGACTCTACTAGACATTGCTCTTGTAATCATGAGACGGATGAACCTAGGGCCTGATACCAAATTGTCACGACCCAAAATCACAAGTCGTGATGGCACCTATGTTCCCAACCAATAGGTAAGCCAACCCAACATATTTTACCAATCTTAACTAACTAATAAGGTAGAAAGGCAAACAACGAGTAAAAATCTCTAACACTAAGTTCTTAATAAATACGACATGTGGAAAACTAGAATACCACCCAACAATTGGTGTCATAAGTACAAGAGCCTCTAAATATGATACAAGTCTGAAACTAAATGACAAATCCAAACATAAGGGATATTCTGTCTGAATACTAAAATAAAAGAATAAATAAAAGGAAGAGGGAGGTGTGGGCTACGGAACAGCCAAGCAGCTCACCACAACTCCAAGATACTCCAAGCTCGGACTCAAAAAGCTCCACGAGATGTGCTCGTACTCCGAATAGAATCTGCACCACAAAAGAGTGCAACAAGTGTAGTATGAGTACGAAACCACGTGTACCCAGTGTATCTCATAGACCGCCAACGAAGAAGTAGTGGCAGGAGTTTAAATAATTAAAAAACATAAGTTTTTTACTTATACACATCTATAGAACGCTTACCAGACGAGTTTCATCAAAATGAGGATAATCAAACATCACATAATGTACAACCACCAATAAAGCACGTAATCAATAATAATAAATAATGTAATGAGATGCAGTGCAATATGACACCATGAAATGATATGCCTCAGAATGCCAAGTACTCTCTCAACCGTATATACATGATACTCCTCAAAAATACATCGAGATTCATGACCCATGGGGGACTCGCGAGGTCCATATACCGACACGGACAATCTCCACGTGTCTGTGCCGACAATCTCAAAGCACTATCATAAAATCAAACAATTTTTGCACGGACGGTCTCCACGTTCCTAAAATATAATCTTAACATCTCACCATCCCCAGCACAGACGATCTCCACGTGCCCAACTTATACTCAATCTCATGTCAACGCATATGCACAGTATAATCTTAAATAAAAGGGATGATGATGCATCTCAAACAATCAAATATCAGCATGATACATAACCACCTCAACCATCACAAGTATACGGGTTCAAATAAGAACACAATCACACCAAATAATCTGTCAATAATATATCAGCTAATGTTCATATGCTTTGGCATTCTCGGATTAAAATCCGCATTCTATAGTAATAAACTTTCCCTTTATAGCTCTGGTACTCGTACCAATGCCCGTCACATTATTGGTACGAGACCCCCATCTTTCGCTCTTACCCATTGTTTATTCCATTTTTTAATCTTTCAAATTAGAAAAACGTCCTCCAACAAAGTCTAAAAGTCTTAACATACCTTGAATGCCGAACACGTGTCACGAACCCTCAAGATTTGTCCTTCCCTTTTCGCAAAGCTTCAGAACGTTCCCAATCTACCAATTATGCAATATTTTGTAAGTGAATAAGTCGGTATACACCCATATTGTTATATGTTTATCTATATACCCAAATACTCATCTAAATTTATAATCATTTTCTTAAATCTCAAGCATAGGGTTAAGTCTTGATCTCTCCAAATATGTTAATCTACTAATATTGATATAATATAGTACACCTAACATCTAAACATTCTAGTTTCCTTCCAATATAGTCATTAATAAGGATCCTAATTATTACCTAAAGATTTCCCCTCTATCCTAATAATTCCAGAAAAGGCACAACGTTGCAGAATTTCAATTTTCCAATTTGGAACCATCTTCTATTTTCTAATACCAATCTAATTGTTAACACTATAATACTAATAATTAACCATCACAGACTTTGACCCATTAATTTTCATTTAGTATATAATTAATATAAATTATTAATAATGCTATTAAATTATAATATGCCAAGAATCATATTAGCTAAATTTCAAGCCTAGTGTTAAGCCTCAATCCCTCCAAGTATCACAAATTCAATGCTAATCATATAATATACATCTAATAATTTATTACATATCTCACTATATTAAAACTAGATTTACCATATGACAAATAATTAATAACAATTGAATTTAACCACTGGTTACAAAACCAGTGGCGACCCTTAGAAACAAAAGGGTTTCGCCCTCCATTAATGCACCTCAATATGACCCCCAAATGTTTTCCCTGAACCTCATTAATTGTATCAATTATACTACTAAAATTAGCAATGAACAACAACTCCCAAACACGAAGAAGACAAACAAAATTATCTCCTACCACTATAATCTAATTAACTAACATCTATCCCTACCACTTTTGCACCATACTATCCCACTAGATCTTAAGAAAAACATAATATATCTTAATTATAAAAATTCAATAACACAATTTGGTTGAAAGTTTCACCTGAAATACACGATTCACGAGTAACTCTTCTGCCCACGCCGCCGGTGCTCGTTTATATTTTTTTTTCTCCAGTTATGATACAATACCCGTTTAATCCCTCTAACTTAATTCAACAGATGGCCAAGTGGTAAATATTAATTATGGATGTGACCCACTAACTATTCAACTATAATACTCATTTAACAAAAATTCATCAACTAGATACTCATAGTTATCGATTAGTTTAAAATACTCCTTTAAATTTCCCGAAAAGAGTCAGAATAGTCCTAGTTTTCAAAACGACCTAGCGGATCATTACAATAAGACAAACCATGCACAATTCATCATAACATAAAGGATATCATCATAATCACAAACATAGTCTCCAACACAACATAATGCATACTCCAATCTTCACAAGACATAGTTCACATTCAGAATTACATACGAAGATCATATCATCATAATAGAACTATCACATTAGCAACCCTAAGCCATACTTTTGCAATGCATAGATAGGATCCTGTCACGACCCAAGCCTAGGGCCTAGACGTGATCGGCGAATGGGCAACCCGAAGGAACCCCAAACAAGCCTCATAGCATATCATTACACATCCTTGGTCGTGGAAGCAATTAAAATGACCATAAGCGATAAGCATAATCAAGGGGAAATCGGGACTAAGGGAGCAAGAAAAAAAAAGGGAATGATATATAAATACCATAGATGAGTCAAGCTCAAGCATAATACACAACTTGTCCAACACCACCTCTAAACATGGGTACTTACCGGGGGCCAAGACAAACTACCGGGCTCACCCTCATAGTCAATACATAACTAAAAAGGAAAAGGCTTATACATAGCAAGAGATCATAAGCAACGTCCCCGGAATGGAGAACTCACCAATAACCTCAATAGAAAATCGTATTAGCCACGCGGAGGAGGATGGTCAAGCGATGCTCCGGTCCCTACATGGTGACATCATGTAGGCATAGAGTATGCATTAGTACGTTTAAATGTACTAAGTATATGGGATGCAATGCAATGCAAGAATAGATGGACATCGTAGGCAAAATGCATAATCATACCTGATAGATAGCATATTAATGAGATGATATGTATAATGATGCTTGAATAAATAATCATATTTAGTGGGGCGTAGTTCATGTGTGGCGAGTGACTATCCATATAGTATTTCCAAGGTCTACCACCCCCTTGAAGAGGCGAAAGAGGTACAAACCCCTCAATGTGGTTATCCAGGCCTACCACCCCTCGAGCTAGGGACCAAGGTACAAACCCCTCAATATGGTTATACGGGCCTACTACCCCCCGTACTAGGCAACCAAGGTACCAACCCCTCGATACGGTTACCCGGGCCTACAACCCCCCGAGCTAGGCTTGGTCGACTCACAACACTATATAGAAAAAATCATATACATATATCCATTTCATCATCATTTCAATAATTATATGACCATCCGACTCATAGGACGTACCTTCCATTTCCTAAGAATTCTATAAGTGGGCATTTTATCAAACACATGGTGGGCCACTGTTCATGTAAATAAAATCATGTATTTCAAGAGTACTAAGTCCAACCAATTCCAAAATCCATATAAATCAGCCCACCAACAACAGACATATATATATATATATCAACCTTCATAATTTGATCATGGAAGCATGAAAACCATAAACATCACATAATAATTCAATTTCATGATAATATACAAAATAGACCATAATAGGGTGTGTAGTAGTAATTCCATACTTCAAGAGTTCATAAATAACCATAAGGACCCATAAACTTGAAGTAGTAATAGAGGATAAATGGTTGGACTTGTGGAAAGGAAGGTTTCCACAATCAAACCCGCATACCTCAACTTTGGAGACTCCTTGATGAAGATTGGAATGGAGAATTGAAGCTTGAGATTGAGTCTTGAATCCAGAATTAGAGCTTGAGATCTTTGAATTTGGTTGAGGATCTTGGTGGAATTTTGGAGAGGGCTTAGAGAGTGTTTTTGAAGTTAAAAATGACTAAGTATGGGGCATATCCCCTATTAAAAAAAACATCCCCAACACTTAGCCTCAAAAATGAGGCTTAAAAAAATAATAGCTCACTGGAAATTGCAAATCTGCACAGACAGGTTTTACGAAAATGGTCATAACTCCTTCATCCTAACTCAGAATGAGGTGAAACCAAGTGCATTGGAAAGCTAACTCAAAGAGATTTAATTTAATAGGTTGTGGCCCTTCTAGTTCCTTGTGTTCTAAGAGATATTCCCCTTTAAAGTTGACCCTCCAAATCGCATTTTTTTGCGATTTTTGAATTTTGATACGGTTGCTCTAAAATTCGGGTTAGATCCATTTCCCACTCAATTTGACCCCATGAATAAGAATATGAAGTTGAATTTCCGAAATCATGCATAGATTTTGAGATATATGGAAATTACAATTATAGGTGTTCCCGAAGCACATTTTCGGGCATTTTTTTTTTGGGTCATTTCAGATCCCATAATCCTATCTACACTAAGTATCACTTCTAGGACACCATGATCATGCATAACATACCTTGACCTTATCCACAGCCAACACTCATAGACAAGGAGATATTCATGTTCATCTCTTGTAATAAGTAAAGTCACCCATAGCAACAATCACATCATGCCTACATAAGTTCATATATCTTCATAGCATAAGGAAACTACACCATAGCTCCTTTATAAGTCTATTTGTGCAATGTATAAGTGAAGTCCCAAACCCTCACTCACACTAAGTAAAGCTCATTAAGAAGTGATAAGTATAGTTCATGTTCATAGTTCATATAAAACATACATTTATCTCATAATCATCATATCATAAGAGAGACATACCATGCCCACTCTCAAAGTTTACTTGTGCAATGCATGAATGAAGTCTCATACCCTCATTCACACTAAGTAGAACCTCTTGAGGAACCATAATACATAACTCATGTTCTTATCATAATTCATATTCTTATCATATAGGGAAATATAGCCTTAACCGACATAGACCATGTGAGCTACATGGAATCTGATGTCATGTAACCCCACACCAAATGAAGGTGTCCTACTTGCCTAAGGTAAAACTAAATGTATTAGCTTTTAGGTGGATCCACTAACTAAAGTCCTATGTGGACACATATTTATGGGATAGGGAGATTGCTTCTAGACACCCGACCTATTGTATTGGCGGAGGAGTTTCCATCTCATGAGAATAATCTAGATGACTCGGCATATTGTATTGACGGGAGAGCCTCTACCTCATTTACCATATCCACTCGGTGCTAAGTATTATTCCCCAAATTATACATAATTAGTCTTGAATTGCATTTACATATGTGAAGGAATACTTTGCCCTTCATTCAATACAACTCATAAAATAGCTCATAAATTCATTTAGGCGAGAATGGACTTTCAACCTTCATAAACAAACATAATTCAACCTTTAAAAGCAACTTGAAAGGAATCCATGGGGTTGAGTTGAAACCCTAGCTAATTGAGTTTTCTAGATTCACTACTAAAAAATCAGTGTTTAGCGACGGATATTAGCGACGAACAGTATTCCGTCACCACATAACGACGGATTTGCGACGAAATTACCATTTTGTTGCAAAATTAACAATTGATTTTTTTATTTATAATATAGTGACGGATTTGCAACGGAATATGTAATTCGTCATTGATTATTAGCGCGAAATTTTGGCGCCTAATTTTCCCTATGGATTTAGTAACAAAATAAGGGTAACAAATTCAATTAATATTTGGCGACGGAAGTAGCGACGGAAAAAAGGTCGCTAAACTTATATATATATTTTTATAAAATTTATATTATATAGTGACGAAAATATCCGTCAATATAATATTTTGTAAATATATATATTTATTTGAAAGTGACGGATGTTATAATCCGTCACTAATTCCGTTGCAATTCTTTTAAAGTGAATATTCACACTCACACTCACACTCCCGTAACATTTCAGAGATGAAGCTCTAAAACTCCAAGCCTCCATCTCTGAAACTCCATTTCGATTCAAACTCCATCTCGAAGCTGGTAACACTCGAAGCTCTGAAGAAAGTCTCCATCTCGTAGCTCTAAAGCAAGTCTCCATCTAGAAAGGTATGCGCTCAAACTCCATTTTGATTTCAAAGCTTCAGTTTCCCCAAATGGATTTGTTGGTTTAGATATCAAGGGGAATCAATTTCCCAAGATAGGTTTATCAAGAACTAGTTATAAAATCAAAACCCTAGCTCCAATTTGCAGTATTTCAACATCTAGGCCAACTTTGATTTTGACAACTTTCAACTCTTTCTCTCTGAAAAATATGAACCCCCACTAGGAATTTCGGTCAGATTCCTGCATTAGGATATCAGATTAACTCGACATACCATTATTTTCTAGTTGCAAAATATGAACCCTAACTAGGAATCGTTTCACTCGACCACTAAAAATAGAGATTTTAGTCATTTGGGTGTTATGAAAATATGGTATTTTAACTATGAACTTTTTCCATTTCGTTTAGCTTGAAGTAAGATTGGTAATTTCTCTAGAAATTTGAAATTTCTGAAAATAGAGGTTTTTTTAGAAGCAAAGTTTTTTGAAAATAGGTGTTAAAGTTCAAGCAAGCATCTAGGGTTAGGTACAAGCATTTTACATTGATTTAACACTGATTTGTTTTAGTTTTCTACTGCATGTAACTTTTATTGTTGTGACTACTCACTACCGACTCATTCTCTCTGTAAAAGGTATCTCTCTTTTTCTCACCTGCACAATATCTTTCTTTTTTTCAAAAAAATGTGTTGATATAAATTTTCTGTTTATACTTTTGTTTGGGTTCATTTTTTTGTGATAAATAATGATAGTGTAACATTGAATCTAGTGTTAAAAGCTGCTTTTTGTTGATTTTGGTATTCTGATTTAAGTTCATCAGTGTCTTGCTTCTCTGCCAAGTGTTTAGAAGTTGATGATATAAAGAAGCAAGAGTATTTGAAGTTTCTTGCACAAAGCTCAACCTATGCAACACAGGTAATGAAACAGTAGCTTTCTCGGCTTGCAATATGCTAGTCATTGGTCAATTCTGAGCAGTTTGTGTTGCTGATAGTAAGTAGACAATGAATTTCAGTTATCTCTGAGTTGGTTCTACTAAAGGCATGGACATTTTTAACTTGATCATCATTAATATTGTCCATGAAAGATTCAGCTTTATTTGATTGGAAGTAACTTTTGATAAATGCAAACATTTACTACTATTATGCTTAGCTGAGGATTCTGCATGGAGACAACATGAGAGTTGTATGTTTTCCTGGAAACTACTTAGTGTGTGCCTTCTATGTTATGTCAGTAATGGTTCTTTTCATTAAGCAATCTAAAGATCTAGAAATTGGAATGCTAAAATCCTGATGGTTTGACTTGGATGGTTAATGGTTTCATGGGAAATGTGCAGAAATGGTTTTTGGCAGGACGAAGTAAAGATATTTTTGAAGTAGTATTCGCTGAGATTAGTTTCTGCTATTCGCTTTTAATTTTTAATAATTCCTTCTGTTTTATATTGAGCAAGTAATATCTACGACTTAATCTTGTCTACATATCATCTAAAGCTTAAGGTACTGAAGTGTTTGTAGAGTTGCGTAGCACTTTCAAAGACATGTTTATATTGAAGCTATTTTGTTTTCTCATGGTGCCACAAGCTAACAAGCTTGGGAGCTATCTGATTTACTAAACATGCAGTTTATAATATATTCTAACACGTGCAAGTTAACTCGACTAAATGAACCTCTAGTCCTCATGATGGAAGAGGCTAAATGAAGTAAAACTCTTTGCATTTCATCAATCTGTTGCCAGATTAAGTGAACAGGGTGAAGTTTGTAATAGCATCTGGTAAGAGGCCTTTACATGTTCTTAATTCGCCAATTTAACTTGAGAAATAAAATTATATACAGTTTAAATGTTGCAGGTATTTGCTGCTGTAATTACCAAGACAATTTAATGTTTAAATGTTGTAGGTATTTTCTGCCATAACCTCAGCATCAAGATCTGGTTGATATTCGCTAGAAGTAAGTCTTGCTCTTCATTTATATCTCTGCTTTAACTTAAGAATTAAGTCCCGAGGTATTTACTTTACTGAATCTAATAGTGGGTGCTTAAAATGTTGCAGGCCCCTGCTGTTATAACATCATCAGGGTCTGGTTGATATTCGCTTGAACTAAGCCTCACTTTTCATTTCTATCTTTGATTTAGCTCAAGATTTAAATTCCGAGGTATTTTGTATACTCAATCTAACTATGATGAAGATTGTTGCCATTATCTTGAGACTATTCGAGTTAGAGCTTTTTTTTTAAGAGATTAGTGAAAAGTTTGGAGAATTCTTATTATGTTGTTATGGGTGTTTCTGTGATTAGTTCTTCCTGGAGAAATACATTCTAAATTTTAACTTGTTTGTTGATTTTATTTTCTAGAAAAATGCATTCTAGACTTTAACTTTTTCTTTGGTTTTATTTGCTAGAGGAATTGTTGTACTTATAGAGGAAAGTCATGTGATTTTCTTAAAAATTGTCTTTTTGAAATAAAGATTCTTGCCAACTGCTTGTTCAGTAGATTAAATTATTAACCAAATCAAATCAAAACAACTACATAGTCATCAAGAACCTCTAAGATTAAATTTATTAGCTAACTGCTTGTTCAGTAGAAAGTTTTTCATGTAATGTGCTTCTGTTTGTTGCTGATGAAATGTAGTATTGGCTCCAAATTCTTTTCTTGCTCTAGTTTTTCACACACTGGAAAGTGTTGTTTGTACTGTAAATTAACTGTAATTCTTCAATCCCTTTTGTTTGTCATCAATTTTGTGAGATTAATAGAGTAATTAGATAGTTTCAATAAGTTCACTGTAACTAGAATGCTTCAGTAAGTTGATTTGAATTAGAATGCTTTAATTGTTCTATAAGTTGACTAAAATTAGAATGTTCCAACAACTGTTTTGTAAGTTGATTATAATTAATAATTGCTTTAATAGTTCGTAAGTTTTTTTAAAGTCTGCATAGTGAAGAACTTTAGAAATTGTTCTTGTTTTGCTAATATGCATGTTTTGTTCGAATTTGATGAATATGAATGAGAGTACCTTCTGGTCCACGGTTTATGCTTGTTACTAATTTTTTTTTGTAAATTTAAACATTATTAGGAACAATTATAATCTAGAGCGTGGTTGGATGTATGATTGGTTGGATGGCCGAGGGGCTATAAATTCTAGTTTCGTAATTGGAGTGGATAAATTTATCCAATTTGCATGTTCGCAACAGAATTGCATGAGCGGTAATAAAGTTAGATGTCCATGTAAAAAATGTCACAACTTTAAGTTCATGGATGCTAAAACGATTAAGCATCACCTTTATAAGTCTGGATTTGTTGACAACCATTTTATCTAGAAGCATCAAGGAGAAAAAGATGTGATTGGTGAGATTTCTTCTGATCAGGATTTGAATGGTGGTGCTACACCTGCATTAGGATATGATAATCCATACCGTCAAATGATTTTTGATGCAGCTGGTCCTAACTTTCCCCAAGGTTCAAGTTGGCAGTCTTATAGCAATATTGAACCTGAGTCGTCTCATCCTTGTGAACCTTCAATGGAGGAAGATCCAAATCCCGAGTCCCAAAAATTATATGATTAGCTACAAGCAGCTGATGCAAAATTATATCCCAGTTCTTCCCTCTCTCAACTTGCTATTGTCTCTTGAATGTTAAATATTAAAATGGAGAACAATATGTCACAGAGAGGTTATAACCAAATGATGCAATTGTTGAAAGAGGCTTTACCTGAAGATAACATAGTGCTTGATAGCTACTATCAGACCAAGAAGCTAGTGCGTAGCTTGGGTTTGCCAGTTGAAAAGATTGATTGTTGTGAATTAGGATGTATGTTGTATTGGGGTGATGATGAACACCTTACATCTTGTACATTTTGTGGTCACGATAGATACAAGCGTCGTACTGGCTCTCGTAAGAGAAAATTGATCCCTTACAAGAAAATGTATTATTTTCCTTTGATTCCTAGATTGCAAAGATTATATGCATCCCATGCTACAGCTGCCGACATGAGATGGCATCATGAGCATACAAAAGAGGATGGTGTAATGCGTCATCCATCAGACTCTGAGGCTTGGAAGCACTTTAATGACACTCATCCTTTTTTTGTTGATGAACCAAGAAATGTAAGGTTGGACTGATGGTTTCCAACCATTTAGTCAGTCTGGGAGCAAATACTCTTCATGGCCAGTGATTGTCACACCTTATAATTTACCTCCAGGAATGTGTATGAAAGAAGCTTATATGTTCTTAACAGTCATTGTTCCGGGGCCAAACAATCCCAAACATAAAATTGATGTTTATTTGCAGCCTCTAATAAAGGAATTGACTTTTTTGTGGGAGACAGGCGTGGAAGCATTTGACATCTCAAAAAAGCAAAACTTTCAACTAAGGACAGCTTTGATGTGGACAATCAGTGACTTTCCTGCATATTCTATGTTATCGGGATGGAGTACTGCAGGTAAGTTAGCATGTCCATATTGTATGGAGGAAACACAATCCTTTAGATTGAACCACGGTAAGAAAACATCATGGTTTGACTGTCATCGGATGTTTCTTGACCAACATCACCCATTTAGGAGAGATCGTAAGAACTTTCTTAAAGGCAAAACTGTCCAAAGATCACCACCGCCCTATAGAACAGGAGAGGAAATATTGAATCAAATTTGTGATTTGGACATAAGAAAAGTAACCGAGTTAGATGCAGAACAAGTCAATCGAAGAATATGTAAGTCTTGCGGATGGAAAAAGAGAAGCATCTTTTGGGATTTGCCTTATTGGAGATCTAACATGATTCGGCATAATATTGATGTCATGCATATTGAAAAAAATGTCTTTGATAATGTGTTTAACACAGTTCTTAATTTTGAAGACAAAACCAAAGACAATCCATAATCACATCAAGATATGGTAGAGTATTGTGATCGACCTCAATTGGCAAAGGATAGTAATGGAA
>NC_064284.1:21691962-21701910 GCF_019186545.1 Solanum stenotomum
AACAAATATGGACGAATTTATAAAGCAAATGATGCCTGCACTAACTAGTCATCTTGTTCCTATTATTGTTGGGCAGGTGCAAGCATCGATTACTCCATCTGGGAATCCATCGATTGTGACACCCATAGTGCCTCCTGCTACTAATGTGGACGAGGTTGATCCCTCAATTTCAAGCGATGATCGTATCCCTTAGTCTCCCACAACTTTAGTTTTTGGTAATCTCATACTTTTTGGAAACTACAAATTGCGTAGTAACGTTTTGATGAACGTAGGTTTATTTAAGAGTACTTGATAGTTTTCTTTGGATATTTTTAACCAAAAATATGTGTTTTGGAGTTTTCTATTTATATATTATGAATCGTCTATGAGTATTATATTATATGAATGTTTGTTATTTTTAGAGTATTTAGTAATTTTAATTTAATTTATTTCAGCAGTGCATATTTAAAATAACCAAATCAAATAATTTTAGAAGAATAATTTTTAGCAACAAATTTAGCGACTATTTTGTCATTGCTATGAAAAGAATGTTAGCGACGGATTAGCGACGAATTATTAAAGGCATAATATGTTGTAACAGAATATGTTGCGACGAAAATTTCGTTGCAAATTTATCCAAAATGACGAAATGAATTATGAAATTAGCAACAAAACTATATAAATATAATGACGAATTATTCCGTCGCTAACAAGTGGCAACAAAAATCTTTCGTCACTATCACGTTGCTAAACTTGTGACGGAACTCACTTTTTCGTCTTAGAATTATTAAATTAGCAACAAAATTATATAAATATAATGACGACTAAGTCCGTCGCTAACATATGGCGACGGAAATGTTTTGTCACTATGACATCGCTAACTTGTGACGGAACTCATTTTTTCGTCACTAAGAGCTTACTAACGAGCGTAATAGCAACAGTCAATAATCCGTTGCTAATCCGTCACTAATCATGATTAGTGACGGATTTGCATTGGATAGTGATGGATTGTGTCCGTCGGTAAACACTGTTTTTTTTGTAGTGATTTGAGATAAGAACTTCTGAAGGGGTTCCTTGGGTGATGGCTACCCAAGGATGGAAACTCTCATACCTTAAGTGTAGAATCCAACCAAATTTGTATTGAAAATCTCCTTTCTTCAAGCTCTACTTGATCTCTTTCCTTGTTCTTCAATGGAGGTTTCTAGAGGGAAGATTTTGGTGAGGAGAGTATTTGGATTTTGATTTGGGGTGTTGGGTTATCATGAATTAATTAAGTGTTTAATGACATAAAATAGTTTATATAGGTGTAATAATTCCATATAAAATGACCCTTAATGAAAACTAATTAAAAAGGAATTAATTGGAAACCATTTACCTTGGGCGAGATTTTGGACAACATCACAGGTGCCATCCACGCCTTTGGACCTACGGACTGTGGGTGCATTGACTCCCCATCCAGTAGGTCCATGGATGTTGGCTGCAACTCCTCGCCTTGGGGCCTGACCCACGACAACCACCTACGGGGCGTGGGTCGATCTACTGGCCGTAGATGGCCATCCGTAGGTCACACATTTTGACAGTTTTTTGCTCTTAGGGGCAGCCTTGGGGTTAGGCTTTAGGGTCCCCCTCAAGGACCCTTGGTTGGTCCTTGAGGGGTCGTACCTTAACGTTTAACCCCTATAACCCTCATTCTAAGTTCGGGAAGTCAATATACAACCTAAAACCTCACACCAAACTCAAAAACAAACTCGTTAGGCTCTAGTTTCACTTACTAGTTTCCGTTAGGCTCTAGCTTGGTCTTACTAGTTTTCTGGGTTGTTACATTCACAAAGAAGCTGGATAAAAGAATGGTGATTATACTAGTTTATGTGGATGACCTCTTAGTAACAGGAAATGATCATCAACTCATTTTGGAAGCAAAGAAGGCACTGCAGTCCAGGTTCAAATAAAAGATCTTGGTGAAATGAAATACTTCCTTCGGATTGAAATCGCAAGGTCAAAGCATGGCATCTTGATGAATCAAAGTAAGTTTGCTAGGGAGTTAATCACAGAATCGGGGCTTGTAGGATCTAAACCAGCAACTACTCCTATGGAATTTAACCAGAAGCTAACATCAGTTGAATTAGATGATCACATAGGAGTAAAGGGAGATGATAAGTTAGAGGAAGCAGGACCATATCAGAGATTAATTGGAAAGCTTCTATACTTAACCATGAACAGACCAGATATATCATATGCCATTCACACACTCAGCCAATTAATGCATTGTCCAGAGAAGTCTCACATGGAGTCTGCCTCAAGAGTTGTGAGGAACATTAAGAA
This sequence comes from Solanum stenotomum, assembly GCF_019186545.1. Classification (NCBI taxonomy): domain Eukaryota; kingdom Viridiplantae; phylum Streptophyta; class Magnoliopsida; order Solanales; family Solanaceae; genus Solanum; species Solanum stenotomum. Next base: position 21,694,264 of record NC_064284.1, read on the forward strand.
TGCTCCAGGACTTGGTGTTCTTATGAGTTCAAAGCAGTGGAATGAGCTCATAGGTTTCTGTGATGCAGATTGAGCAGCACGCCCTATGTCAAGAAGGTCACTAACAGGTTATTTGATGAAGCTTGGTGATTCACTGATTTCTTGGAAGTCTAAGAAACAAACAACTATATTTAGAAGTTCAGCAGAAGCAGAATATAGAAGTATGGCATCAGGAGTATCAGAAATATTATGGCTTGTTGGGTTATGCAAGGAGTTGAATATGAAGGTTCAATTTACCAGTAACTTTACAGAGTGATAGCAAGTCAGCAATACAAATTGCTGCAAATCCCATTTTTCATGAAAGGACAAAACACATAGAAATTGATCTACATTTTATCAGGGACAAAATTCAGGAAGGAGTGGTCAAGACTGAATATATTTCTTCAAAGGATCAAGAGGCTGATCTATTTACCAAAGCTCTAGGGAGAGGACAACACAACTATCTTGTAGACAAGCTAGGAATGATCAATGTCTTTGCATCACCTAGCTTGAGGGAGAGTGTTGAGAATAACAAGAGATAGCACATGGATTGATGACATGGAGGTTTCACTTGGATCAGTGACATGGCACAAATTAGTTAGTTAAGCTGATTATTGCTAGTACAATTAGTGAGGTGTAGCTATTACAGATTAGTTGGTTAGAGAAATGTACAGCTCAGCTAGATTAGTTAGATGATTTCATTCTGTATATAAATGTAGCTAGATGCTTCTTATACTCATTACGATTGAATACATTTTTTTCATTTCACATTCTTCTTCTCTTAGCTTAACTAACTCTCTCCTCATCTGAGTTAGGTTAGATCTGAGTTTCCTCCATTAATGGAAACTTCTGTATACAAATGAATTTCATCAGACCTCTTGTTCAGTTTAGAATAAGTGATAATTTATGTGACATTTTTCATTTTTCGATATTAATCAACTAATAAGTAACATTTCAGAAAACTTATACTCCTTTCATCCAATTCATGTGGCTACTTTCGTTTTCCAATTTTTTTTTTTTTACATATATTGGTTGTGTGCCATATGTTTAAAAAGATAATTACATGACTTTTGTGGAAAAAAGTGATAGTTATATGGATATAATCATCATATATATGAAATAAAAATAAAAACACATTATAAGAACGTAACGTCTTAAAATGCAACTATATATATGTACTATAAATGATTTCTATGAAGCCAAGTACATATGTAGTTGAATGAAAACAAACAGCTCAACGTAAATCTATATATGAATTTAATTATTGGGTTAGGCTACCACAGAGGAGATAAATAGTTAAATACTGTTGAGTGATGCTGTAATATTATACTGGAAAACAAATAAATATTTGTTGTATTAATTATGAATGGGTAGTTTACGGTGTGGTGGGTCGTAATCCATCTCTATAATGTCTCCATATAAATTCTTCTTATTCCCACTCTTGGAAGCCATGTGCATTTCATGAGTTGTTGACCATCTTGCACCCTACAAAACCATTAACAAATCATGTTACCTCAATAGTTTTCGTATTTAACATTATCTAACAACAATACTATACACACTTAAAAGGTGTGTTTGGTACGTACTAAGGAAAATGTTTTCTCGATGCTTATTTTCTGGTGTTTGATACATAAATAGAAAATATGATTCCAAGGGCATTATATTTACATAGACAGGTAATTAGATTACCTTCTTTTTTTCAAGGTGTTTGATACGTAAATAGAAAATATGATTCCAAGGGCATTATATTTACGTAGACAGGTAATTAAATTACCTTCTTTTTTTCAAATTAGATATCAAGACTAATTAAAATGGCTTGTCTATTTAGTCCTAATGTAATTATGGAAATATGATTTTGATATTTTCGTGCATATCAGAGATACGGAGCTTGCTTACAAATACACATTAACGTAGTACTGAGTAGTTGATTCTTTTGCTTATAAGTAGGGTCAAGAATTCCATGCGCCATACATTTTGTGGAACTGAACAAACTTGATGAAATGTGGTGTCCACCTTGATTCATTAGATATTTAAAAGTGGGTGTCAATAAAATTAGCTCATAAAAATATTATTTGTTACATTCATTCAGGGTATCTATTATTTATTACATTTATTAAGGTTCCTACATGGCGTCATATGTGTATTATATCATGTAGGAAACGTGTGTCTATTTGTTCAACTTCATACTAGTTTAAATATCTACTTGTGCACTCCCAATTAAACTTGAAGAACAGAGATGTCACATGAAATCAAGTTTTTTTAAAAAAATATATTTATATATTAAGCATGTTTATGTATTATGTCTTTCTTATATTAAAGACACTTTCTTGAATTTAATTACCTTTGTTTTTGCTGCCTTGAGCAAACGTACTGCGTGGGGCAAAGCTGATAGAGACAAATCAGAGCCAATCATTTCACTACCTGCATGTCTAATCCCATCAATAACATGCAAATTATACAATACTAATACTATAACGAAACAAACAGTTGAAATGAAAGCAAGGCCAAATTATTCTGCATTCATATTCCACTTGGACAAGATTTGAGAAACAAAATAAACGGAGGAAAAAAAATATAAATTTCAGAACTTCGTATTCTAGTAGGAAATTATAAACTATGATTGAAAGCATTGATTGAAAAACGTGAAAGCTTAACACACTAAATGAATTGTCGTCAGCTCTCAAATATATATTTTTACTTATCAGGTGTGTTAAGCTTCATTTAATTTATGTGATGTAGTTTGATTAGAAATGAATATTTTTCGAATAGTATCATATCATATGAACCGGAATGAATGAAGAATAAGAGAGCGCACCTGAAAACGTGACTTTAGTATCATAATTATTTTCTTTTTGGAAGTCTTGGATTGATCTTTTGGCGATTCCTTTAGGACTCATGTTTTCTAGACGAGACGAATCATAGCTAAAATAAAGCTCCTCTAATACAGCCTGCTGCATGTGCATAATTTTGCAAGTAAATAATGTTTATATATAAATAAATAAATAAGACATAGCTAGCTAGTTTCAAATTGTAATTATAAGTTGAATTGTACCTTGTTAGGTAGTGACTTGCGAGCAATAGATGGATGGCTGGGAAAGTAAATGATGATGATGACTAAAACTAAGAAGAAGGAGAGATAAGATGAAGATGAAAACAAAAGGGGCATCATGATTGATATTAGTCTTTTTCAAAGGGTTGGTTTATGAGAAGATATTTGTAGCAACTAATTTATAGAGGAGGAGAAATGGTACACAATAAGTAAGAGAGCTGTTAAAACACCAGTCCAACTCAATTCAAGTTTCATAAGTCAAGGAATTTACCAACATGAATTGTGGTGCAGTGATGGAACTGTTTCACCTTTAATCAAAGGTTTTGGGTTCGAGTTTTGAGTATGGAGAAAATCATGTTACATTGGGAGTGTCACCCTCAAATATATATAGCAGTACGCGATCCAAATTTAATCGGAGTTCCAATATGAGTTCAGACCCATGTTGGAAACCAAAAAAAAATCCAAGAATTTAATTTTGATGATTTAGGACAGATTAATCCTTCATTTGAAATGACTCTAAAATGGTCGGTCTAACCCAATCATAAAAGCACCGGAGGCTAACTAACCCTTCATTCTTTTTAGGAAAAACTACCTAACTAGACATACTTTACTACTATATATATTTATTTTACCTCTAGTTTAAAAAAATTATACATAATACCATTTTTAATATTTATACCATATATTTTAAAAGATTTAATTAGATACACAAATCCTTTAAATATGGTATTGAATAATTATCTTAAAATTTAAACTCCTTAATTAATGATACATTAGCAATTCAAATTATTTTCACATTACCCTAATGTTCACCTCCACCCCACGTACTTCACATCCAGCCCATACCTCTATCTTCCCTAACTAAATCATGATAATCAGCATCATACAAACTCACATTCATTATCTTCATGGTCCATACATCTATTCTATAAATTAGTCATTAACTAGCTTCTTTCAGATGACCAATATTATCCAAAAGAAGTTCAAGGTTTCTTCAACACAACTGCTGTATCAATGAGGTAAATTATTATTATTTTTCATTATTCTCATGTATCTTGATTTACATTCCGTTCATGTACCTGAGATAGAGTTCATATTGGTGTAAAATTTGATATTATAAACTTTTACAAATTACGTTTTTGTCATTGCAGGGTCTTCATCCGCCAATATTCAAGCCAAAAATTTAAGATACAAGAAAAGGAATTGATGAAGAAGATGAAGTTTAATTTACAATTACATAATTACTATAATTTATGATTTCGTTATTTTAGGAACACTTGTTAGAGTTGATACTAGTATCTTGTAAATCTGTTTGGTTTGTTAACTATTCATTAATTAATGAAATAAGTTACACCCCTTTAATTCAAAGTAATAAATCGTGTATCTTGACTTTTAAAACTGATGGATACATGTATCTCATGAAAAATGATACATCAAGGCCTTCGAAAATTTAAGATACAAAAGAAGGAATAATGAAGAAGATGAAGTTTACCATTACAGAATTACTATGATTTATGATTTCATTATTTTAGGAAAACTTGTTAAAGTTGATAAGCAAGGATCCTGCAAATCAGTTTTGATTGTTAATTGTTCCTCAATTAATCCTTTAATTAAGGAAATAAGCTATACCTCCTTAATTCAAAGTTATAAATCATGTATCTTGACTTTTAAAGTCGATGGATACATGTATCTCACGAGTAATGATACATGTATCTCAATTAATCCTCAATTAAGGAAATCAGTTACAACTAATTAATTTAAACAAATGAAATATGTATCTCGATTTTAAAAGTCGACAGATAAATGTATATCGTGTATTCAAACTTATGTATCCTAAACATGAAATATGGTAGAGAAAGTAATATTTGAAACTATCGGTAATCTTAATAATTAAGACCTAAACTAGTGGCATTTATGTAGTTTGCCCTTTTTTTTAATAGTTTTTTTTTATTTTTAAAGATTTTTTTAAAAACGTAATCCCCTAATCATATAAGTAATATTTTGGAAGGAAGTATTGGTTTGAAACTTCATTAAAGTGATGACATTCCAAAACAACCAAAAAAGAACTTAAACTGGAATAATCTGTGAACAGTTAAGTGTAAGCTTTTTAAAGTTAATTTTTGGGGAAAATTACATAGTTAAGCAAATATATTCTAGTTAATTAGTCATCATAATAATAGTTTTAATTAATTATCACTCGCGACCAATATTGAGTGATAATTACATGGTCTGGGGTTTCAAGTTTATATACTTCGCACATTTGTATGATTCGGAATTTGTATAATATAATTTGTATACTTTTGTATAATGTAATTTTATATAATATAATTTGTATAATTGTTTAAATTTCAGATGTTTGTGTTTGTATAAATTCGTTATTTCGAGTTTATACAAAAAGTAGCTCAATTATACAAACGTACCCACGAAATATATAAACGAGGCAGCTTAAACTGTAGCTACAACCCGTAAATATGCAAACTATAGCTATGAAGCATAATTAAATTTATAATAATGACTATTGCGAAAATTCCCTGTTTAAGTATTGAATTTGATTTAAATTATGTTGTCCACGAAGACAACAGGTCCAGCCTCAAGGGTCAACAAACTATGCTAACTTGGGTTGGACCTATGGGCCTCAATTTAAATTGGACTAAAAACAAGGTCATTCACCCATATATTCTTATTAGAGTAAATTTTAGGTTTAGCAAACATAAAAATCATATTTGTATGTTATAGCTATAGTTTGTATAATTGCACTCCATAGCAAACTTTATGTTTGCTATGGCTATTAATCTGTATATTTCATTATACATATACATAAAAATCTGTATTTATATATTTCGATATACAAACTAAAACATAGTAATTGTATATAAACAAAATTACTACATATATACATAAAGAGATTATACAAATATGTCTTGTATAACTATGGAAAATATACAAACAACAAATTGAATTTGTATAAAAAAACTAAAAAATAGTAATTGTATATAAACAAAATTACTACATATATACATAAAGAGATTATACAGACAAGTCTTGGTATGTATAACTATGGCACATATACAAACAAATGCTATACTAATATATACCATTAATTTTTATACAACACATACGTCTACAAAATGGGTTCTAAATATGTATACTGAATGGGTCCTGCCAGATGACAAAAAACATGAAATGTTTGCTGCGAATTACAAATAAAAGAAACTATAGCTATAACATTTAATTTGAATTAATAGTTTGTTATTTCATACAATTTCCCCTTCTTATTTTAGGGTCTCCTTCAACTGTTCAAGTAAAAAATAAGTAGTCGTAAATATTCTTAATATTGAAATAATAAATAATTTATTACGGGGCATAAATCTATATTTATATATATATTATGATATCATATAAGTTGTGTCATAAAAGTGTAAAAGTTAAATGGTTGTCATCAAAATAACAAATAATTCTTTTGCAATATAATTATGTATATGTTTGTATCATAATATTTCACAAATTATGTCGTATACAGATCCAAAAAAGTTATCTAAAAAGGATAAGAGCATATGTCCCAAAAAGTAAAACTCCATTTTCTAAACACACTATAGCAAATTTTGAAGAAAATACTACATTATTTGTGTTGCATAAATTAATTCCTACAAAACTTTTATCCAGAGCAAGGCAAAAAGTTCTCCAAACTATTTTCAAGTGAATTAGCTCTAAATAGAAACAATGTATTTTATAATGCTAGAACAACATGCATATTAACGCAAATTCATACAAAAAACTTTTCATACACGTCTTGAAATATGATGATAAATGAAATCATATAGTAATATCCAAATTATAACTTCACTCCAGCTATTAGATGATTCTGTTGGTGCTACAAAGTGCAGAACCCTTCCTTGTTTTCAACTAATACCAATTTAAATACATCGACTTTAAGCTAGCGTTTGGCCATAGATTTCCAAATATTCTTGGCAAATATTATTTGGGTGAAAATTTGAGTGATATTTCACCATGTGTTTGGCCATAGTATTTGTAATGACCCTAAAGGTCATTTTTGGAAATTTTCATAAAATGACCGTTTTACCCCTCTCGATAATTGTCCCGAGTCCTAATTGCTGTATTTTCGAAGTTGGTTTGAAGGAAAATTTTTGGTAAGTTGAGTTTTTAAGAGTTAAAGTTTGGTTAAAAGTGCTATTTCGAGTCATTTGGAGTTTCGCGACTCGAATCGGATTTCCGTCGATTCCAGCGGGTTTAGAATGTCGAAATGGGTCAATGGTAATTTACGGAGTCGAATTTGGAGTTAAAACGAAGATTTGAGGTCCTAAGTTGCTAAAATTGTGAAATTTTGATCAAGAGTTGACTTTGGTCAACAAACGAGGTTTCGGTGCTCGAAATAGAATTCTGAGGGCACCGTTGGATTCAGGGGGTGATTCTAAGTCTAGAATGAGTCTTGGTTGAATTTTTAGAGGCCCCGAGTGCGTTTCGAGTTTTTGAGCCTAAAGTTAGTTTCTTGACGCCTTATCGGATACCGGGTCAAGGAGACCTCGAATTCAAATTCCGACGATTTCATTGAGTCCGAAATG
>NC_064284.1:21710813-21797337 GCF_019186545.1 Solanum stenotomum
ACGTAGCTCAAAAATCATATAAGAAAAGAAATTAAGGGAATTACATAATAAGCAGTGACAGTGCCAGCAGAATTTCCGGAGACAAGTTTGAGCTGCATGTCAATTTTACCAAAGAGATATTCATTCTTGGATTGAAAACCAGAGCCAGAGATTTTGTCAAGTGACAGAGTTAGGAGGTCGCCATTGTTGAGTATCTTTGCTCTGCCATCACCCCATGTTATCTCAAATTCTTGATCTAACGTGTTTCCAATTGCAATGCCAAAAGCACTAACCATAAAACACATTACAAGTACTAACTTAGAAGAAGAAGCCATGTTTAATTCTTAAGATTTCAAAGTTTGTTGGATGAATTAGAATTGGATAGGTAGATGGGGTTTTATAAGGGTTTATACCACCCCCACCTCACCAACAAATAAGTAGCTAGAGCGTGTGGGGTCTAAGGCTTGAGGAAATAAAGAGGAAGGTTCAAAGTAAAACAAAAAGTAAGAAAAAAAGATTGAGTGTATATTGAGCTGGAAACAGGGAAAAAAAAATGATGCCATCAAAGTTATGTGACAACCCATAAATGGTAGTGTCTAGCCACATTGAAACTCGATTAAATTTGAGTTTGCATTGGAAAGTTTCATATTGGAAAGTATTTTCTAACAAAGGTGACTTCATACTCAAAAAGATTTGAATCCAAAATTCATGAGAGAGGATTGCTCAAGTCCATATAACGAGAGCCTAAACGGGGATGAACCTGACTCTGATACCATTTAAAAATATGTCATTTGAGTCTAACTCAACCCCAAAAGTTAGCTTATGAAGGGAAGATTACTCAAATCCATATAAAGATATCATCAGTCAATTTCCCAACCAATGTGAAAGTTTTGCCCACTTTGACATCCATTACAACCCTGGTTAGTCTCACATTATCATTTTCATTGGAACTAGTTCAACTTTAATGTATTGTTTTTTATTCAAGTGTACCTACATTGTATTAGTTGGGTGTAGAACCGCCTTAAGGTATTTGACTAGGAAGAGGTTATATCCCGTGGCTATATTATCTGTGGACCAATCAGCTGGAGCTGGTATTTTACAAATTTCAAATCAAGATGTGTATCTAATCCCACACTACTCCTAAATTTTGCACCATTTTCATTTTTTAGATTGGCCTTTTCATTTGTTTATCATGTACACTTTCCGTAGTGCATTTTGCATTTCCTTCATTCAACATTTTACCAACCATGATTCTCCATCCTCAAACAACAAGAACAAAATAAAAGTTTCCCTGCACTATATGGTGTCGAGAATATTAGAAATAGTATAAATTGGTGGATTTATTAAGAATATAATGAATTATAATATTTATTAGACTGTTCAAAATTTTAAATTAAACTGAAATAATATGTTAAAAGATAAAAACTATAAATAAGTATAAGAAAAATATACTTTTATGTATAAAATATATTTTAAAAATTATGTATATAATGTTGAGTTGGTTTGGACTCAGGCTGACTTTTTTAAGTTAAAACTAACCCAACCCAAATATGTTCAAAAAAGAATTTCCAATACCAAACCACTAGTCGGGTTTCTTTTCTCGATTTGTTGTTCCATTTTTTCACCCCTACATTGAACTATACTCGAAATTTAAACGTCACATCTAAACTTAACTACGGTCTATTACCTTAATAAATTATTTTAAAATAAAATAAATACACTCTAAATGCTGACATTGCATAGAGAAACACATGTCCTTTTTTTAATTGGTCATTTTATAATGAGTTAATACACATAATTATTGACATTAAAAATTACAAATATTTAATTATTTCATTTCTTTATTTATAAAATATCTATTTCTCTTTTCACTTTTAATTATTTTTAAAAAATTACGTGTGTGTGTGTGTGTGTATATATATATATATATTCAAAAAGTGTCCTTTAATTTTAAAGTTTTAAGTTTTTTAATATTTTATTTAATTTTTTTACTTATTTTGATATATGTTTGAAATTAATATATTTTAAATATTTGGAATTAAATTCGAAATCGAATCAAAAGAAAAGATAAAAAAAAAAAGAATAAATAAAATCAAAAAAAGAAAAAGAAGAACAGGAAAACAATGAATGAATGGCACTTGTGTCTTAGCCCAGGGATTATTTTTTTTCCCAGAAGGTCACGTAATGATTGAAATTTGTATAATTATACTTCCTCAAATCATAATAATTGATTTTTTTAGTTTTATTTAATGTTCAAAATAAGTTAATTGGTCAATATATAAGAGAGTTGTAGGAAATTTCTTTTATATTTGCATTTCATTTACATAGGTGATAAATTTAAGAGAGCTAATTGCTGATATTTATGATTTTTCTTTGAATTATTTCTATTTTTTAAAATAATTTGAGAATAACTAAAAGGTCAAAAATGTAAAGTGATAGTTCAATTTATGTCCTAAATTATTTTTCTTAATGGGGTGCATTCTCTCAAAAATTTAGTTAATATGAACTATAGGGAGTATAACCTAGTAATTATATAGTATAGTAATTATAATGATTTGCTTATTTGCAATGTAATTATAGTGTAATTATAAATATATTTTTTTATTGCAAAAATATAATTATATAATTATGTATGAGCTAGCGTTTGACTTCAAATTTCCAATATATGCTTGGCAAATCATTTTTAGGTGAAGTTTCACCATGCGCTTGCCCATAAATTTGAAAGAAATATTTGACTATTTCAAAAAATATGATTTATACCCATAATTCAAAAAAGAAAATTAATAACCTTTAATTTTGTATTATCATTTTATAATGAACATGTTCGTTAAAAAACAAATAACCCTAGAAAGTAATTGATAAGAATTAACCACAACAAAATAGCAATATGGGAAAGAGCAATACCTTAATTGTACACTCAAATTTGTTACTGATTCAGAATTAATTGTAACTCATTAAAAACAAATTGTTCTTTTTTTCTCAATCTTGCTATAAGTTATTAATGGAGTAATTTGATAGATAAATATTATTTCCTCCGTCTCATTTTATGTGAGGTAGTTTGACACGGCACAGAGTTAAAGAAAGAAAGGAAGACTTTTAAAACTTGTGGTTTTCATTAAGGATAAAATATACATTTTATAGTTAAATTGTTACTTAATATAGAAATGTGTCATTATTTTTTGGACCGACTAAAAAGAAAAGTAAGTCACATAAATTGGGATAGAGGAAGTAGTTGGAATTAATAAATGATGGGTGTTTTTTTATAAAATATAAAATTTGGGGTATTTTAAAATTTTTAAAAATTCTCAAATATTAGAACTTAGCCCAAACTTGGGATATTTGAAAACTATATTTATCAAGTAGTGGCAAGTTGTATAACCAAACACCATTTTCAAAATTTTTTCCAAATATATTTATGGTCAAACGGGTCCTAAATATTTAGACTTTTCTCCCGCCTTCTCATCAATTAAGATAGGAATTTGAAATGATGCAAATTCACTTTGATTCTACTGTACTTCCATCTCCAACCCTCTCTATTTTACTATTCATTCTCTATAATTTGAAATGATGCAAATTCGCTTTCATTCTACGGTAATCTATCTCCAACCCTCTCTATTTCACTCTTCAGTCTTAATATTTGGAGAATAAAATAGAGAATGTCTTCTTCAAACACTCTTTATTTCACCTCTAATTTCCAATTATATAAAGTTGAATAGTAGTTCTCCAAATCAACCACAAACAACAATAAGAGAGGCAATAAACACTTCATGTTATTTTATTCATGATTTTATGAAAGGATAAAAAATAGCACAATTAACACATCGGCACATGGAGCTGAATCTATCAAGAACACATAAAAACTCCAATCGAATCAAAGGTGAATTGGAGGTCGTATGCGGAAAACAAAGGAAAGATCAATTTACATGAGGTAGTACGAGTATGGAGGACCACCGAAACTTGTTATCCATATATTCTTGAGATTTGAAAGTAAAAAATAAAGACGATTAGATGTGGGAAGGGAGATAGATGAATCGACTTTTTACAAACGTTATAAGGGAGATACTCGACGTATTGATGAATTAAGATACATCAGAGATAGGACTAAGTTAAAAGAACTTGATGCTGCCATGAGTGATATATAGAAGTTGAAGAGTTACTTTTCTAAATGCAAAGAAGATGTAGACGATAAATCTAGATTTTTTTGTTTTCCATTTTACTCCTTCTGTCCCTAATTATTTATCCACTTTTAAATTAATACACTTATTAAAAAAATAATTATTGACATAGTAAGTTTATCATTTTACCCCTATTAATTATGAATTAAAAAATTAATATTTTTAAAAAGTTTTACCTTTTTCAAAGTAAATAATTGAGGGTATAATAGAAAAAAAATTGTTTTTTCTTGATTTGTCAAAATGGACAAGTAATTAAGGACAACTATAAAGGGAAAAATGGACAAGTAAATACAGACAGAGGGAGTATTTTTTAGGCTTTAGGTTGTTCATTTTTGGACCTCCTTTTCAGCTTTATCGTTTCCATATAGGAAAAATTATACGATTAAGCAAATTTATATTATTTAATTACTTATCATAGCTATAATTTGTTATAATTAGCACTCGCGACTAACATTATACAATAATTACGTGGGCTGACTTCGAGTTTGTATAATTCTCCACGTTTGTATATGTATAATTCGCCAGAATATTCCAATACATATGTATAATATACAGTTATCTAACTGATATACATATACAATTCACATCTCTCCCACTCTCTGCCCTCTCTCGCTCGCCTCTCTCCTCCCTCTCCCAATCTCGCTCGCCTCTCTCCTCTCTTTCTCAATCTCGCTTTCCATATATACAAATACATATGTATAATATACAATTATCTAACCAATATATATATACAATTTACCTCTCTCCCACTCTTTTCTCTCTCTCGCTCGCATCTCTCCTCATATAACATGTAGCTACAAATTGTAATTATCAAATTATAGTTATGGAGAGTAATCAGGCTATTTTTAGTGGCTATATGTGAAAATTCTTCTCATATATTTATCAATAAAATTGGCCCACTGGGTCAAATTTGATTAAAAAGAAAAAAAAAACATATCCAAATCACAAAGTATAAAAGAAAATATCTATTTCATTGTTTATATAAACTTAGTACAAAACTAAGATGTTTCTAATCCTCAATAATTATTTCATCTTCTACTGATGGGTACAAAACAATAAAAGAATCATTACAATAGTTCTAAAGATAAAAAATATATAAGAGAATACACTATTTTTTCACTATAAATGCTCAGTTATTCTGAAGACAATCTGCTGGAAATCCTTGTGGAAATCGCTTAGAATCAGTGCAGTAATTATAGACCATGTAATTCTTCTGCACCCATTTAAGCCTCTCTTGGCTTGTGTTATCTAACTCTTCATTCAACCATGAATTGCTTGTTGAAGTTGTAGTATTGGAATTGCAAGAAGATGAAGAACTGGGAATACAAGCATTGGCATTGAAGTTTCTGTAAGAAGCACTAAAGGGTGCTTGGCTCCAATCAGTCTTGACAAGTCCTCCTCTTGTAGCCCAATCATCCGCATTCCAAAGACTCGAGTATATCCTCATTGCTTGGTTCTTAGGATATGAAACTCCCATTGATTCACTATTCTTGTATTCTCTAATCGGCGTTCCATCAACATAAAATCTGTTCAATTAAAAATAAGATAACCCCTAATCAAGATTTATTCCAAAAGAATGTGTTAAATTTGAATAAAGATTGAATCTTTAACTACTTAATTACATGATGCGTTGTGGATTCCAAGTGATTGAATATGTGTGGAAATCAGCAGTAGGGTCAAACCAAAGATGGAATTGCTGCTCTCTGTTTCCTTTGCCTTGGCTAAATACATTAGTGTGGAGAGTATAAGGATCACCACTTAGATTTCCCAAGAATTCAAAATCTATCTCATCATGTGTTGCTCCTTGTGATGATAACTGCAATAAATTCCAAAATAAAAAAAGGTTCAATTTGATTTCTACTCAATAATAAAAATGTAGCTCAAAAATTATATAAGAAAAGAAAATAAGGGAATTACATAATAAGCAGTGACAGTGCCAGCAGAATTTCCAGAGACAAGTTTGAGCTGCATGTCAATTTTACCAAAGAGATATTCATTCTTGGATTGAAAACCAGAGCCAGAGATTTTGTCAAGTGAGAGAGTTAGTAGGTCGCCATTGTTGAGTATTTTTGCTCTGCCATCACCCCATGTTATGTCGAATTCTTGATCGAATTTGGCCCCAATTGCAATGCAAAAAGCACTGATCATAAGACACATCCAAAGTACTAACTTAGAAGAAGCCATGTTAAGATTTCAAAATTTGTTAGATGAATTAGAATTGGATAGGTAGATGGGGTTTTATAAGGGTTTATACCACCCCACTTTAGCAACCCAAGCGTGTGGGGGTAGGCTTGAGGAAAATAAGGAGGAAGGTTCAAAGTAAAAGAGAAAGCAGAAAAAAAAAATGAATATTGAGCTGGCGACAGGAAAAAAAGTGATGGTAGCAAAGCCAAGTGACAGCCAATTTACTGCTATTTCCAACTCTCACTCTTATCATTTTCATTGGAATTAGTTCTAACTTTAATTTATAGATTGTGGTATTCAAGTGCACAAAAGTATATAGGCGTAGTATTTTCCTTTATTTGATTATCATTGGCTCATTGCCTGTTCTACGCTCCTACAAACAAAAATGGAAAAGAATAAGTCAAATCCAAAAAGAAATTAAAATATTTTTTCATAATATATGTTACACTAAATCTCACAAGTGAAATATGAGAAGTAGAGCATGTATATGCAAATCATACTATTATTTTACAAAACACAGAGATTTATTTTTTTATAGATCTTGGACTCAAGAATATTTATACTATATTATGTTAGTTAAGTATAATTAAGTGATGTAGTTTTTCTATAATAATTACTGTGTTATATTTCGATTAAACATGCAAGTGTAAGTAAAATTAAAGCGTATTATAGTTTGGATCTAGTTACATTCTTACATGAATGGGTTATAAATCTGTGGACCAACCAGCTGGCCTTTTTACCATTTCAATTCAAGTTGTGTATTTAATTCCATACTGCTCCTACTACATTCGTGTAACTTGTTACTATATATATATATATATATATTGTTCCGACTCTTCAATAATATTGTCGTTATCTCATATTCTTACTTTCTTAATTCATGTAAGTTGTTATTATCTTATATTATTCGAACTCTCTAAAAATATTATCACATTTTTAATAAATTTAACATGCATCCTATAACATTTTTGAAGAGTACGAACATCATAAATTACTATTGGATTAGTTCTTCACCATTTTCGATTGGCCTTTTCATTTTTTATATCCTGTACACTTTCCAAAGTGCATTTGCATGCATTTAGTTCATTCAAAATATTTTATTAACCATGATTCTCCATGTTCAAACAACAAGAAGAAAATAAAAGTTCCCCTGCTGGCTGCACTATATATATGTTATCCAGATATATATTTTATTGAAATATGCTTAACAGGAATTGACTTAGAACTAGTCCAAGCTTCCACCATATTAAGAGTTATATATATATATATATATATATATATAGAATAGTATTAACCATATACACGTCATCTTTATAGTGTGATCAATAAAAAATGTTGATTTTCTGGCCTTGTGACCAAGAGCACCTACTTAGCTGGACACAGATGGCAAAAGATCAGAAGTGTTTTATTTTTTAATTTGAAACTAAATACAAAACTGAAAAAAATATTCCATTTAAATAGTGTTTAATTTTAAAAAGGTTTGAATAGTTTATGAAAACCATAAAAATATGACTCCAAAAAACAAATTCAAGAGGATATTTTGGAACAGCGAAGAATTTTTGTTATCATCTAAAAAAGTTTCATGGCAAAAAAAATCAAAGGAAAGAAGGTGAGTGTAATATTTTAAAAAATTAAGTGAAAGTTGAGTAATTTTATGGTTAGAAAAAAAAATTTAATAATTTTTCTGCATTTATGTTATAATTATTAGTCGAGTGATTTTAGTTTTTATATAGTTAATAACCCTTCAATATATTAAGAATTTATACTCCCCGTTTCTATTTAGTTGTTATCATTTTAGGTTTCATGCCCCTTAAGAAAATAGATAAGTTTAGCATTGTACTCTTATTTTGTGTTCTCAAGTTAAGTTTTCGATCAATCAATAAACACAAATTAATTTATTTTAATTAATTAATTTGATCAATAAACAGTATTAATTACTTAGTTTTTCTATGTTGATCAAATGCATACTTTCAAGTTTCAAGGCTAATTACTCTCAAGATTAAAATAAAAAGAATGGTGTCATCTATGCATTGGATCTATGAAATGACATATTAAGGGCCCGTTTGGCCATGCGATATGATATCATGATATGGAATCATGTTATGGTATTATGATATGGAATCATGAGATGAAATTGAAGGTTTGTTTGGACATGCGATATGAAATTTTTGTGTTGTATATTTTCTTATAAACAAAAAAATCTCATAAGTTGTAAAACTATTAAAATAGCCCCAATTTTTGTTTCAATCTTATCAAATAAATAAAAAATTATAAAATCGCATAATAAATTGTTACAAAGTTATTTGTTCTCCACTTAAGTAATTGTTTTATCTAACTTTAATTTAATAAAAAAAAATTGAACATAAATTGTAGTGTACCAGTCTTTAATATAATCCTCCCACATAGTACAAACAATTTCCTCACGTTGAACTTGCATTTCTCGATCATGTGATCGAGAAGATGAACCAACATTGTTACTTTGAGCCATTTGTTGGTCAATATATCCTCCGCAACTATATCTTCATGTTCATAGACCATAAATATTTCATCACTACTTTGGTATTTTCGCAAATAATTATGTAACACTGCACAAGCTATGACAATTTTCACTTGTGTATCAATATCATAATGGTTCATGCGTTGTTTCAATATTCTAAATCTATTTTTCCAAGCTCCAAAAGTCCGTTCAATCACATTGCGCAGAGATGAATGCCTATAATTAAATAGTTCTTTGGCATTTTGAGGCTCCCTTTCACTTCCTCGATAATCTTGCACATGATAGCGTAGTCCTTTGTATGGAACTAAAAATCCTTTTGTGTTTCGGAAACTGCATCAACAACATAATATTTATCTACCAAAAAACATTTTATAAAGAATTACTAAAAGCATATGTGACGTAAATGAGACAGTTTTGTGTAAATAAATAATATTTATTCTAAGGATGTAATTTAAAGTTACCATGTGGCAGAAATATGTAACTAAATACTAATAACTTACACATAAAATATAAATGTGCACTTATTAAGGCCATAAAATAAATTTATTAATGTGATTGAAATTTTACCTTAAACCAAGGCCAAAATCAAGTATTATGTCGAATTTTGGAATGTACACCAGTCATATATTTTGGTTGTATAAATGTTGGTGCTATCTTACTAATTGCCTTGGCAACTATTTTAACATGCCGGTTAATTGTTTCAAGTGAATGTTGAAAAGTTTCACAATCGTGAGGTGTGAGTTAAAGTGACTATATGTGGGTGCGAATAATAAATTTTATGTCGGTGAGAATAATAAATTTTAAAAAATAATGATATGATTATAAATTTTATTTACATATGAAACAAATGGTTAGTAGATATAAATGTGGGGTTGTTTTAACAAAATATAAACTAATGGATCAAGTATTGTATTAAAATATCTCAAATCATGATATGAAATCATCATGTAATTCCATATCATGTTTTTTGAAGAATATGATATCACCTCTCATGATATGGAATCATGAGATGAAATCAGCATAAAATCGCATGTTCAAACGCTGATTTCATCTCATAATACCATATTGTAATATGGTATCGCATGGCCAAACGCCTACTAAAGAACATCTACTTTTAATAAAGACGACCAAACAGAGGAGTATTACATGAATGGCCAAATGGGTTACTCATAAGCTTATGAATCCATTTTGATATTAAGTTTAAATTGGTTTTTCCTATATAATGAAAATGGAATATAGGAAATTGGGTTATGCGTCGGCACGGAGGCCGGATAATTTTTTTTTTCTTTCTTCTCCATATTTATTATTTTTATATTTGTCTTTAGATGTTTTGTTATGATTCCTAAATGTCTATGTGGAACTAAATTTTCCATTATAAGATTATGCTAGATGCATGATTGTCGTTGGATGAACTTAAATCGACTTGTTAAGATGGTTTTCGTGGTGCTATGTCTCGTATGATTACTTACTCTTTTTTAGCTTAATTTTAGAAAATTGTACTAAAAATATGGTAAGTAAATTTTAGGATAAATTACCTATATAAACATCTTTTTTTCTCATAATTTCCATTATTTCCTACCAGTTCTAAAATTTTCCAGAATCCCTTGTTTTACTTCCAAACCCCCAAAAGTTGGATACATAAATTCTAACTCTTAAAACCAACATTTATTCCTTCCTTATTTCACTTCACAAATCTCTCCTTATTTTTAGTCATAGAATCTTGATAGTTATTTTCTCATTCACGTTTGAAATTCAAAATCAGTCTCTTTTCCGTAGGTTAAGGATATTTTTAGATAAAAAAGTTTTAAAAAAATATTTATGAGTCTTTTACCTATTTTTTAAAATACTCCAAATTTATAATAAAATAAACTATGTGAACTTCAATTTTTTTACACTAAAACGTAAATTAGGGAAAAAAAAAGAAGTAGTAGTAGTTGTTATTATTTGTTAATAATTATAATATAATATTTGTACAAGTTTTTGCCTTTTCTGTCACCTTTTCTTTTTATTTTGTCTTTTTCCTTCTTTTTCTTTTTTTGGTTTAGTAGTTGTTTTGTTTTTTTATTATTTCCAAATCACTGTTGGGTTTGGTATTTGTATTTGATTTCTTTATTTTTGGTTAATAAAACTCACCTCGGGTGTTTGATTAAAAAAAATATATAATATTTATAAATTTTTCATAATTTGAGTTGGTTATGGACTCTAACAACTAATCATTCATTGAAACTAATTAGGATTCTTGTATTATCATTTAATCTTTTAATTTTCTCATAATAATATTAGTTTCAATTTCACCAAAATTTCATACAGTCTAATATTTTCCTCTTT
Organism: Solanum stenotomum; assembly: GCF_019186545.1. Taxonomy (NCBI): domain Eukaryota; kingdom Viridiplantae; phylum Streptophyta; class Magnoliopsida; order Solanales; family Solanaceae; genus Solanum; species Solanum stenotomum. Next base: position 21,721,977 of record NC_064284.1, read on the forward strand.
TTTCTGGTGTTTTCAATAATCAAATTTCTTTAATGGATTGTGTTTGTCCATGTATCTAATTGATAACTTAATTCTTATTTATTGTGATACATTTATAGATACACTTTATTTCAGTTTACATACATCCTTCTTTCATAACCTTATTGTATCATATACATTATATCAACTATAAAATGATACATTATATAAGTTATAAATATTTTTCCAGGCAAACAATAAAATACTTATCAATTTAAACGAGATACATAAATAGTAATGTGTCATGCACTAATTTTTTAGCGATGATACATAAATTCGAATTTATACTAAATGTATCAATTACATAGCAACTGTCACACGGTAATGTATCGATCTCAAATCTAACATCTTATGGACAACAATTACTTATTTAATATATCTATTATAAATACAATACTTATCAATTAAACGATATACATAAATGGTAATGTATCATGCACTAATTTTTTAGATATGATACGTAAATTCGAATTTATACTAAATGTATCAATTACATAGCAACTACCACACAGTAATGTATCGATCTCAAATCTAACATCTTATGGACAATAATTATTTATTTAATGTATCTAGTATAAATACAATAATTATCAATTTAAACAAGATACACAAATAGTAAAATCTAAGTAGCAAAGATATTCATGATGTATCTTCTCAAATTTTTCGACAATTTTGATTCAAAATTGAAAGGATCTTCAATAAACTAAGAGAAAAATTTTGAATCTCAAAATTTTCAACAATTTTGAATCAAAATAGAAAGGATCTTCGCTGAACTTGGAGAAGAAAGAATCTTGAATCTCAAAATTTTTGATAATCTTGAATCAAAATTGAAAGGATCTTCAATAAACTTGAAGATTCAAAAGGATATTGTTTGTCCAACAACAATTTCATCACTTTTGTATCCTTCATAACTTACCTCGCTTACCCAAAATTTCGACAAAAGTTTTTGAATCAAATCTGAAAGGTTTCTTCGTTGAACGGGGGGAGCAATTTGAAATTTTGAATTTCTTCGTTCAATTAAGATTTGCCTCTATATGATTGAGAGTAAGAAGAAACATAAGCGTAATTTATGGGATTTAATTAATTTTCAGATTTTATTCCTTTTTTAGTGCAACAGAAAGATTTTTTTTGTATTAGAATTAATGTATCCGGATGGTGACTTATGTATCCGGAAGGTACAAATTTAAGCGATTATTGTAATTAGAAAAAAAGTAAGGATAAGATGTAATTTACTCTTTACACTATGAGATTTATGTAAGTTATACAAAATATTATGGGTTGACATTTTACATAATTAACTGTCCAAAATTTTATTGGAATAGTTTCAAATATATACAATAAAGTATACACTAACTATACACTGACTATACAATTAAAAAAAATATTTAAAAGTCATAAAAGTATACATTTTAGGGGTCGTTTGGGTGGAAACAAGTTATCCCAGGATAAGTTATCATGGGGTTAGCTATCCTGGGATAACTTATCCCACCATGTATATGGGATAACTTATCCCATCACTATGATATAAATGGTGGGATAAGTTATCCCAAACATGGCAACCAAACAACACAAAAAAAAAATATCCCATCACTATTATTTTTAATCCCTCACACCAAACGAGCCCTAAGTATACAATATGACTTACCCAAAGTCTTAGAAATTATACACTGACTATACAATATAACTTAGCCAAAGTCTTAGAAAGTATACACTGACTATATAATATAACTTACATATACATGAGCTATACATTGACTATACATTATGATACAATCAAAAAGTTGAATATAACTTAACTATACATGAAGTATACACTGACTATACATAAAATATACTGACTATTCAATCTCAATCAATTCAAAATCACATCTCAAGAGTCTCAAATTAAAGATATAAAATCTTCTCGATATTTCGAATCTTTTAATATATAATTTGCTCGACACAATTCACATTAGAAATGGTCATTTTTTTGGTAATTAAATTTATCAAATGGTCTATTCACCTAATTATCTCAATTTTATTACATGTATAATTCCATAAGAAGCCCATTTGGTACATCTCGTCAGATAGGCCCTAATTTTAAGAAGGGATAATTGTACAAAATGACAAATTTATAATCTAAAATAAATGAAGTAGCTACTGTTTGATTTAATTGCGCCCCGTAACAAACGTTTGTCAGTCACCTCTCTCCCTCCAAATTATCGCTTGCCACTCTCCCTTTCTCGCTCACTCCCTTTGTGCTCGCCTCTCTCGCTTTATACAACAGAATTGTATAAATTGCATTTCTGTTTGTATAAAGCGAGAGAAAATTGTATATACACATGCAAATACATATATATTCGTCACACACACTTATAATTATACAATAAAAATATTCCCCTGCACAGTTCTCTTTTGCCTTTCTCTCTTTCTCATTTTATACAAAACACAGATTATACAATATAATGTAAAATTTATGTTTGTATAAAGCGAAAGAAAATTATATATACACATGCAAATACATATATATTCGCCTTATACACTTATAATTATACAATACAAATATTCTCCTGCCCAATTCTCTTTTGCCTTTCTCTCTTTCTCATTTTATACAAACACAAATTATACAAATATAATGTATAATTTATGTTTGTATAATGTATAATTTATGTTTGTATAAAGCGAAAGAGAGAGTGATTTTTGATATACAAATATTTTTGTCAACGATTTATACAAACGAGAGGCTAACAACAATTTATACAAATGGCCTGCCAGCGAAATTATACAAATCTGAAGTGGAGCCAACGAATTAAACAATTGCTTCTTTTTGTATATATGTATAGCGAAATAGACATAGCTTTCAATTGTATATGTATAGTAAATTATACATATATATGTTTGCTATGGAGCGTAATTATGCAAACTTTGCTATAGCATATAAATATGATTTTATTGTTTGCTACTTGTGAAAGTTGCTCTAAAGAAAGACTAATCTCAAAATCATTAACCTTCCTGCATGTTGGTGATCTGATCTTGGTTCAATCAGGCCTGACTCGTACATTGGGCTGCGAATAAATTGCTCCCTTCACTGGATTGGGCCGATAATCTGCTGTGAACCAATATAACTCTATAAGGGTATAGGGGATAGACGTGGTAAATAAGATTGATTTAGTTGATATTATTGAATCGAGTAAAATGTTTGAGGGTTTTATTTGGGATCCAGACCTAATTAGCTATTGTTAAAAATGTCTAGGAATTAGAAAGATCTGTTATGCAAATTATGTTGAAGCTTTGGCTATGTTAATCTCTCCATAGTTAGTGTGTTATTAATTTGTTGTGCGTATTCTACGTTGTAATTTATTTTCAGCAATAATACTATATATCATTATTTATATTGGAAATCAGATTTGTTTCATAATCCAATGTGGAAACTCATGTTTGTTCAGTCAAAATTTCGAACTTCCTTCATTTCTAACATCGATTTGACATCATCAACAAAACAATTACCCCACCGACCCACTCCAATTTATAGTAAAAATATCGTCCACTTCATTTTTTCTACTCGTCTTAAAAAATAGTCATTTTCCTAGAATTTTGCTTTAACAAGTAAAATTGAAGGATGATATTTTGGAGTTTCATTAGTAGAAACTGAAACTGAAACTTCAATGCTATACTTATTTTTTAACTAGTTTTCCGATATGTGCGTTGCACGTGATTATCAATTCAGAATATTTAAGCGAAGATGAATAATAAACTTTGCACAAAATAATATTGCAGATTCTTTAGTAATAAATTTCAACTGGCGTTATTACAAGTCATATAAACTTTTTTCGTCGAAAATACTTAAATATTAACAAATAGTAAATCAATTAAACAAAAGAGTAATGTTTATATATTAATAACTATTTTGAAGAAAACTTCCTGACAATCTAAATCACATAAGTATCATTGATTTTAAATCACCCCATATACACATTTAAGAGTTAATATTACAGGTTTTAAATCTACTTTTAAAAAATCCTTGCTTATAACAGTTTAATTACGGGTTATAACATATCACTAATTATTTATAAATTAATTAAATTTTACTTTATTAAATAAGTAATTTTTTGTAATTTTATATTATTATTAAGTTATTTAAATAAAGAATACCCCATAATTATCTCTTACACAATTATAGGGATTTTACATTGATTACACTTCCTTATTTAATGTTATACCCATAACCTCCCATTAGTCAATCCCACCACCCTTCCCCCACACATATCCAACTATACTCGCTATTACCTCACTTTCACCTTCTTCTCTCCCATTTTTCTCACCAGCCAATTGCACCAACATTCAATCTTTCGTCCAAATTTTTTTTTTCAACAAAATTATGTCTAAGAAACCCATTGAAACGCCTCAAAAGAGTCCCAGATTGGGTGAAATTGTTGAAAATCCGGCGAATATTCAAAATCCGGTGACGGATGATTATCTAAGTTGAAGGAGCGACAAACAGAGAAAAAATGAAGAAAAAAAAAGGTCACCCCTGCAAATCAAAAGGGGAAGAAGATGAAGGGGAAAATTGTTGAAATCCCTTATGATTCCAATTTTGATCTTGTTACTGAAATCAAAAAGAAAAAAAGAAAAAAAAATGTAGAAGTTGGAGCATCTTCAAAACCATCAACAAGAAGAACAACAAAAAGTTATTTTTAAAAAACTTTTGGACAATTTTTTTGTCTTTAAGTATTTGATGATATATAATATCATATGTTTTCTTTCAGGCAGATACCGTTTACATATAAATTACTGATGGCCTATTACAATTTTAAGATACTATTTTGAAAATATTAGTGTGTTTCCAAATTGTACATTTATAGGATGAAATGTGTATGAAATCTGATTAATATGTGTATGACTACGCTTAAATGTTTTGATTTTGAAAATTTTATGAATTGTGATATAATAATGGTATACAAATGGTATGAATGCGTTTTAACATTGGTGTGATTGTCTATTAACTGTGTTTATGGTATAAATTATTAAATTGGTATGAAAATGGTATGATTTGTCAAACTACTGATTTTTTCTAAAAAAAATCACATTATGCTTACTTTATATTCTAAACATGTTTTTGGATGAAACATGTATGAAATCTGATTAATACGTGTATGCCTATGAGTTTAATATTTTATTGTTGGATATTGTATGAATTGTGATATAATATTGATATACAAATGGTATAAATTGTGTGATTATATGAATTTATCAATTTTTATACATGTTGTTTGGATAAAACGTGTATGAAATTTTGATTAATATGTGTATGACACTAACTGAAGTTAGTGTGGGAATGAAACACTAATTGCAATTTGTTTTAAATTTATTTATAGTAGGACACCAGTTGAAAACCAAATTAATATTCATGTAAACTTACATTAATTAAATACTCAGGATACCATAATTGCCTTTTATAATTATCACTAATATTTACACTATCTTATATATTAAGCTGGAATAAAATTTATTTTAACAGTATGTAATCTGTATGATTAATGAATGAACAATGTATAAAGAATGAACGGTATATTAAACACTAAGTTTATAATGCACTTTTATGTTTCATATCAAAACAAAACATTAATCGAAACAACAAAATAAAATAAAAATTATATATAGTCTAAACAACTAAACAATCATTAGTTTTGCACAGGATAATTTAAACATGCTTCATGTTGTGGCCAACTTGATAACATCTACTACAAATAACTTTGAACCTTTTGAATTTCACATCAGCAACCCTCTTTCATATATAATTCATTTCAGTTGAAAATCAACATAATTCTCTGTTTCATTAAAAAAAAAAACAATTAGTCTAACATTATACAAATTAATTAGAAATATGTTAAATAATATTAACTTTTCATTTCAAAGACAATACAAATTTCATCCATAAAAATCATTATAATAACAACAAAATTATACACACTCATCATTATTTTTTCATACAAATATCATTCAGACAATACATTACAAAACAAATTTCATACAAAACATAATATTTCACATTTAATATTCACTTAATACACATTTCATACAACAATCATCACTCATACCAAATTTATACATTTCATACTCATTTAATACACATTTCATACAAAACGATTATTCATTCAAACTATATACATTTCTCGTCCCAAATAATTAATTACTGTCACCCAACTTTATACAAAAATAGCAAAACTAATATAAACTCAACAATTTCACATTTAATACCAATTTAAAATACTTGTAATACACTTCGTCAAGAATTCCAATTTTTTTTTACATATTTCTTAACACACTTTTCATACATAATTCATTCGACTTATACTATCAAATTCATTATCAAATAAAATAAATTTTCATAAATTCGTCAACATTATAATGAAATTATTTTTACAGAATAATTAGCACACTTTCATACAAATTTCATTTAATTTATTCTATCAAATTTATTCATAAAATCAAATTAAATTTATAATTTCACAAAACAATAACCGTATACAAAATAAACAAATAAACAAAAAAAAACACTAAATTTTTTACATTTCACAACAGTAAACATAATATGATATCAACAGTTAACAAAATATGACTCCACCTTCAATTAATCGACAGTTTGATCATTTTTGTTTCATTTCGCTATCATTCTAAAACAAACGTTAAACAATAATAAATACTAACTTGAAGGATCTCATCTTTCACCATGTTTGATTAAAACTGATACGTAGTTGTCCATCACAACAAAATCAAGAATTTTCAAAGATGAAAAAAACTTCAATTACTCGAATGTGGGATTTTTTTTTTGTTGAAAATTGAAGAGAGAAACGTTGAATTTTTTTTGTTGCAAATTGAAGAGAGAGAAACGTTGAAAAAAGAAGAAAATAAAATCTGAATTTTTATTTGATTTTAACTTATTTTAGTGAATTAAGGATACTAAATAATCTTAATTAGTTTAAATCCCTTAATTCGTGCTATTTATTAATTATCTACAAAAGAATGATATGATCTGATTTTTTAATTTATCTTAATTGATTTTGAGTGAATTAAGGATAAAAAATATTGTTAATTTGTTTGAATCCCTTATTTCATGCTAATCATTAATTATCTACAATAAATTCAAATTAAATTACAGGCCACACTTTCAGTTTTTTACTTTATTATCTATAATTTTGTTTTTTTTTTAATTATTTTTTCAAAAAAAACTTTTTTCGAATTAATAAAAACATTTCTTTTATTTGTGAATTTGTTATAACCTGAAATTTTTAATGCTATAGCTTGAAAGTCTAAATCTACTGCTATAGCCTGAAAATAGTACTACAATATATGTCATATATGAAATTTACACATAAATAAAGTCATTATTTTGTATTGAGCATCAAAAAACAAATCATGTCAATTCTTTGACTCTTGAGAAGTTTAATAATTTTTGAAAAAGATATTCATAAGTATATATCTACATCACAAGAGAAATTGTTAACAAAAACAAATAAATTTAGACTACATCAACATTACATACTAATGTATATATTAGCAAAAAAATAATTATCATATCATCAGAATTATTTTCCTCAAGTACTCGAGGTTAATGAATATACCCTCTTAGGATAGAACAATTTACTTCATCAGAATAGTGATATCTCATATTCCGCGAAACTTCGAACTCACTCAACGACAATAAATCACACGAATTTTTTTTAAATGCATGAAGAAGAAGAGTAGAAGATTAAAAAAAAATTATCGTTGAAAAAATGAGAGGAAACCCCTCTATTTATAGTCAACAAATGGTAGTATGAACAAGTTTTTTTGTGTCTTATCTGAAAAGTCATGACCTTTTCAAAAATTCACAACCCTGTGGAAAAGTCACAACTTATTGAAAAAGTCACAACTCTTTGAAAAGTCAGAACTATTGGAAAAGTCACAAATATTTGGAAAAGTCACAACTCATTGAAAAATCACAATCCTTTGAAAAAAGTCATAACTTATCAGAAAAATCACAACTCATCGAAAAGGTCACAACATAAGTTAGAGATATTATAGTAGTTTAACATTCAAGTTAGGAGTTCATGTTTTTAAGGTAATATAGATAGATATATTACAAGGCTGAAAAGTGATTATTTATAAATTGTTGTACGGCATGTTTTTTTTTTCTTAATACTTCTTTATTTAGAAATAAAATTTAATTTTTAAAATTTTAGCTTTAGTAAAATGATATATCTACAAAAAAAAAAAAAAATTAAATCTTCTTCTTAAATTCTATGTCCAGTTAAATACAACAACGCAACATAAAGGGGATGGATGGAGTACAACTTAAAGACGTATGCAATTACGTCGCTGATATGAATCTTTTGTGCCCGTCATGTTTCATTTGGACCCATTTCAAACGTTTGTCAATATAACTTTCTCTAGTTTTATTACTAAAAATATTTTTCTTTTTCATTATATCCAAGGGATCTTTTGTTGGCCTCGTATAAAATAAAATTTATTATAGGATCCTTTGGGGCTGGATTGATCGGATCATAATTTTAAAAGCTAATTTTATCAGGTCGAACAAATTATGTTGTTTGATAATATGATGGAGCAGAGGCGTGTCTAGGGGTTACCGAGTTCACGTGAATCCATAGTTCCCTCCCGAGATTATATATAGTAGTGTTATATTTTTTTTTAAATATTGAAATATAGATGTGTGAACCCACACACGGAGTATCACATAATGTGATTATGACTGGGTGCACCTCTCTCCACGAGGTTGGAAATTGAATTTTATATGTATCTTGTTTTATTTTTCTTTCTAAAATTAGATAACACTTCTCTAAGTGGTAATTGGTAGCATTTTTAACATTTAAACTAATTATGATATATCATAATTAATTTTAGACCTATAGTTTTAAAATTTTAATGATTTTTAGTAATAAAAACCTAAATATCAAACTGATAAAATTTATATCATAGATCAACATTTTTATAATTGTGCACTCACCATTTCAAAATTATGAATACGCCAGACGTAACTATCAATACTAGTAGGAGCTCAAATGGCTGTTTCTGCTTTGAAGAGACAATTTTTGCACGAGAAATATGGTTGGTTTACATTAATAACTACTTGAAACCCCTTTATTAATAGTATCGGACCAATGGTCCAAGTTTAACTAAAAAAAAAAAAAACTACTTGAAACTTGGTTGTAACTGTACACACGTACCTCCGTGTTTTAAGCTACTGTCAAAGGTCATATTCTTTGCTTGTCATTACAATTTACATAGGACTCTGACAAATTAATATGAATACCCGCACAAAATGCTCATAGTAGTGCTCATCCGAAAGATAGAGGTTATGGCAAAGGTTATAGCGATTGTGGATTATCTAAGGGTTTTAAAAAAAATATTAATTTTATAGCTTTTAATTTTATAACGACGATTTAAAATATTAATAACTGAATTCTAAACTTTAATATTTGTATATATTTAATAAATTTATTTAATACAAGTATACTATTTTAACAAAAGTTACTAAGTTTGATTGAACTTGTGCTCAAACTTCTTGCCTACCTCAAACCTACCAAAAGAAATGAATAGAAGAAAGAGTGGTCCCCCTCATTTGAAATTATGAACAAAAATTTGTCCAAATTCTAATAAAATAAGCAAGATCAGAGTGGTCCATGATTAGAAAAAATACAATGATTGTAGTATTATGTTGCTTAAATAAGCTAGAAGGTATAAACTTTCTTAATTATTGATCATTAACTATATATATATATAAATAATTGGCTACAAGTTTAAATATTGTGGTGATCTCTATAATGAATCTAATTCGAGTAGATATCCACTATATTCCTCAATCAATAGCGCTTAGTTAATTAGGTGATGAAGCATACTTTATTGCTCAATTTGATTAAGATTTTTTACTCCCCACCCCACCACTATTCTTCTAGTATTAGGTCTGTAATTATAAAATTTGTGGTTGATATGAAGCTAAGTTTTTTTATTTTTTTTAAAAAAAGAAAGCATTGTTTTTATGTGCTTCCTTGTAGGGTCGAAAATGGTACTAGCAACATAAATTTGCTATTTAACTGTTCAGTCAAAATGCATAATTATGTGCATTGTTTTACATCATGAACAAGTTGAAGCAACCATTGCGTTAACGTTTAAAATGACCTAATATTGGTCTTACTCTAACTTTTGCTTTTGGATAATACGAGACAAATTAGACACTAAAACTCACATAGCACCAATTGATACTCTTACTTCACGTCAAAGAGGAAAAGAATTAAGCACAAGCGTAACTAGAGGAGTTCGGAGTCAAAAAGGGTTACTTTTTCCTTCTAAAATGCAAAAAGGGTCATTGAATTTTTTTTAATTCCAGATTGGACAATTTGCTGCCCCAGCAGCGAGATCCTTCCCACAAAATCACTGCCCCTGCAGCGAGAAAGATTGAATATTATACATTCCCCTCACGGCGTTAAAATTGAAAAATGATCCCGCTGTTCGATTTGGTATTAAAAAAATTCAATGGCCCTTTATGCATTTTGAAAGAAAAAAGTGGTCATTTTGGCTCTGGACTTATAAATACAAGGTTATATAAAGACCCGTTAGGTGCACATTGATGTTAATGAAAAACAAGAAAAGACACCTTTTGAATTGCATCGAAAAAAATACATTTACACTTGTTTCACCACCACTAAATATATCAAGGTTACACTATTGAAAAATATGGCTATATTGTGTTACACCTTGTCTCACCACACCACTACGAAGTATATAGATATATCCATCCAAGAATGAATAGGTTACAATATTTGATGGGAAAGGCAAAATCACATCCTTCTGATGACGTCTGACCGATAGAGTTTTGTCTTTCTTTCTCTACTCAAGACCTCAATTTGTGAGAACTAATTATATTATTGCGAAGAGTATATTTTAAGAATCGGAAAATATAATTGGCAAGACAGATTTTTGGCACGAAATGACATGAGCAATAAAAATCAGGTATTTTCGTAATTTTGGTGAAAGTTAAGAATATTTGGATAAATTCATTTATTTCGTATACCTAAATTACCCTCAAAAGTAAAACCACTTTTAATACTTTTAAGAAAAAAGCTATTATTTGCAAGGCACACTTATACGTGCCAGTCTGCCAGATTATACTTGTATGAGATCCTTTCATATTTTGCCAGGTGGAAATTGGGTCCCACTAAAAAAGAAGAAGCTAAAAGGCTCCATTTCTTTATTATTTTTCTCCAATTCCATATCTTCTTCTTCTTTTCCGTTTCTTTTTGTAATTTTATTATTTTTAGTATTAATTAGTTTATTTATCAAATGCTGAAATTTAATTATTTTTAGTAGAATTAGCAGTAATTTAGTTTGGATAATTTTTTTATTAAATAAATTAATTTGATTTTTGAAATGTTGAAATTAAGTCAAATTAATTAATTTGATTTTTTTATCACTTTAATTTTTTTATTTTTTTTTCTATTTGGTTTTGGTCGATAGTTTGATTTTTCAAACGTTGAAATTAATTCAAATTAATTAAGTCAATTTTTTATCACTTTAATTTATTTTTTTTTCTATTTGGCTTTGGTCGATTAGAATATATATGATAATGTAAGAAATTGATCTAATTATATATAGGATCCTTCAAAAAATGTATGCATTATCTAAGAATTTAATTATTTCTAAGAAATATGATAAATTCGTTCCAACGATTTTATTTTTTTACAAAAAGTTAAAAATTTAGTTGTGATATACTATGTCTTGATGATGCTTGATTTAAATAAAAATAATCAATTAAAAAGACATAAGTTATTTTGAACATGAATATTCATTCTTGACATTCTTAAAATAAAAATATAAATTAAAATACAAAGTAAATGCAAATAACTTGATTATTATAAAGAGAAATACATGAATAGAACAATTTTTTTAAAAAAATATTTATAACATTTTTTTTATTTTAAAAAAATTTATATATGATGAAAAAAGTTATATTAAAAAATCAATGTATAATCTTTTATAAACAAACACAAAACAAAATATCTAAATTCTCATATTTCGTATATATCATTCTATAAAATACGTATAGAAAAATAAAAGGTTCAAGAAATTAATACGCAAAATTTTACGATTTTTTTATTTGTAATTTCATTACCTTCAATTTCTTCCATTTCATTCAAAAATTAATTCAAAATTTTCTCACCACAATCACTTTATTTTTTCTCTCAAATAAATAATACCGTAAAATATGCATATTAGACATTTTGGGCAAGTCTTAAAAATTCTTGATAACTCTGACAAATGAAGTAACGTAGAGGAGGAAAAAAGAAAGTCGAAGGAATTTTTTTTAAAATGAATGAAAAAGAGTAGGAAGATGAAAGAAAATGAAATAGTTAAGGTATGGGTCCCATTTGTACATTTGGCAGCCAACAAAAATCTCATACAAGTGGTTTTCTTTTTAGGAGGGAAATACAAGTGGTTTTGGAGCCAAAGGGACATTTTCGCCATTTACCCGTGTCTTGGCAATTTGTGCCAAAATTCTGTCTTGCCAATTAGCAGTTCTCTCATTTTTGTATGTTATTCGTTGCTATAAATAGTTGGATCATAATATTTGTCATTTCATAAAATCAATATATAAATTACCATGTTCTTTCTATTATATCTTTGATAGAGTAGTTAATTAGTCTTGAAAATATATATTTTGACCAACTTAAAAAGAATTAACAAGTAATTAATATTCATTGGAATACTTTATACATTGATTAATTACTCTCTCCATTCACTATTATATAAAATCTGATTTTGAAAATAAACTCAAAAATTTATCAAAGCAATGGTACAAGCCTGCTTTCTTTTGGTTGAGTGTTACCTTAAGGGGACACCTTTGTCAAAATCTGAGCGGGGAACACTAAGGAGCCGTTTGGTTACTGTATAAGTTACATTTTATCCATTTTAAAAAGTTATATTACTTTTACCATATTTGGTAGAAAGTTTGTATTAGGTGGAAAAGTCAACATAACTTATATCATGTTTGGTTGATAGAATTCTAAATGTTATATAAAAGTTATTCATATATTAATTTTATCAATATAAAAAGGGGAAAACAGCTTTTCTATTCTTGGGATAATCTTCTCCAAATTTCTCCGCGTACCATTTATGATTCGAAACAGCTCGAGGAACCAAATTAGCACACGTGTACACAAAAAACGCAAGCCCAGCCCAAGACCAGGTCATCAAAGCCCAGCCCAACCATTCCATTATCTCTCCCAAATAATTTGGGCTGCTCACATAATCAAAAAGCCCACCTCTCGGTATCTTGTATCCACCTCCTTGACTCTTCAGGCCCAACAAAACCCCATCTGCCCAAATATTCACCAGCATACCCGACCCGAATAAGCCCAGCCCAATACCAAACCTAACCCAAAATGACTCGTCTTCTTCGTAGTTAGCGTAATGAGAAACCCATCTGCTCTGTATGTAAGCATTCAGTAAATTGAAAAAAAAACCCGTAACTGCAATATTCAGAGGGAAATTGTTCTTTGTGCTTCTGCTACGGAGGCGAAGAGGGTAAATGATTGTTCGATTTATGTAGTGGAAGAGGTAAGGGGAAATTAGGATAAAAGCTAATGGATTTGTGTAATTTTTCCCCAATCGAAATACGATAAATGTGAGCCAAAGCGTAGGGCTTTCCATGAAAGCCCACGCGATTGGCGGAGAAATAGTGGTACCTGAATCAGCTGAAGTGTAGTGTTTGCCGTAAGAAGAAGTGACGAATTGACATAAGATGAAGGTGGGAAACGCCATAACAAGAATGAAGAAAACGATGAAGTTAAAGAGATTTTCATCTGAAGAGAACATGGTGTCTATTGGAGTAGCTTGCTTAATTTGCTTTAAGCTAAAAGTGTGGTTTATATAAGTAGAAGATTATTTTTCAAGTGTGAAAAATGGGATGGCTAGACTTTTAAAGCACGTTTTATTTGGTGTTGGGACGTACATATAGTGTACAACTATTTTTTTCATCTCAATTTATATAAGTTAGTTTGTATTAATATTAAAAAAAAATTAAAAAAAGGAATCGTCTTATTTTAGAATAGGAATACCCCCTCCCCCGTCCCCCCAGGAGATCTGGGGTTCACATTTTAATAATCAATAAATAGGTGTACGTTTCCATAGACTTGCAAATATAGTATAAATAATAAAATAAATTATTAAATGATGAATAAAGACAAAAATAATAATGTAATTAAATCAAATCACTTATTACAAAAAATAAAATGTTCAATCATTATCTAACAATATATTATAATAAACTTTATATAATAATTTATAATAAATATAGTGTGTTAATTAACAATTACGATAGGTAACAACTATCCAAACTAGGTGTTAAATAGGAGGAGAAATAATCTGATGGACCTTATTTGTATTGTAAACCCTCCTACTTAACATTTTATCAACTAAATCCCTAAACTCATTAAAACACAATATTTTCAAAAATTGAACTTTATAAAATGGTAGATTTGCAACCTTTTTTTAGTTTTTTCTTTAAATAGATTGTTTTTAGTATTCTATTCATTTTATTTTATGTAGAGATATTTGAGTAATAAGATCAAATCTCTTATTTTTCTTTTGTATGAAAAATAAAATTAAAATATTTTCGTTGATTATGAACTGTTAACCGCCAAAGAAGGAAACACAACATATTCAAGCAATCTTACACCACAGAGTCACCTACGCTGTGGTGTAAGATTGCTTGAATATGTAAACTCAATGCGTCATTGAAATCGGCATCTTTAAGAGAAATGCAATATTTTGGATAGTATGTAAAGAGGAGTTTTGTATAGGCCAGATTTCCTTCTACTATACCAAGATTTCCCTCTCTTGCATTAATGAATCTCTCATCCAATAAATTTATTACTACGGGACAATTGATTCCTTCTTTAAAAGTCGATTTGACTAATATTTGGATTCCTCCTAGATGAACATAATTCATTTTTTTTCTTTTTCTTTCTGGAATTTTCCCAAGAATTTGATCTATCATAGGTTTTGTTAACAGGTTTAGTTTATGTTTTCCTGTTGTTTGGGTAATTTCTATTACCTTTTCCATTTCTTGATATTCATGATAGGAAATTTTATATCTTGCAAACATTCTTTGCATTCTACTTAATAGATTATCTTCTGTTTTAAGATTTAGTTTTAATCCTTGGATTTTTCTAAATGTTTCTCCATCAAAGGTTGCTTTTAAGGCATATCCTCTGTGATCTTCTTCAGTTTCTAAAATTTGAACTGAATCTTCTCTTTCTTGAATTTTTTTACTCATTTAGTTAGAGTCTTCTGAACTGGATGATTATACTTCATAGATTTCTTCAAAGAATTCTTCACTATTAATTGATTTTATTGATTCGAGATCAGAATCAATTTCTATTCTATCAATTTTTGAGATTTTTACTCTTCTTTTGTTACATTCGTAACTTTTATGGCCTTCTTCGCCACAATTGTAACACTTGCATTTATCTGCAGGTTTTGTTTTTGTAAAATCTTTTTTCTTTTTATAATATTTTTTTCTAGGTATATAATCTTTTCTAGAAAAATTCTTTCTTTTTATTAAATATAGTTGAGTGGCTTTAATTTTTATATAATTAATAACCCTTCAATATATTAAGAATGTATACTCCCCGTTCCTATTTAGCTGTCATCATTTTAGGTTTCACGCCCTTTAAGAAACTAGATAAGTTTATCATTGTACCCTTATTTAGTGTTCTCAAGTCAAGTTTTCAATCAATGAACATAAAATTAATTTATTTTTATTAATTAATTTGACCAATAAACATGAATTAATTACTTAGTTTTTTTATGTTGATCAAATGCATACTTTCAAGTTTCAAGGCTAATTACTCTCAAGATTAAAATAAAAAGAATAGTATCATCTATGCATTGGATCCATGAAATGACAAATATTAAGAAATATCTACTTTTAATAAAGACGATGAAACAGGGGAGTATTACATGAATGGCCAAATGGGTTACTTATAAGCTTATGAATCCATTTTGATGTTAAGTTTAAATTGGTTTTTCCTATATTATGAAAATGGAATATAGGAAATTGGGTTATGCGTCGTGGTATGGAGGCGCCGGAGAAATTTTATTTTTTTCTTCTCCATATTTATTATTTTTATATTAGTCTTTAGTGTTTTGTTATGAATCCTAAATGTCTATGTGGAACAAAATTTTCCGTTCTAAGATTACGCTAGATGCATGATTGTCGTTGGATGAACTTGAATTGACTTGTTAAGATGGTTTTCGTGGTGCTATGTCTCGTATTATTACTTACTCTTTTTTAGCTTAATTTTAGAAAATTGTACTAAAAATATGGTAGGTAAATTTTATGGGTTGACATTTTACATAATTAACTGTCCAAAATTTTATTGGGATAGTTTCAAATATATACAATAAAGTATACACTAACTATACACTGACTATACAATAAAAAATAATAATTTAAAAGTTATAAAAGTATACACTTTACTATACAATATAACTTACCCAAAGTCTTAGAAAGTATACACTGACTATACAATATAACTTACCCAAAGTCTTAGAAAGTATACACTGACTATATAATATAACTTACATATACATGAGCTATACATTGACTATACATTATGATACAATCAAAAAGTTGAATATAACTTAACTATACATGAAGTATACACTGACTATACATAAAATATACTCTGACTATTCAATCTCAGTCAATTCAAAATCACATCTTAAGAGTCTCAAATTAAAAATATGAAATCTTCTCGATGTTTCGAATCTTTTAATATATAATTTGCTCGACACAATTCACATTAGAAATGGTCATTGTTTTGGTAATTAAATTTATCAAATGGTCTATTCACCTGATTATTCTCAATTTTATTACATGTATAATTCCATAAGAAGCCCATTTGGTACTTCTCGTCAGATAGGCCCTAATTTTAAGAAAGACTAATCTCAAAATCATTAACCCATGTTGGTGATCTGATCTTAGTTCAATCAGGCCTGACTCGTACATTGGGCTGCGAATAAATTGCTCCCTTCACTGGATTGGGCCGATAATCTGTTGTGAACCAATAGAACTCTACAAGGGTATAGGGGCAAGATGTGGTAAATAAGATTTATTTAGTTGATATTATTGAATCGAGTAAAATGTTTGAGGGTTTTATTTGGGATCCAGACCTAATTAGCTATTGTTAAAAATGTCTAGGGATTAGAAAGATCTGTTATGCAAATTATGTTGAAGCTTTGGCTATGTTAATCTCTCCATAGTTAGTGTGTTATTAATTTGTTATGCGTATTCTACGTTGCAATTTATTTTCAGTAAAAATACTATATATCAGTATTTATATTGGAAATCAGATTTGTTTCATAATCCAATGTGGAAACTCCTGTTTGTTCAGTCAAAACTTCGAACTTCCTTCATTTCTAACATCGATTTGGCATCATCAACAAAACAATTACCCCACCGACCCACTCCAATTTATAGTAAAAAAAATATCGTCCACTTCATTTTTCTACTCGTCTTAAAAAATAGTCATTTTCCTAGAATTTTGCTTTAACAAGTAAAATTGAAGGATGATATTTTGGAGTTTCATTAGTAGAAATTGAAACTTCAATGCTATACTTATTTTTTAACTAGTTTTTCGATATGTGCGTTGCACGTGATTATCAATTCAGAATATTTAAGCGAAGATGAATAATAAACTTTGCACAAAATAATATTGCAGATTCTTTTGTGACAAATTTCAACTGGCGTTATTACAAGTCATATAAACTTTTTTCATCGAAAATACTTAAATATTAACAAATAGTAAATCAATTAAAAAAAAGAGTAATGTTTATATATTAATAACTATTTTGAAGAAAACTTCCTGACAATCTAAATCACATAAGTATTATTGATAAATAAAGTCATTATTTTGTATTGAGCATCAAAAAACAAATCATGACAATTCTCTAACTCTTGAGAAGTTTAATAATTTTTGAAAAAGATATCCATAAGTATATATCTACATCACAAGAGAAATTGTTAACAAAAACAAATAAATTTAGACTACATCAACATTACATACTAATGTATATATTAGCAAAAAATAATTAATATATCATCAGAATTATTTTCCTCAAGTACTCGAGGTTAATGAATATACCCTCTTAGGATAGAATAATTTACTTTATCAGAATAGTGATACCTCATATTCAGCGAAACTTCGAACTCACTCAACGACAATAAATCACACGAATTTTTTTAAAATGCATGAAGAAGAAGAGTAGAAGATTAGAAAAAAATTATCGTTGAAAAAATAAGAGGAAACTCCTCTATTTATAGTCAACAAATGGTAGTATGAACAAGTGTTTTTTGTGTCTTATCTGAAGGCATGACCTTTCCAAAAATTCACAACCCTGTGGAAAAGTCACAACTTCATTGAAAAAGTTACAACTCTTTAAAAAGTCAGAACTATTTGGAAAAGTCACAACTCATCGAAAAATCACAATCCTTTGAAAAAAGTCATAACTTATCAGAAAAGTCACAACTCATCGAAAAGGTCACAACATAAGTTAGAGATATTATAGTAGTTTAACATTTAAGTTAGGAGTTCATGTTTTTAAGGTAATATAGATAGATAGATTACAGGGCTGGTAAGTGATTATTTATAAATTGTTGTACGGCATGTTTTTTTTTTTTCTTAGTACTTCTTTATTTAGAAATAAACTTTAATTTTTAAAATTGTAGCTTTAGTAAAATGATATATCTACAAAAAAAAATATTAAAATCTTCTTCTTAAACTTTATCCAGTTAAATACAACAACGCAACATAAAGGGGATGGATGGAGTACAACTTAAAGACGTATGCAATTACGTCGCTGATATGAATCTTTTGTGCCCATCATGTTTCATTTGGACCCATTTCAAACGTTTGTCAATATAACTTTCTCTAGTTTTTATTACTAAAAATATTTTTCTTTTTCATTATATCCAAGGGATCTTTTGTTGGCCTCGACATAAAATAAAATAATAAGATACAACAATTGTTATTATAGGATCGTTTGGGGCTGGATTGACCGGATCATAATTTTACGAGCTAATTTTACTACCTCAAACAAATTATGTTATTTGATAATATGATGGAGCAGAGGCGTATCTAGGGGGAAGGGAGGTTACTGAGTTCACGTGAATCCATGGTCCCCTCCCGAGATCATATATAGTAGTGTTATATTTTTAAAAAAATATTGAAATATAGTTGTGTGAACCCACATACGAAGTATCACATAATGTGAATATGACTAGGTGCACCTCTCTTCACGAGGTTAGAAATTTGAATTTTATATTTATCTTGTTTTATTTTTCTTTCTAAAATTAGATAACACTTCTCTAAGTGGTAATTGGTAGTAATATATATATATATATCAGAATTAATTTTAGACCTATAGTTTTAAAATTTTAACGGTTTTCAGTAGTAAAAACCTAAATGTCGAATAGATAAAATTTATATCATAGATCAACCTTTTTATAATAGTGCAAAGTAATTTCCCTGGATAGTCACCCATGTTTGGGAAATTACCTAGGAATATCATTTATGTTTGTTTTAGGATCACAATATCACCCAACTTTACCTTTTTCCCTCAAAATATACTTGACACAAAAGAAACATTATCTTTCTCCTAATAGGATGTCATGTCACATTATTCCTTTTTTATTATTAACATTTTTTAAAAAAAATTTAGGCAATCCATATTATCTAGTAAAAAAAAATGGGCAAATCACATAAATATGTTATATTAAGAAAATATTTACCATCTATGGCAATATAATTTTTCTAACTTAATATAATAATTTTTTGGATTAAAAAATTGCACCGCTTCGCCTCTTTCTCTGTCCTTTTTCTCTTCCTCTTCTTCTTCTTTTTATTTTTCTTCTTTTCGCCTCTTTCTGTGTTATTCTCTCTCTTCCTCCTCTTCTTTTTTTATTCTTCTTCCTCTTCTTTTAAAATTTTCATTTAAATAATTATTCCCAAATCAATTTTTATTCATATTTCACTATTTTTATTCAAAAACATGACGAGAAGAGAAATAAAAAAATAATTTTTTTTTACAATATCATATTCTCAAACAAAAATTTCAAATCTCTAAAATTACAGCAGCAAGAATTCACCATTGATGGTCACTATAAAGCTTCAAATTTTGAATTCATTTTATGAATCTTACGAACTCGTGATTAGTTTGGATAGGTTGATTCTACAAATAATTGAAAATACAGTTTAAAGTTTATATCTCAATTTTAAGAGGGTTCAGTTAAGTTTATAATTGATTTTAGGAGAAATATAAGATTGAAACTCATAAGAGGTAAAGTTTATGGAACTATATCGCAATTGTATTAAAGTTGAATTAGATATGTTTTATAATTGTATTAAAATCATGAACATTACATTTATAATACATATTGCAAACTTTACTCTCTTCTTAGTGATACCAACCAAATAATTTAGGTAACACACTTAATAATGCATTTATAATACATGCACACTATATTTTCAATATATATTGCAAACATCACTCAAGTTCTTAGTGATACAAACCAAAATAATTTATAACACATATAATACATGTTTTATTCATGAATAATACAAGTTTAATTCAGTCTATAGATTATTGTCTTGTCTTTCGTTAGTTACGTTTTTCATTTATTCTTAATTTTCTCTTCTAATTCAACTTTAATATTGTGTATACACTTTTAATGCAAATTTAATTTATTTTGTAGTTTATTATTTGTTACTATTAGATTACTTGTTTAATTCATTTTTTATATAAGTTTAATTCACTTTGTAGATCATTGGCTGCTCTTTCATTAGTTACATTTTTTATTCGTGCTCATTTCTCTCTTCTAATTCAATTTTAATATTTCTGTAATACACTTTTAATATAAGTTAATTCATTTTGCAATTTATTGGTTGATTTGTTACGATTGAATTACTTGATTATTTCATTATTGATACAAGTTTTATTTAGTTTACAAATCACATAATGCTCTTTAGTTTGCTACATTTTGGATTCATGTTTAATTTGCTTCTAATTCAACTTTAATATGTGTGTAATATATTTTTAATTCAACTTTAATTCATTCGGCAGTTTATTATGTTTCTTTATTTGTTATGATTAGATTACTTGTCTGCTCTTTCGTTTGCAATTAGTTTGGATAGGTTGTTCCTACAAATAATTGAAAATATCTTTTGGAGTTTATATCTCAATTTTAATAGGGTTTGATTAAGTTTAGAATTGATTTTAGGAGAAATACTAGATTGAAGCACGAAAAGGATGAAGTTTATGGAACTATATCGGGTTTGTATTAAAGTTGTATTAGATATGTTTCATAATTGTATTAAAATTGTATAAAAATCATGAACAATACATCCTACATTTATAATACATATTGCAAATTTCACTCCCTTTTTAATGATATCAACTAAAACAATTTAGGTAACACACTTATAATATATGCACAATACATCTTTAATACATATTGCAAACATCACTTACGTTCTTAGTGATACAAATCCAAAATAATTTATAAGACACATATAATACATGTTTTATTCATGAATACTACAAATTTAATTCAGTTTATAGATCGGTGTCTTGTCTTTCGTTAGTTATGTTTTTCATTCATTCTTAATTTTCTCTTATAATTCAACTTTAATATCGTGTAATACAATTTTAAAGCAAATTTAATTTATTTACTTGTTTAATATTTGTGTAATACACTTTTAAATACAATTTTAATTCATTTTGTAATTTATTGATTTGTTACGATTGAGTTACTTGTGAAATTCATTGTTGATACAAATTCATTCAGTTTACATAGAATGATATTTGATTTGCTACATTTTGCATTCATATTTAATTCTCTACTAATTCAACTTTAATATTTGTGGAATACATTTTTAATGTAAATTTAATTCATTTTGCAATTTATTATGTCTCTTCATTTGTTACGATTAGATTACTTGCCTAATTAATTAATTATTGATACAAATTTTATTTAGTCTATGAATCATTAACTACTCTACAAAAGAAAATAGAGAGAGAGAAAGGGAAAAAAAGTAAGAGAAAGAGCAACAAAAAAAAAGCAACAAAAAGAAAAACAAAAGAGAAAGAACAACATAAAGAAAAAAAAGGGAGAAAGAGCGAGAGAGAAAAGGGAGAAAGAGGCAAGAGAGGGAGACAAATCTAATAAAATATATAGTATTGTTATATATTGCTATAAATGGTAATAATTAAAGAGTATATTTAAAATAAGTAATTATTTTTTAAAAGGGATCCACTCAAGTAATTATCCCAAAAAAAATTACATAGCCCAAAAATTTCTACCCTAGTTCTGGGGGATTAGGCGGCAAATCCAAATATGAGCTCCTCCGATTCTTCAAGAAAATATGTGGCTTCCTCCGATTTTTCAAGCGAGATAATGTTTTTATATGGGCACTAATGGGCAATGGCACCTTTTTGTTGAGTCCGGAGCTAAAATGACAACTTTTTTTCTTTAAAAAAAAAAAACGACACATAAAAAAAAGGGGCAAAATAGCTCCTGACGGAGCGAATTTGTTCTGACAAAATTTGACATCATTCCGCTAAAAGAAATAAAAATCGCTGCCTCCACAAAGATTTTCTCAAAAAAATATTTTTTCTTTAAAATCGTTGCTATAGCAGCGTTTTTATATTTAAAAAAAAAACTAAAAGTAAAATCGCTGCTATATAGCAGCGATTTTGTTTAAGAATTTTTTTTAAAAAGTTCGATTTTGTTTAAGAAATTAAATGTTTTTTTTTAAAAAAAATCCTACCCTTGCAGAGAATTTAATAAAAATTAAAACTGAAGACAGCGATTTTCATAAAAAGCTTTGTTTAAAAAAATCTTTACCCTTTCAGCGATTTAAATGAAAATAAAAAAAAAAATAAAACTGAAAACCGCTGCCTCAGCAACGATTTTTTATTTAAAAAACTTGTTTTTTTTTATAAATGGCTGCTGCCGAAAATTTATGTAATTTAAAACTTGTTCTTTATGTTTTTTTTTTTATATAAAAACGCTGCGATTTTAAAGAAATAATGATTTTTTTTTGAGAGAATCGCTGCTAAGGCAGCGATTTTTATTTCTTTTAACGGAACGGCGTCAATTTTTGTCATAAGAAAATTGCTCCGTCAGGAGCGATTTTTCCCTTTTGGTTTTTTTTTTATGTGCCGTTTTTGTTTTTTGAAGGAAAAAAATGACCCTTTTGGCTTCGGACTCCCTTTTTGTTGATATTTTAATTCATTAGAGTAATAAGGTAACCATATTGTCAAACTACAAAGGATATAATGTTTTTAAAGAAATTTAAAAAAATGTTAATAATAAAAAAGGAATTAAAAAATATTAATAATAAAAAAGGAATAATGTGACATGACATCCTATTAGAAGAGAGATAATGTTTTTTTTGTGTCAAGTATATTTTGAGAAAAAAAGATAAAGTTGGGTGATATTGTGGTCCTAAAACAAATATAAGTGATATTCCTAGATAATTTCTTAAACATGAATGACTGTCCAAGGAAATTATTCTAATAGTGCACCATCATCTCAAAATCTTGAATGTGGCAAATATAACTATCATACTAGTAGGAGTGCAACTGGCTGTTTCTGCTTTGAAGAGACAATTTTTGCACGAGAAATATGATTGGTTTACATTAATAACTACTTGAAACTTGGTTGTAACTGTGCACACGTACCTCCGACCTTTAAGCTGCTGTCAAAGGTCTTATTCTTTACTTGTCATTACAATTTACATAAGACTATGACAAACTAATATGAATATCCGCACAAAGTGCTTATCATGGAGTGCTCATCCGAAATATAGAGGTTATGAGACTGCGGATTATCCTGAGATTCAAAAAAAAAATATTGATCTTATAGTTTTTTAATTTTATAACGACAATTTAAAATATTAAAAATTAGATTGTAAACTTAATATTTATATATATTTGATAAATTTATTTAATACAAGTACACTATTTTAGCAAAAATTACTAAATTCGATTGAACTCGTACTCAGACTTCTAGCCTACCTCAAACCTACCAAAAGAAAAGAATAGAAGAAAGAGTGGTCCCCCTCATTTGAAATTAGGAACAAAAATTTGTCCAAATTCTAATAAAATAAGCAAGATCAGAGTGGTCCGTGATTAGAAAAAATACAATTATCGTAGTATTATGTTGCTTAAGTAAGCTAGAAGGTATAAACTTTCTTAATTATTGATCATTAACTATATATATATATAAATAATTGGCTACAAGTTTAAATATTGTGGTGATCTCTATAATGAATCTAATTCGAGTAGATACCCACTATATTCCTCAATCAATAGCGCTTAGTTAATTAGGTGATGAAGCATACTTTATTGCTCAATTTGATTAAGATTTTTTACTCCCCACTCCACCACTATTCTTCTAGTATTAGGTCTGTAATTATAAATTTGTGGTTGATATGAAGCTAAGTTTTTTTTTATATATAAAAAGGAAAGCATTGTTTTTATGTGCTTCCTTGTAGGGTCGAAAATGGTACTAGCAACATAAATTTGCTATTTAACTGTTCAGTCAAAATGCATAATTATGTGCATTGTTTTACATCATGAACAAGTTGAAGCAACCATTGCGTTAACGTTTAAAATGACCTAATATTGGTCTTACTCTAACTTTTGCTTTTGGATAATACGAGACAAATTAGACATTAAAACTCACATAGCACCAATTGATATTTTTGCTTCACGTCAAAGAGGAGAAGAATTAAGCACAAGCGTAAATAGAGGAGTTCGGAGTCAAAAGGGCTACTTTTTCCTTTCAAAATGCAAAAAGGGTCATTGAATTTTTTTAAATACCAAATAGGACAATTCGTTGCCCCAGCAGCGAGATCCTTTCCACAAAATCGCTGCCCCTGCAGTGAGAAAGATTGAATATTATATATTCCCCTCACGGCGTTAAAATTGAAAAACGATCCCGCTGTTCGATTTGGTATTAAAAAAAATTCAATGGCCCTTTATGTATTTTGAAAGAAAAAAGTGGTCATTTTGGCTCTGGACTCGTAAATACAAGGTTATATAAAGACCGGTGCACATTGATGTGAATGGAAAACAAGAAAAGACACCTTTTTGAATTGCATCGAAAAAAATACATTTACGCTTATCTCACCACCACAAAGTATATCACGGTTACACTATTGAAAAATATGGCTATACTGCGTTACACCTTGTCTCACCACACCACTACAAAGTATATAGATATATGCTTCCAAGAATGAATAGGTACAGGGTTACAATATTTGATGGGGAAGGCAAAATCACATCCTTCTGATGACGTCTGACCGATAGAGAAGTCTTTCTTTCTCTACTCAAGACCTCAATTTGTGAGAACTAATTAAATGTCCTATATTATTGCGAAGAGTATATTTTAAGAATATACGATTTTTTTTAAGAAAGATTCTTTTTTTCCTTCTTTTGGAAGAGGATGTAAGCTTCAATAATTTCCATTACTCTAAGAAAATTGCAGCACAGCCTTGTCAGCTATTCAATCAGAAATAGATGCGAAAGATGAGAAATTCGATTGAATTGATGTCTTACCATAGCCATTATTTTTTATGGATTTAAGTAAATTCACTATGTGAAACTTTTGAGAGGATTCACTGCCTTTATTCAATCAAATTCAATCGAAAAAAAAAGAAGATGATGTACAACCCAGGTTTCCACTATACTAAAATGATGTATTTGATCCTTTTCTAGCACACAAGAATGTACATGTGGAAATGCTATTTCATGATATTGGGAGTGATCCCCCTTTTAAACTCACTCCCACACTGTACACAACAAGGATACTAGAAATCCTTCCATTTCTTGTCAAGAAATGCATCTCCAACTCTATATATCTCTATGATCCTAGGCTAACATTCTAATCGAGGCTTCGAAATGCATTCACAAAAAGCAATACAAGAATACCACAATTATTATTTTCACACTAGAAGGTCAGGGGACCTTGATCTAGGTGATGATCCTTGGGGACCTAATTGTTGAATCTTTTCACCCACTTCAGCTACAACAAGCCTGGTTAGAAACAAACCAGCTATAAAAGCTGATCCCATCAGCATTGTAAATACACCACTCCAGCTATTAGTTGAAATGTAACCGGTTAGAAGTGGTCCAATGGCCGCTCCAATTGAGCCAGTTCCATCAATAATAGCAGTGACAGTTGCAAGCGCTCGTGAATTGCCTTTCAAAGAGCTATGTGTTCCCAGGTCAGCCGAAACAGCAGTTGTGATCAATGCATAAGGACCATTCACGAATACTCCAGTGATCAACATGAGGATGATGTTTATGGTCATGGAGACGTGTCCATAGCTCCGATAGAAGTAGAGAACCGGGATAGCACAGTACATGAAGCTGGCAGCAGTTATAGCTCTGGCATCTAAGCGGTCAGATATGTAACCTGCTAGGATTCCACCTACTACCCCTCCGACATCAAACAATGTCGACAAGTTTCCAGCTTCCTCATTGGATAAATACCTTCCTTCTATAGCTGCAAAAATATCAACAGGTAACAAAGAGTTCAGAGAAACTTTCGACTAAAATGGTGCGATAAAATAATGATATAAAAGACTGCAGTTCAGCATACCTGTGTGGCTAATGTAGAAAGGCAGCCAATACAAAAATGTGTATGCTACCAACTTTGCGAAGAAAAGGCAAAACGCAAACGGCGCCACCCCTGGAATCTTCCATGCTTCAATAAAACCCACGGCTGATTCCTCTTCTCTATCTGATCTCAAGAAAGGCTCTGTTACTTCATCGCCTACTTTTCTAGGAGAAAACACTTCATCTTCATCTTTATTAGCTCCCACAGATTCAGGGTTAACCGGCAAGAAAAGGAATACTACCACTCCAACGACAGCAATAAGGGTACCAGGAACAACCATTGACCAACCCCATCCATACTTCAACAATAATGAAGCAACCAAAGAACCCGTAATATTACCGATCGAGGTGTGAGCATTCCAAATACCCATTATAAGTCCTCTCTTCTTTTTCCCAAACCAATTTCCCACTACTGCAACCACTGAGGGCCATCCTGTGGATTGGAACAATCCAGCCATCATTTGGACAATTAGATAGTAATAAAAGATGTGTACATTTGCCCAATATCCAACTCCAAAAAGGGCAGTGAATACACCAGTACCCACCATTCCAATTGTCAAAAATATTCTCAGATCCATCCTATCACCAACATGCCCGGAGAAATACATTCCCATGGCATATACAAAAAGGAAAGACACATCAAGTTCACCAAGCATCGCTGTACCATCAACTCCGTTAAATGGTACCCAACCATCTTTAAGCATCCAAGAAAGTTTTGAACTTTGATTTTGCTCATAAGTGGTATTACGCCTTTGCCACGGAAACTTTAAACCAACATCAGGAGACTGGGGGTCCAAAGCACTTTTCACAATGCTTGTAGTTTTTCTAGTAGCATGGTAACTTGTATAAGCTAAAAATGTTACAATTAACACAATGCCTTGATATGTCTTGAAAGAGAGGTTAGACTTCTTTGCCCTCTCCATCACCCTAATTCCAGGGGGCTTGCTGTAAGTTTCTTCCATAATTGGCTCCGATAGAGATCCCATCAATTGCTACCCAAAGAAACTGATAAAGAGGAAGATTAAAAAAAAAACTTTTCCTCTTTTACAGATCAAGAAAACTACCTGTAACAAGATAAACAAGACGGAAAATTTAACATCAAAACCCGCATAACTATAAATTGAGAAACTCACTGCACAATAGGTAAACTAAAATACTTAACAAAAGATTTGATGTGATTCAGTTATCTACAAAATCATAAACTTGAGAAAACGGGATTCGATTATCTCAGGTTTAATTAGTGTGGGGTTTAACCAAAATTAACAGAACCCACCAACGATCTCAAAGAAAATCTTTAAAATTTGCTCAAATAAAGTATTTCACTAATTTAGAATTTAATTGGATTACATAACAAGCTAATTCAAACCTAAAATTCTTATTATTATTTGATATCCAATTACTCAAAGCTGACCCACAAGGAACAACAAGGACGAAAAACTAATTATTGTTTAATTTGGCAAAAGTGTGTAATTCTGCAAAAGAACAACAACACACCACCAACCAAATCAATTAAAGAAGAGCATATTTCTCTTTTCTTCCTAAAATTACTAAAAACAAGATTCGTGAAAAAAATAAGAACAACAATTTTTTAGAAAATATTCCCATAAACGAATAATCCAACTTCAGAACTCACGCAAACTAGAAAATATTCCCATAAACGAATAATCCGACCTCAAACTCACGCAAAAGGATCAAAAGATGATAATTTGCTAACCATATGAAAACAAAACAG
The DNA here is from genome assembly GCF_019186545.1 of Solanum stenotomum. Lineage (NCBI taxonomy): Eukaryota > Viridiplantae > Streptophyta > Magnoliopsida > Solanales > Solanaceae > Solanum > Solanum stenotomum. The sequence goes on from NC_064284.1 coordinate 21,750,451, forward strand.
TAACCGAAATTTAAAAAAAAAAAACGTCGATAAAATCGAAGCTAACCTTGTAATTTGTGAATTGGGAGAAGAATGTTGCTGCGTCTCTTTGGAAACAGAAAAATCTCCCTGCTTTGAATGTATGATAAAAGAAAGAAAAATATATGTATTTTCAAATATAGTAAAGTTGCGTTTTGAGGAATTGATAAAAATAGGCTGAGCAAAGCTGAGAGCTGATGAACTGAAGATTGCTGCATTTAAAGCGGAGGAGAACAACACAGTTGAATTTCAAAAGGACAATATTAACCCCGCAACCTTTTTTTAGCTGTGATGCTTGGTAGATGTGAATTGACAGTTTTGTCCCTTGCTAAGGAGATTGATGATTTTCCAATTACTTTTTTGCCCCTTTCCTAATTGACAAGCACAGCTCCTTTCTTTCTTTTTTTTAACACTCACAAAATTATATGATTGTGACCCCCATTTACTATGTTGAATATTTCAAAGAATCGGAAGAATAATAATTTAAATTTAGAGTTGGAATTTTAAATTGTTTAAAATTTGTTATTTTTGATATTTTTGGATAATTCTAAAATTCTTTTATCTCTTTATATTGAAAAATATGTAATAAGACACCCCTATTTATAATATTAACAAATCAAATTAAATTGCGATTAGAAAATCCCCTTATCTAACAAATTATAATTAAACATAATTACATAAATATCAAAAATAATAAATCCTAAACTATTAACAATATTTACTTTTGATTTATTTCCTACAATTTTCGTTATAATTTTTTCTAGATGACTAGATATTGGTAAGAGTTAACAAGCTGGAAGCAAACGAGTATTCTTTTTAATGATTTGCTTTATATTGGTTGAAATAGGACATTTTTAATTATATTTTTACATGACATGTACAATATACTTAACACTATTTCTCTAGTACAGATTAAGTGAATTATTTTTAAAAAAATTCATAATTCAAAATAAATGAATTATTCAATATTTAAGAAAATTATTGGAGTTTTTTTTTCATAATTACCATTCATCTAATGAAGTTACCAATTATTTTATATTTTCTAATAGAACAAATTGAGAATAATCAAACAACTGCTAGTAAAAAGTAATCTTCAATTTATGTCTTAAAATACTTTCTTAAAATAATCTATATATAATATAAAGTTAAATGTAGATAAGACGATGTGGCACCTCTCTAAGGCTTCTATTGCTATTTATCTTTTTTTACCTTTTTTGATACTTTTTTTCTATTTTATCTTATTTTTCAATTAAAAAATTAACCATATTCCATCTTATTTATGAAGTTGCATTAATTTTTTAATGACTATATTACTTTATTGTCTATAATAAGCTATTACATTAATTGTTAATTATTATAAATTTTATTGAAGAATTGCAAAGGTCACCATGACTTCTCTTTGCTTAATTTCTTACAATTACTCCTTTTTACGTTTCCAACTCATCCTCTCTCTTTTTTCTCACTAGATTTTGCGTCTTTTTCCTTATTTTCTTGCCTAAATATTTTGTAGAAATTAAAGATAATTTTATTTATTTTATTCACCATTTCAACACTATTAACCATTTTTCCTAAAATCTTTCTCTATTTCTTCTTAATAGTATTACTAAATTACAATTAAGATACTAATTACCAATATAAGTTACAATTTTATTGATTACTACGTTACTCTTTTAATTTATATTACTCAATAAGTTAAAAGTTTATTGATTACTATAAATACTAGATAGAGCATGCCATCTTTACCAATGCAATGATTTCTTCGTTTTTTCCTTTCTTCATTATATTTATACTAAAGTACATCACATTGGTTATGTCTAATTTTATAATATATAGATTATTTGTGACTAACTTCTATTGTTTACAGTGTGGAAGATAAGATGATTGAGCATATGACAATTTTGAGAATTCAAATTCAATCTTGACGAGTAAAATATCTGATTTATGTTACCAANATATATATATTATTTGTGACTAACTTCTATTGTTTACCGTGTGAAAGATAAGATGAGTATATCATAATTTTGAGAATTCAAATTCAAATTCAATCTTGATGAGTACAATATTTAACTTATGTTACTCTTCTCATTTTAGTTTGTTTGATGTCTCTTATTTATAGTATTCTTTCTTTTTTTGTTGCTTTTTTCCTCATTATTGGTGATTTTACCGTACTTATTATTCTATGCATATTTTTTCTTTAAATAATCTTTATTGTTTATAGTGCAAGATAAGATGAACATATGACAATATTTGGGGATTTAAGTTTAAGTTTGATGAACCCACTAGGAAAAAGAATCCTTACGTTACTATTTTGTCCATTAATCTTCAATGGTGTAGCGAATATTGATCGTGTGTACAAATTAAATATTAGAGGCTAAGATAATTTTCTTTGGTATTCCTACAAAGATTCTTTTATTTACTTGTTTAATTTTAATTTTCTTTGGTACTCCAACAAAGATTCTTTTATTTATTTAATTTTAATTTATTCTTACACTAAATAATATTTTTAAAATTTCGGGTAAATTATTTTTAACTGTAAAGGCTTGAATCGTTTTGTTCATTATCCTTCAAGATTTTTTTTATTGTTTCAACATAGTATATGTTTTTTTTTCTTCACAAAAGTGAATTTAATTCTTGTGTTCTTATGTAAAAACTGTGAATGATGACATCAATTTTGACAATTAGGAAATTCCACAATTTTTGTTTATGTTTATTTTTTAGAATAATTTAGAAATATTAACTAAAATATAGATAAATATAAAGGAATAGTTTTAGTTAATACATATAAATAGTTTGAGTTTAATTTATTTGAATACTTTATATCCTTTGCGAAATTGAGACTATGTATTTTTCAATCTATTCATTTTTATATAAATAATAATAGGTAGTATATTATAATTGTAGTAAAAAATAGTCAAGATAGAAGGTGATTTGTAAATATTTCATAAGCTAAAATTAGAAAAAATATCAATTCATTACTAAAGAAAAGAATAATATATATATATATATAGTTGATATCATAAAAAATTTAAATCTTTGTTTAAAGGAACAAAAAACAGATATTAAAAAACACACCATCTTTACGTAAAAAAAATTATTAAATATATTTACATTAAGCTTATGTATATTTCAAAATAAATAAAAGAAAAAAATATGTATAGACAAACATATGCATAAAGAGTTCAACTTATTAAGTTAAACTTACTTTTCTTATTAAAATAAGGAGAATAATTTTAGGTAAAAAAAATTTCATTAAGATAAAATTCTTAAGTGATTTAAAATTACAAAAGGTATAAAATTTAAGTACTAATAATAAACTTAATTAAGTCTTAAAATTTGATATATTTGAATTAAACACTATAAAAAATCTTTAAAATATTTTTTGCACTCCATTATTCTAAAAATTAATTATTTGATAAATTTAACAAGCTATTTATGATCGCACAAAACGCGACTAAGTTCACTAGTGGGTATATTGCTATACCTCAACAACTCACTTATGAAGAGGAAATGGTACTAGTACGAGTTATGACAAGGAAAAGAAAGCAGGTAAGAAGCAATATATTGAAATTAGAATATGAAGAGTCAGAAATAGTAATAGAAAAACATAACACGTTAAATGAAAGTAAAAACTACACGTTTAAATTAATAAATTTATTTATTTTCATACTTATCTATGGGGAAAAGCGATCTACGCAAGCAATGAGTCATGTGAGGTGCATGGTAGTAAATCAAATCAACAAAGGGACATTATTTTGCTAAACAGAGTGATTTATTTGTTCTAATTAAATGGAATTCCTTTTATCGTCCTAATTAATTCTAATAATTATGTTCTTCTTTATTGTTTCTACTTATTCAGTTTTAAAATTAGAAAAAAATATTATTTAAGTTTTTGATTTATTTTTATTATTAATTATAGTTATTTTTAAAATTAATAAATTTAATATTTAAAAAAGAAATATTATTATTTTATTAATTAGTACTTATTAAACGGCGTATCAAATTAAATAGGGATAAAATGAAATTAAAAAAAGAGTAAAGTAGCTTATCTTCATCACTCTTTGACAAATATGGCGCATTAGTAAAATTTTCAAACTGCTTTCATTTTTTTTTTCTTTTCCCTTCATATTTTAATCTTGTTAAAAAACAAAATATTGAAAAATAAAAAAAATATGACGCTTAACATGATACAGAAAAACAAACTAAAGTAGACATTTAAGTTTTTATAAGAATATGACCTCTAGACATTTTACACGTTTTCTCACTTCACGATTCTCATCAGTAATCGATTTAACAATTCTTTTATTAAAATTTTATGTTATTTATTAAGATAGATAAAAATGATCTAATAGTATAAAAGTTATTTAAACTGATTGTACATATTACTCCACTCTATTTAGACATTTAATGACAAAAATACTAATTAATTGCTTCCAACAAATTTATTTATATGACACGATTAAAGTTATTTTTTGTTGAATAGAGAAATATTGTGCAAACTATTTTAATTTAGGTATTCTCACATTTTTGTAAGAGAATTGTAGTTTATATCAGCGTTCTGAATATATTTTTAAAATATATAAATTTCTTTTCGAATTAAGGAATTAACATCCAAATTAAACGAAAACTCAGATGACTTAAAATATTTTCATTATTTTCTTTAGATAATTTTGTGAGAAACATCAGTCTTATGTATTTTCAAAATATATAAAATTATTTTAAATGAAGGAATTGTTATTCAAATTAAACTAAAAATTGAATGAGTTGATCTTCATGCTCTTAATTCCATTACTTTCTTTAAAAGAATGAGCAATATTATCATATATTGTACATTTGTTTTACCGTCATAAGATATTTATTATAAGATCATATATTTCAAAGTTCATGAACAAATTAAATATGAGTTAATATCTCTAAAGGTCACTCAACTTTGAGAATTTATATAGTAAAATCATTGAACTTTGTTTTGTTTCAATAAAATCACTCAACTTAGACATTTGTATCAATAAAATCACACTTAATGCCTTTTGACTTGTCTACCACAATAAACCTCTAAATGTGAATTTCCTTCATCTTCCTCCTTTTTTTTCCCCACAATTCTCGTCAAAGCTAATGAACTGACTAAATGAATCAACTTTTAACAAACGTTAAAAATCAAAACTATTCAATTCATCCTAATTAAGGAATATTCAAGTTAATAATTTGACAATCTATGACGAGATCCCGAAATCCATCTACAAAGATCATCTCCAAGACAAGCCAAATAAAGCTCTTATATACTATTCTTAATTTTAATCTCAAACACATTTTAGCTGAACTTCACAACATCTTTTCTTTTCATTTTTGGGGTCTCTCAATTTTTTTATTTTTTAAAAATCTGTATAACTAAATTAATCATAAGCAAACCAAAAAAATATTAATTCCATGAGCGACTAAGTGAGCTAAAGTTCCAATCAAAATACAACAGTTAAGGTGATGATAGCTAATTACTTAATAGATGACTTACGTAAACAACGTAACAAATTCACGGGATTAACTAAAGAAAATTTATAATACTTTAATTCTAGAGGAAATGATATCTATATTGCAAAAGTTGTCAAGTCAGAGATTTCATTGAATTAAATAGGTTATCTGGCACTGTACTTGGAAGAAAGTAATTTATAAATTCACTTTTAATGCTTAGTATTAAGAGTGATTTTACTGATACAAAAATCTAAGTTGAGTGATTTTATTGATTCAAAAATCTAAGTTGAGTGATTTTTTTTTATACAAAACAAAGTTCAATGACTTTACTAGATAAATTCTTAAAATTGAATGACATTTTGAGATATTAACTATACAACTACTTTGACTATCTTTTCCCACAGAAATATCTAACGTGGCCACATGATAAACACTGTATTTGCAAACTTTAACCCAAAGAGACTAAACAATATTTTTTAATTTTAAAAAATAAAATAAAAAGTCACCCCTTAAAGTTGTTTAATTAGGAAAGCTGATCCTAATTAGTCATTGGCCAATAAATTAAATTATCATTCTGGTGCGTATTCCTAGTATTAGGTATACTTGCTTTAATTTGCATCTAGCGATTAGTGTTTGCATTGGGAAGTGTGTATACCTAATTAAAATTTTAGCTAATGCTTCCAACTATATATTCCACCTTAATTATTTATTTGTAGTTGTACATCATGTGATTAAGTTACAGCGTGAATGGTTGTACTATTTAACAAGCACACGCAACTCTTGACTTGAATAATATATAAGACAGTATGGAATAATTTTCTACGAAAGGTATTAAAAATTGTCTGATCTCATAAATGATACTAACTACAATCTATAAATAACATTTTATAAAAATGTGAAATTAGCTAATTACCTGAAAACTAATAGTAATATAACTATGCAAGTTACCTGCTACAACAATGTCTAGGTTGCAAATGATTTAAGGTATCAATATATACATTTGAGTTAAAACCTTATTTATTTTTGTTAAATTCATTCACTACCAAATAGTAGTATATATAATTGATGTAACTGATACTTTATTTTTTCATAGTGAAATCTATTTACAATTAGTTAAAGGTTTTTGTAAGTTCAACTTAAAGAATGTTCTTGCAAGCTAAATTCTAGTTAAATTTTCATTTATAAAAACATTAGTAACTAGTTATAAATAATAATGTCTGCGAAATTCATTAGATTTTGTACTGCTTGTAGTTTGCCTCAAGATTAGGTTTTCAAAATTTTTACTATATAATTTACTCCTTTTTAAAAAAAAATAAAAACTATTCTCACATGTAGGTTAAGGTTACCTTACCAACGTTATCTTTTTTATTATACCCTTATTTATGTTAATTTCTTCATAAATGCAAACTAATAATTAGGACTTCTTTTTTTTTTTCTTCATAATGTTGTTTGGTGATACGTTAGAATTAATTTTTAATATGAATTTGTTTAAATTTGAAAAACTGGTTGAAACTTTTTCCATTCATGTAAAAAAGAAATTACTAATAATGTTTAGCATGCAAAGGCTATATGAATCATTTGGCATTTCATAATTTTTACGGAAAAAGGTCAAAATTGCCCCTCAACTATGTGAAATAGATCACTTATACCCTCCATTATATTTTGGGATCAAAAATACCCTCACAGTTATCCCAGGAGACTACAAATACCCTTAAGAATTAACACCCCAATTTTTTAGTGACGTGGCAAGCCACATGGGACTAATCCCTCCACCTAAGCATTGCCAACTAAGATTCACTACAAAAGAACTTGACTTTTAGTGGCGACAAAGTCGCCACAAAATCCCAAAATATTGCCACTAAAGGTTATGAATGATTTTTAGTAGCGACTAATGCTCCAACAACCATTCGCTAGTAAAACCTATTTTTTCAACAAAAAAATATGATAATTAATTTTCGATTGCGACCTAATTTTCTAAAATAAATAACTTGCAATATCCATATTAAAAGCATCCAATATTATTACGAAAAATAATCAAAATTACTTCTCGATACAAATCTCCTACTATATATATAATGCATCATTGTACATTTATACATTTACATATGACATAAAAATAAAACATATAGTGTCTTCAAACTCCTACTTAATCGATATCATATTTGGTTTTTTAAAAACAATGAAGAAAAAAACACAAAATTAGAATTTAATGTTAAAAACTTTTCGTGACGATTTTCTGGGCTTTTGTGGCGACTGTTGTTGCCGCTAAAGGTCTAGTTCTTTTGTAGTGAATCCTAGTTGGCAACGCTTAGGTGGAAGGATTAGTCTCACGTGGCTTGCCACGTCAACAAAAAATTGAGGTGTTAACTCTTGAGGGTATTTGTGGTCTCTTAGGATAACAACAGGGGCATTTTTGATCCCAAAATGTAACAAAGGATATAAATGATCTATTTCATATAGTTCGGGGGCAATTTTGACCATTTTCTATAATTTTTATATTTAGTAAGTTGATCCCATGAAAGTAAAGACGTGCACATAATTATGGAAAGGGCACTTGTGTAACTTCATCATCATGCGTGCCAATAGGACTACCCCGGTATGTCCATTGTGAATTCGACCAAATGTGAGGGGTATTTTTGTCATTGAATCAGCCGGCATCAAGGGCTATAATTGAAATCAAGAAAAACGGATATTCGCATAACATATATAGAATAATTCCTTACGTGCAATGTGTATTTTTCTGATTGGCTGGACCCACACGATCTTACGTGGCAAATCTGGTGAGATGTCAAGTGGATGACATGGCATTTCTCTTGGCTAGTGTTCTACGATAAAAAAAATATTAGACACACAGACATATTTTACTCTACCATGAATGGTGGATTTGTTTAATTAATCAAACGATTAGTTAATTTTATAATTGCACCACTTAATTTAGCATGATAGGTATTAGTGACATAAGAATCGGTGGAAAAAATATTCATGGGTACTATTACAAAATATCAATGAAATTAAATTACTTGTCTAAGATGCAAGGTAATCATTGTCAATATTTTATGTACAAAACCAACTTCACTTTGTCATATCTTTTTATCTTTTTTGTCTCAATTTACCTGATATGTTTTGAATTTTAAGAGTTAAATAATTTTTTTTTTTATGATCGTAGTATTCGGATCAGCTTTTGCACTCCTTGACTAATTTTATGAGATACCTGTCGGCTACCACCACCTTCGACCAGCAAATACTAGGTAACTTTGTCCACCAAGGCTAAGATAGATGAGAAGAATCACCTAGTGTTTTTTTTTTATTGCTGTTGAGTTTTGAAAACCACAAATCAAGGATTTTCAACCACTTCATTGATCACTGGGACAAACCCTTGGGTACGACACAAACAATTATTTATTGACTATTTTTTTAAAGTCTATTAATTAAATATTTAAATTATTAATTACTTTGGTTTATAGTATATTTTATATAGCTTTTGAATATGCAAATTTCATTTTTAAAAATTTAAAAATTTCATGTCCGAATTTATCGTTTAACTAAAACTTTAACTTTTGAAATTTTACAAATATCACATAAATTGAAATTGAATATGTACTATTATCTAGGGTTTTTTTTTTGTTTCCCACCTGGTGTCCGAAGTCCACATTGGAACTCCGACTAAATTCGGATCACACTCTCCAGGGTCCATTCAGCAGTGACGCTCCCAACATGATTTTCTCCATACCCAGGGCTCGAACCCAAGACCTCTGATTAAGGGTGAAACACTTCCACCAGTGCACCACAACCCATGTTGGTTTATCTAGCTATTCAAAAGTAAGTTAATTAAGAAAATTGAATAGGAATGTACTAAAATAATTTTTAATCCTGTGAATGTTATACGACATGTTTAAAAATCACAAGATTAAAAATTATTTTAGTACATGTCGTATAAGTCCTTCGGGATGACTCAGTTGGTTTGGAGGGTGGTTATCCACACGGATGACCCGGGATCGATCCCCCCTCAATGCTTTCTAAGTCGAGCATGTCGCATAGGGGTGCGTTTTACATCCCTTGTGGGGTTTGCAGGCTATTACCCTATGCGTTTTACATCCCTTGTGGGGTTTGCAGGCTATTACACAGTGGAAGTTTTACCCAGTGTGCATATAAAAAAGTAGAAATAAAAAGAGTTATTAAAAAATGAAAAATATTTTTTTTCCAACGAATTAAAAAAAAACCAAATAAAGTGAAATAAATTATCACACTTCATATTTGTTTCAGTTTGTGCTTTTCTCAGAGAACTTTCTTGTAACAAAATCTCCATGTCAATACATTATGGGCCTCAACAGCACTTTCTTGTCTTTTTAGGACAAGACAACTCTTTTTATGTGGGCATTTCCATGCATTCCAATCTCTATCTTGCTTAGATCTAGTGGGCATATCGTATATAAATTGAATGCAATTATGGGTGTACATGACCGGGTTGGTTCGGATCTTTCAAATATCAAATCAAATTATTGTGTCGAATTTTTAAATTTATAAATCAAACCAAACTAATAAACCTCGGATTATTTCAGATTTTTGGATTTTTTGGTTAAAGTTTGCATACAAACATATAATTAACTTGTGCTCCAAATATTTCTTTAATCCAACTAAAATACAATTATCTAAGGTATTTCTTAAGAAAATAACACAAAATATGAGATGAGTATTGATGACACTAAAATATTCAATAAAAAGTAATAATGAAATCATCATATAAAATAAATATTGCAAAGTCATAATGAAAATGATCATAATTTAAAAGTACTAAATCATGCTAAAATAAGTTTAATAAGTATTAGTTACGTTACTAAATATTTAAGAAAAATTAAAATTAGATTATGTATTTTAATTATCTAAACCAATGTAAAACTAAAGAACAAATATTCAATATTATTGTCATTCTTAGTGTGAAATTGATTTTCTTTTTGCCTTAGTATTAATTTGATTTTGATTTAAGTTTTATTATAATTATCAACATTTATGAACTATAATTTTTATTGGACCATTCCGAATTCTAAGTTTTAAACTTGAATAATATATTAAAAGATAAAAACTATGAAATAGTATAAGAAATATTTTAAAATTATATCAAAGTAAATATTTTTATGTATAAAATAAAATTTTAAAATTACATATATAATGTTGGGTTGGTTTGGTCTCGGGTTGGCTTTTTTCAGTTAAAACCAAACCAACCCAAATATAGTCGGTTTTTTTTTTCAATACCAAACCAAGTCAAACCAAACTACTAGTCGATTTTTCTTTTGATTTGACTCAATTTGCGGTTTGATTCGGTTTTCGGTTCGATTTTGTACACCCCTAAATGCAATTAACTCTTGGAGGGCCAAAAAGTTTTTAAAATAGAAAAAAAAACAGTAAATAAAACTTAGATGGTACGCATCCATCCGTTCGATAAGTTAGCTAGTCATCATCTATCTTGAACCAATATTTTCGTTGAGTTACTGGTTGTATTTACACATATTGGAATAATCACATTTGAAATTACGAGTAAAAGACGTGAATATTACGGATAAAATTATCTTGAAATTGAAATTCTAGAGCCACCTTGAATATCAAGATCTATATCCATAGATAATTTCCATTGATAATATAATTAACATGAAAAATCTATATCAATCGATAACAGCCACGACTTATATCTGCAATTTTGTTCGTACATCAAATCGACCCCATAAAATTGCAATCAATTGTGGGTACATATCTATTAATTATATATTATGTGGTTTGTAGTCATTTATCAAAAATGTTCATGATATTGTCTCACGAAAAGGACATATATGTAATTTACTCCAGTGCAATTCCGATAAAACTCGGGGTATTTTTGTCATTGAATCAGCCGGCATTTGAACCAATTAAAATTGAGAAAACTGAGGGTCATGAGTGACTGCCAAATAGATATTTTTTTAATTACTATATTTTATTCTGTGCGAAAACGGATATTCGCATCCACAAAAAGCATAATTCCTTACGTATATTCTCTGATTCTTCCTCCAGCTTGGCCCACCTCACTGATCCTACGTGGCAAATTTGGTGGATGATGTGGCAAATCTGATGGATGACGTGGATGTTCTCTTGGACCAGATTTTATTTACCATCCTACTGGAAAAACATAAATATAATAAAATAGTAGTTAATGGTTGTCCAGTCAACAGATTCGTCAACTTGTGTTTTACTTTTAATTAGTGGACCAATTGAATAACAATGGTAGGTTATTGGTGGCTATAGAATCAATGAACCTAAAATACAAAGTTCATGGATTCTCTTTACAACAAATTGAAGTAGCACATTGAATAAGTGAACAAGGATCTCCTTACACCAACCTCAACTAGGATAGAAACCGACAATGAATTTATGAAGGCTTTGATAAGATCTATTAATAATGACGGAGTCAAAAATTTACACCAAAAAAAATATTATTTTACCCTATTTGTGTAGTGCATTTTGGTGTAGTAAGTTCAATAGAACTGCCTTGTCTCTCTTTAGGTCCACCACATATATATTTCTGAGGTTCAAATAATATACTTCATCCCTTCTTTCTTAGTTGTCATGTTGCGTGTTTTGAGAGTTAATTTAACTAGTTTTCAAAGCTAAATTAGATTACATTAATTTGATATTTTTAAAAATAAATTTTAGATATTCAAAAACTATACGAAAAATACTATAAATTGCAACTTTTTCCATATCAATATGATGAAAAAATACATCTTAAAATGTTGGTCAAAATTCATATCGTTTGGCTTCCAAAAAGGAAACAATGACAATTAAACAGGGACGGGGGGATTTATTACTCTCTGCATCCCAATTTATATGAGTTAGTTTGAATTGACACGAAGTTTAAGAAAAAAAAACTTTTGAAATTTGTGGTCTAAAATGAGACTTGTATTTGTATGACTAGAAATCATTTCATTAATAATTAAAATGAATATATTAAAATTAAATCGTTACTAAATATAAGTCATTATTTTTGAGACGGACTATAAAGAAAGTATGCCATATAAATTGGGATAGAGGAGGTATAATTAATCATTTTTTTTGTCTGGTTTGAAATAATTGAATGGTATGGAGGAAAAGAAGTAGAAATTTCGTTAGCTTCAATCGCTTTCAGTTTGGGCTTTTGCCAGAGTTTTCCTTACTAATCCCAAAATCCCTACACCATTAAAAATCAGCAGGAAAATGGGCCTAAGAAGCAGTGGTAGTCCTTTCAGTACGAGTCGATATACTTCAACACAAAAAGAGAAATTTAGTGGCTAACATTCGGTGATGATTGAGTTAATGTCTTTGTATTTAAAGTTGGTAAAATCTTTAATGATATATATATATATAGGGCTGATTAAAAATATCTATTGTTATTATTGCCGCTAATTGCTAAATATAATATATAGCAAAAATTACTATATTATTGCCACTAAATAATCGGTGCAAAATCCTTTTTTTGTTGGAGCGATATGTGCGCAATATGAAAAGTTCTTTGTTGCAATCAAGTGGGGGACATTGTAACAACTTGCTTGTGGTTTGAACTAGAATTATCCAAATACTTTCATTCACTTTCTTTGAAAACTTGGAATTACGACAAAAGGATGGAAAGAGATAACTCATTATTCATTACACTTCTTATCTTTTCCATATCAACCAATCCTAAGTAATGAATGAAATATATCATATAAGAGGCCACACAACGTGTATTACCTTTATGAAAATCCAAGTTGTAACAGGGATGGCTGGAGAAGCACTTATTCGACATAATTCAATAACTTTTGATCCAAACATTGCACATATTTATTAAGAATTTACTAAATATGTACCTCTCATGTTACTAAGATCAAATAAAATAGGGGTGTACATAGCCAGGTTGGTTCGGATTTTTCAAATATCAAACTAAACCATTTGTATCGGATTTTTAAATCTATAAACCAAACCAAACCAATAAAACTCGGGTTTTTCAACTTCGGATTTTTCGAATTTTTCGGATTTTCGGGTTTTTTTCCAGAAAAGAATTCATATAAACACATAATATACTTGTACTTCAAGTATTTCTTTAGTCCTACCAAAATACAACTATCTAAGGTGTTTCTTAAGAAAATAACACAAAATATTATATGAGTAATGATACTAAAATATCCAACAAAAAATAATAATAATGAAATCGCATAAAACAAATATCGCAAATTAACAAGTCATAATGAAAATGATCATAATTTAAAAGTACTAAATCATGCTAAAATAAGTTTAATAAGTATTAGTTACATGACTAAATATTAAAGGAAATTAAAATTAGATTATGTATTTGAATAAACCAATGTAAAACCATAGAACAAATATTCAATATTATTGTCATTCTTAATTGATTTTTTTTTTTGCTTTAGTATTAATTTAATTTTGATTTAAGCTTTATTATAATTATCAATATCTGTGGACTATAATCTTTATTGAACCATTTAGAATTCTAAGTTTCAAACTTGAAATAATAATATATTAAAAGATAAAAACTATGAAAAAGTATAAGAAATATTTAAAAATTATATCAAAGTAAATATTTTTATGTATAAAATAAAATTTTAAAATTATATATATAATGTCGGATTGGTTTGGTCTCGGGTTGGTTATTTTTAGTTAAAACCAAACCAACCCAAATATAGTCGGTTTTTTTTTTCCAATACCAAACCAAGTCAAACCAACCACTAGTCGGGATTTTTTTCTCGATTTGCGATTTAATTTGATTTTCGATTCGATTTTGTACACCCCTAAAATAAAACATGAAAAACCTCTCATGTTACTGGTTGAGATGAGTAAGGTAAAAAGTTCATAATGACGGACTTTGTCTAATCAATTAGGAAATAATGCGATCCAAAAAAACTCATCGTGCTTTAATTTTATAATGTTTTTATATAATGAAAACCTGAAACACCATAAATACTCATGTGACAAAATGGGAATCAATGTTAAAACTTGCATTCAAGTGATTGAAGATACACAACATGGTCAAATTTTGTGAACTTGTAGATAAATTCAAGGTGAAGAGCAAGGGGAAACGAGAAAAAACTATGAAAGGTCGCTAGATATGAAAAAGACTTTGTTTGCCTATTGAATTTTTATACCACTAAAGTCTTTATCAACATTAGTTAATTGTCCGTGGATTCAATGTCACTATAGGCTTACCTGAATTGCAAATTTATGTGGATATCTTCAATCCTGTAACCTGATTCAATCATATGGATTATAGTATTACTCAACCATTCCCAATAATTTCTCTATTCTTAAGACAAATGACAACCAGAGAGAATTTAGTATTTCTTCTCTTGATTATAGCTCTGAGAAAAAATATGATCAAACTTAGAGTCCAACCCCCAAAATGGACACTTTTTTTAACTCTACAAATCAAAAATAAAAGATATTTCTCAAAAATATTTTTCATTCATAAACCAAACACTACAAATCTTTTCCAGGAAAACATTTTCTAGGAAAACATAAATTATTTTATATTGAAATGTTATAGGATTTTTTTTTTACTTTTATGATACAATAAAACTAAATGAAGCATTTTCAACATATTTCATCTAAAAAAAAGACTACAATATTATCTCCATGTTGAATTCTTAAGTAGAGTACTATTTACTCATGAAAATATGAGTAAAATATGGGTAAACTAGTATTTTACCCAACCCATTTGTTACCCAATCCATTTTTACCCATATCAAATATGGACGGGTTGAATTATTACCTATTTTATGTTGACCCATTTCCAACTCGCCTAAATTTGACCCAACCCGCCCATTTGCCACCACTACCCACAATTAACACCCCCTCACTAACATGTTATAATTAAGCCAAATAAGGAAAAGGTTACACAACAACAAAGTGATCCATTGATGATATACTAAGATTTAACAAGTTTGTCTCTTATGCCTGTCATCAATAGTGGCCTAGCTCTTACCATATCCAAACTAATTAATATTCGGATAACACACGTTAAATCTCTATCAAGTACCATACAGTTAAGTCTCAATCTTTATACCCTCCAAAGTCCAGAAACAACAAATTTTTCTCTAATGTAATTTTTCGAAAGGGATTCAATTAAACTCCTTCAAAAAAGATAGTTAAGTCCCTCTTGCGTTATAAAACTTTTCTTGATAGGTTTGACAAATCCATATCAAATAGGGTTGTTCTTCCTTAAACGAAGATCTTAAATTTGAAAAGTTATATCAAAAAATCCTTTTCAAGCTGGAATCAGAATAGTCAAGTTTCAACTTTCTTAATGACAAGATAGGGTGACATGTTGCGTGCACTTCAGCTTATCTATTATAAATATATATTATATCATATTATAATATAGTCTCTTATTAGCTCACAAAAGCATATGGAGTACTAAACTTATTACTAAAGTCAATGGAAGCCATAATAAACTATACTGTAGCTCCGTCCCCACTAATTTGAAACTTTTTTGGACACTTAGATTTGTTACGCCCCTCACCTGCGGGCCTAAATTTTTTTTCATGGATCAAGCATAAACATATTTTTATTATTTAATTATATTCTCAACATCATTATTTGTTATGACATAAAAATGCAGTTACAATTTTTTTCCCGAAATTGTATGTTTTTAGTTTTATTTCCAAGTTACAATTAATTTTTAGTATTTCAGCACGTGTCTTTCTTAAAAGTTAAAACTGCCATAAATTACAATTGTGTATCAAAAAAGTTACGATTAATATTTACAAACTTTATTATTTTAACCTTTTCACTTAATAAAAACTCTTATTTCTGGTACCTGTTATTGGTGGGAGGCGGTAGATATTCAATATAATTAGTGAAGGTGTGCAAAAGTTGACCCAAATACCACGATCATAAAAAAAAACTCTATTAATTCTCTGGTCATTAACATTAGAAATGCAGCAAAAATACTTTCCAATTTAAGTTTTTTCGAATTTTCTACATTAGAACTTCACTTAATATTTTAAAATTTTAAACTAAACTAGTCAAATATTCGTATACCAACAAATTTTTTGACAACAAAAATCAATGTAATATATTGAAACAAATGATTAACATTTTGTTAATTTGAAGAAGCATTACCTAATATAATAACTATTACTATCAAATGTCTAACATGAAGCTATATATCATATCAAATTTGAAAATCAATGTAATATATTGAAACAAATGATTAACATTTTGTTAATTTGAAGAAATCATTACCTAATATAATAACTATTACTATCAAATGTCTAACACGAAGCTATATATCATATCAAATACGAATACTACAATTATAAACTATGAACCCTTCAACAACAATGGTTGTACTAATTTCTAATACGTACAACACATGTATTAACTAGGAAGAAGAATTTTCTTATTAAGGAATTAAAGAATCAAATTAAGTTTACTCATTATTTCGTATTTTAAGACTTAGAGTATGTTTTAAGCTCTTACTAGAAAAATAAAATAATTATAATAAATAAAAAATGCATTTGTAAATCATGTGTATCATAATCATTCAATACTATCATAGCAATAAGTGATATGTTGATAAAAATAGCATTAGACAAAAATTTAAGTCTAATTAATTATAGGTGTCATAAATCTTGTAAGTTAGAATAAGCTTCAAAAGAAACAAGTAGTCCATAGTCCTCGACTTTCACATCATTTATCTCCATCCCATTTATCTTTGTATCAATAATCACCAAATCAATCATCTTTATATTATTCATATTTTTGTAATTTTATCATCCAAAGCTTACCCAAATGAGATTCCATCTTCTTATTTGATACATTCTCAGCTTGTATGTGTTGTTTCCTTTACCCCTTTCAACAACATAACCCTAAAGAGATTTAAGATTGAGCCTAGCGTGATGCAATTTTTACTCTTTAAAAATAGAATACACATCACATAAAATTGTAATTCAGTTATTCTTAAGAATTCAAAATCAACTAAAATTTAGATTACTAAGTATTTCCTTATTTGAACTATGAAGTTTAAATATTTATGACTTTAAAATAAATCAAAAACTTATTTTATATAAATCTTTCTTTTATTTGACATTAATATTTCTGATAAAATTGATTAATATTTTCTAAAAATTCAACTATTGTTATTAGTTATTATTATTTTTGTTAGGAAGAGAAGTGAACGTTTTTCGTGAAAAAAGCTTTATAAAAGTAAAATTACAATTTGTTTTGTAATCCTATAAGAAAAATACAACATATAGAAAAGAAGGGAGTAGTCCGGATTTGAAAATACAAATATGAACTATCACATAATTTTGGGAAAATGCATAAGTACCCCCAACCTATGCCCGAAATCTCAGAGACACACTTATACTATACTANTTCCCCCCCCCCCCCTCCCAACTTATTTTATAAATAATTTTCTACCCCTTTTCGGTCTACGTGGCACTATCTTCTAGGTCCCGTGCGTGTTGACAATTTTTTCATTGATAGTGCCACATAGGCCGAAAAGGGATAGAAAATTATTTATAAAATAAGTTCGGGGGTAATAGGACCTTAATATAGTATAAGTGTGTCTCTAGGATTTCGGACATAGGTTGAGGATACTTATGCATTTTCCCCATAATTTTCAACAATTAGTTTTTCTTTTCCATGACTCCATTATAATATTGCATTACAGGATCATTTTATTTGAGTATGGAAAGAATTAATTTCAATTTGATTGTTTGGGTGTTGGGGGTAGATTATCATAAAGGTATCATAAATGTTTCTTAATTTTAAGGTATTTTAAGACTAAATGGTGGAAGGAGAAATATTCTTGAACCAAAAATAAAGTTTGGGTGTACTTTTAAATCAAAAGATGGAAGAAGGGATATTTTTGAGCTATGTTCAATAGATTTGAACCAAAAATAAAGTTTGGGTGTACTTTTAAATCAAAAGATGGAAGAAGGGATATTTTTTAGCTATGTTCAATAGATTTGAACTATTCTTGAACCAAATTTTTTTTTTTTTTTTTGAGTATTTTTAGACCAAAAGATAAAAAACAAGAGTATTTATGAGCATTTTCAGTATTTTTTATTGCTCATATTTTAATTATAGAAGTTATCTCAGATATTCTATCAATAATTTTTATTTTAGTCTTGAAAATAATATTTATATTCTTTTTTAAAAGAATAGATTAAAAAAATCATGATTTTAAAAAAAGTGAAAAGGAGAAAAAGACTGATACTCTATGAGTAAAATAAGTCTTTAGAAAAGTCAATTAGAAAAAGGGAAGTAAAAAATCAATTATTCAAATTTGAGAGGAAGATGAAGGAGAAGAGTTCCATTTTCAAAGTAAAATTGAAGGATAAAAGTAATTTTAACCCATTAAATATTGCATGGATCAAACTATTCGAAAGACAAAAATGCCTTTTTAAATAATTAAATATTCATGTATAACATTTTATGAAGTATTATTTGCCACATAATAATCTTTATTGAGCTAATTAAATAGGATTACGATTCATCGTCATTTTTACAAAAATTTTTTATTAAAAATATTATATGATTCATATTATATTATTTAATAAAATATTGTACAATATTTTAAAAAGAATTATAATTGATTGACATAACCCATAGGTACCGTTCTCCAGCTGTGCTACTCTTCAGAAAATTTTAATTTTAGTAATCATAAATTCATAATGTAAGCTAATTAATAATTTCTAAGAGTCAACAGACCAAAAATTGGCATTTAAAGCCAAGAATTATGCATTTCTCTTTCCTAATATGATTAGGAAATAACACTCACCAACAGGTTTTCTCATAAAAAGCCAGTGATGTTTATAACATTATGAGCCAAGTGTAGGAATCATATGTTAAGCTTAAGACATTGTGTATCGCTTGGTTCAGTTCGATTTTAAGTTTTATTGTTTTGATGTATTAGTTTTCAATTTTTAAATAAGCTAAATCGATAACCAAATTAATAAGATATTTGTTTATCGATTTTCGATTTATCAGTTAGCGAAAGTCATGATAGTTCAGTTCGAAAGGAAAGACAGTTCTTAATAGTTGGTGAAGAATAGTCAATAAGTCATTCAACGGCTAATAAAGAGAAACAAATGAGATGTTTTACAGACCACATCTCATATTACTGATTGAGCTGAGCAACGTAACAAGTCCCTGACCGCAGACTTCGTCTAATCAATCAGGCGATAATGCGACCCAAAGAGCACATCATGCTCAATACTAAAGGGTCGTTTGGGGTAAGGGATAAGAATAAATAGTCCTGGAATAAAAAAAGTAGTCCTGGGATAAAAATTTGGTGTTTTGTTTGATTGTCATGTTTGGGATAACTTGTCCCACCATTTATATCATAGTGATGGGATAAGTTATCCCATATACATAGTGAGACAAGTTATCCCAGGATAACTTGTTCCCAACCAAACGACTTTGGTTTTTTTATAATGACAACCTGAAACACCATAAACATTCCATGGGAATCAATGGTAAATTTGCACTCAAGTGAAAGAAGATGCACAACAGCTTGGTCAAAATTTTGAAACGGGGAAATAAACAAATATTTAGAAGGTTGCTAGACATAACAAAGGACAGAATGACTTTGTTTGCCTTTGTCTACTTTATGTTATGACTCTTCTGCAATGTCACTGCTCAAGACATTGATGACATAATAAAATACATCCCTCAAGGATTTATTTTTTTTTTGGTATCTTTTATACCAAAGAACATTAGATCACTACTATGTAAAATAATTCACCTCTGCACTTTATTATAATTCATAAAAGGCTAAAATTTAAGAAAGTCATATCAGAATCTATTATCTTACAAGAACGATCCATGTTAGATTGCGCTAAACTTGAATATTGTGTTTCCCTTGTTTCTTCGGCATAATGAAGTAATCAAACTACTACTAGAACACATTCTTATTTTTTCATAGTAATATCTTCCATGAATTACAAAATTCTATTGATATCTTCTGTCGAAGAGATTATAGAATTACTCAAACCTTCCCAATAATTTCTCTTTCTTAACACAAATGACACGCATCTCTCTTCATGAGATTCCTACGTTCCTTTCACCGGAGAGTTTAGATGAACAGCTCCTGTAGCAAGTGGAAACAAAGATAGAATCTGCGCTCCGACTAAAGGACAAGGCCAAGCTATTGGCTACAAGAGTTTTGGACAAATCAGAAAATGCATGGTCCAGAGAAACAAGGGTTTTGGATAAATCAGAACATGCATGATCCAGAGAAGGGTAATAAAACAAAGAAAAAAGGAAAAATCTCAGGAAGAAGATACAGGGAACATGAGGAAAGCAGAGCTATCCAATATCAGAAAGAAAACCAAGGTTTGTAAAACTTGAGCTAACATTTGTATTCCAGTAGCTTAGAGAAAAAATACGATCGAATTTTATACATTACAAAATTAGTCACAGATACATTGATATAAAAAGGATTACAAAATAGACAACCAGAGAGGCAGAGAAACAAAAGCTCATCTTAAAAAGACAGATAAGGTAAAGACAAGAAAAGAAACCCAACAGATACGGCAATTATTAGAAGAGAGAAAGCAGAATAACAAAAAAGAGAGTTGAAGAAAGACAAGAGAATGTTGGGGGAAGCGAAGGAACAGATGAGTGGTACCGCAAAGCAACCAATGAACTGCTGGGAAGAACATAAAGTGATAAATGAGAATTTGGTCACTCAAAATTTAGTAAATCCCAGAAGTACCTTCTCCGTCCTCCAAACTCACACTTATTATATAGTTAATGCCAAAATAAAAGACTAAGCGTGTGAAATTTATGATACAAATATTAATCTCATTATCCTTCCATATGCAAAAGTTAATAGAACAGCAAGTACATACATATTCTCTCAAAAGTGAGTTTTAGATCAAAATCTAGACCTGTTCACAAGCAAACAAGATGAACAAATTTGATTTTAAACTTGGCACCAGGAAAAGTTGAATTTTATCTAAGCTTATTTTTACAAATAAAAGAACATAAAAGCAGCAAAGAGTTTACCTCGTATTCCCCATGTGAGAAAGCATCCTTTAATCATAGTTTTTAGGCCTTTCACGAAAGTAATGTCCTTTTCCTGCAATAAAAGGCGGAGGAAAGGAATCGAGCCATTGTGTTCTTCAACCTTAGGACTTAAGATAGTCAGACAAAAAAAACCACAACAATTTTGCAATTTTTGGAAAGACTTCTCAGGAACCTGTTTATGACAATGATGCATTCATTGATGTGAAACATGAATGCAGTAATTAGGAAACTCCCTTGACAAGAAGAGGGTGCTGGTAGTGAACTAACAGGCATGAACCACAACCAAGAAGTCTTTTATATAAATGAGAAACACACTGCAGAGAATATCACATCATAGATACCACTTATCATGAAAATCTAACATAAATTAATTAGATGAGGAAAATCTGGTGTGCTTAAGCTCGGTTTCCAGATTAAGACTACATAACACGGAAAGAATAATTTGATAGTATCACCATCAAAAGGTTTTCTTTAAAACCCATTTCAGCAAGACACTAATCAAGGAAAGCCAGAGGGAAGCAAACAGCTTTAATCTTTCTCAGAGGTCAACAAAAATAACTTAATGGGATTATGCATACCTCAAACTGCATATCATGCTGGAAAATGGTGCTGTAAAAATTTATAAACTAAGTTATTTGGAGTAATCAAACCTCAATGCCACAAAAGGTTGTTTATTGATGTTGAGGGATTCAATATCCAGTTTAGTATACAACTGGTTTACAAAAAGTAGAGAACTCATTGGTCTCAAATAAAACCCAGTTGCCTATGTTAGCAGGAACCTAATTGGTGCACCAAATTGACTAGGAACAGACACCAGACTTTCATCTACACAAGATTATTTTCTCTCCAAAAGAAGGTTCTATTTCCTTCGTTCCAAAGTAAAGGAGCGACATAAAGTCCAGCTAAATCATACATTTTCAGCACAGTCCACCACAGCTACTAGGACCTGGGATGCAATAATAGGTCATTCAAAATCATTGCAGCTTCAGAAACTGGATCCATTTTGATGAGGAAAATAAACCTGCTACTCACGTTTTGGGAATGCCACCTGCTGAGATTTTCCTTTCAGCTGCTGTGTTCAACTACAGCGCCCGGATTGTGCCAAACGGGAATGGCATTGGTGGCACGTGTCTTATCTATAGCACTTTCAGAGGCCATAAATACCACAACTGGCACCTTCCTCTAGGCTCTAACTCACTCTTTAAATCATCAGCATCAATGTAGAGGTGTTTCTGTGGTCTGTGGATACGTTTGCAGCAAACTGATGGGAAGATGAAGAAAAACAAATAAAATTCTATTACAAGGTAACAGCTTGTTCATGAAGTGCACTTTCTCCCGCTCCATGACCTGTTTAATGCCAAAAAGTCAACCACATCACATTATACTACCACGAGTAAGATAAATACAGGGACCATTAAAAAAGGAAGCAGCTTTCTTTCATTGTTACAACATATAACACTACAAGAAAAAAAACTTTTAACGAACAGACATTCAATCACTTGAAGTCCAGATCTGATCGATATCAATCAATTAAGACTGAAAAAATGTAATTGTCACCGGTCGCAAAAAGCCCTGCTTTTGCTTCAGTAAATGTTAATGTTATCCAGTCATTATAAACTTTTTGATGGCTGTTTCCTTAAACTAATTGTGTGAACTTTCAATGACCACACATTTAAGGGTAAAATTTCTCTTCGCTAATTGCCCATTTAGACATTTGATCATCCTGGTTGATATAGAGTTTGAAAAACATTTCTCCTTGTTAATATGAATTTCTAACAAAACGGGAGTCCCAATTTATGTGATGTAGTTTGTCTTGGCAAGGAGTTTAAGTAAAAAATAATAATTTGAAACCTGTAGTCTAAAATAAGTCATAGATGTTTGTGTAGCTAGCTATAAATCATTTCATTAAAGATAAAATAGGCATTTTAAAGTTAAATTGTTACTAAATATAGAAATGTGTTATTCTTTTTTAGATCGACTAAAAAGGAAAGTCAATTATATAAATTGGGATATAGGGAGTACACTATAGATTAAAATATTGGAATATTTTTACTGATACAAAATACTTTGGAATAATTACACCAATCAACCAAATGTAGCTTAAAGAAACTTTTTAAGCTATAGATGCACATTAATACAACAATTAGAAACATAAATTTAGCTTAAATACATTTTTACACTAACAAAGATTTCTTCACAAAAGAATCAAACACCAAAATAGGAAGTTTCACTTCATATGACAGCAGTAGTAGCATTTCACTTCATCTTCTGGTAACCATCAGCAATTCTGTAATCAACCATAAAAGCAACAAAAGAAGTCCCACCGAGAGAAGTAATAACAGCCATAAGCAACCATACCCAAAAAGGAGCAGCAACAGCATAAAAATAAAATCAAAAGCAGCACTACTTGACAGCAGAAGATCACACATCAGAAAAAGAGAAGCAATAGCATCTAAACCCAAAAAAGCATGGCTGCCCTTAAAACAGAAAAATCCACAACATATCATTTTGCTCATTGAAAGCTTCAAAGATCAATGATAGAAAACAAGGGGCCAAATTCATCAGCATTAACCGTCGCATCAAGATAATACAAGAACAAGCAAAAAGGTGTAAAACGAACTAACACTGAGCTAGAAGTATCCTATAAATATGACATGGCTCAATAATAAAGAAATGATACAGATAAGATGATTGCAAATGTTCTCAATCTGGTAGAGATACAAACATGCAACTCACGGTCACGGTTAACTGAAAATATGTAAAGCAAGCAACCAAGCATCTTCTCTTTTCTGAATTGTAGTCTAAAGATCAACAACCTTCAGATTCATCTCTTTGCACAGCTCTATAGAAGCCTCTGAATACTATCAACAGAACGCATTTGTTCGGATCAGTTCACTGCTATATGAACTGTTTGTCTAAGAGATGAAATACTTGTCTCAGTAATAAAAAAGGAAATGCAATTCAGTGACAAGGAAATTTGGAAACAAGTACATCAAAAAAATAAAAAACTTGACGCAGATGATAGGCATTGAGTTACCTTGTATTTTCATGAATTTAGCCTAATCAGCTGGTGGGCATCTGAGAAGATAATGTGATTATTCTCTGCACACCACCTCAAAAAGAAAAAGGAAGGTCAAAGACAAATTGACATACAGCAAACAAGTTTGTTTATCAATGTGAAAACCAAGACAAATAAGTGACACAAGTCCAAGGCTTTTGGATCATTATGTATCTTTCCATATCATTATGTACCTTAATGTCTATATGGAATCTTGAGCCAGCTATAAAAATTCCAGCTTGTCATAACCATATATTTTCAAACTAGGGCAGAGGGTCAAATGCCCCTAAACTCCGCGAAATGGTCTAGATATGTGTGTTAGCATGATGGACAGCTCATACATCATGAATTAATAGTGAATAATTGTATATATTAATGTAACTATATAGTATTGTATATAAGTGTAATCATAGAGATTTGCTGTAGTAATCAAAGAGAATAAATATTGTGATAAAATTGCAGATTTGGAGGAATGATATAACAGATTTACAGGGATAGAATAGTTGATCTTAAGAAATATAATTTGTATACTTTCTATTTAATTGCAAGATTCTCAATTTGAGAGGCATTCAGCAGAAATTTGACATGGTATTAGAGCCTTCTCTTGGCTGTCTTGTTTCATAGAATCCATGTTCCTTCCAAAAAAAATAATTAAAATCTTGGTTTTGTTGACTGTTCATCGACAATCAGTCTTTAACACCTAAAACTTCTGGTCTTCGTCATTCTAGTTGTTTTCTTGAGTCATATTGTTTCTAGTTGTCATAGCTATTTTTTTATTATGATGTTTGCATAGCTATTTAGGAGCATGAATTCACATCACTTTTGGTCCTTCAGTGTTTGTTTCACTGAAAAATTATTCTTCCTGGGGATTTCAATTTCAGTTATTTGTCACCGGAAAAGAACTATGGGGTCATACAGATGGAGGTGATCCTGCTCCAACGGATCCTACAAAGTTAAGTAAATGGAAGACTAAAGATGCTCGGGGACACATCAGTTTCTAGTAGAAAAAATGATGCTTCTTGATACACCAACATCAATTTGAGGGGATGTTAGCATGATGGACAGCTCATAGATCATGAATTAATAGTGGATAAATAGTATTATTAACATAACTATATAGTGTTGTATATAAGTGTAATCATAGAGATTTGTTGTAGTAATCAAAGAGAATAAATATTGTGATAGAATAGCAGATTTGGAGGGATAATAAAAGCAGATTTGGAGGGATAAAATAGCTGATATTTGGGGATAGGAATAACAGATCTTTAGGGATGTCATTTGTCTACTCTCTATTTAATGGCAAGGCTCTCAATTTGAGAGCCATTCAACAAAAAATTGACAATACACTCTATTAATAGTTGGAGTCAATCACGCTCTTGATGCTATATACTAACACACATTTGACCTTATTTTCCAATCCAACAAACGGAATCGTTAAGAAAATAATAAAATCCATAAAACAAAAATGAAAATAAAAAATGAAATAAGAAAAAATAAAAAATGCCTAGGTGTGAGAAGAAGACAAGGTTTTTCAATCTGGAGCGATTTTTATTTTGTCCATGACAAAAATTATTGCCGTTCCACCATAACATTAAGAAAAAGTTTATAAATATACAAATACAGGGGTTAAAGTTTAGTGACCACACGTGAAATTAACATGTTAATATAACTAATAACTCATCTGCCAGCGGAGCAATTAAATTAAACAAAAAAAAGGAAGAGAAAATTACAGAATGTACCAGAATTCAGTAGTCCACACAGTTATTTCTTCAAATATTTGCTTATACTTTATCGAAGTTGGATATTCACTGTCAGGTGATGGTGCATACAGTAAGATGTCCAGCAACAAGTCTGACAGGACCTGTTGATTTTCACTTAGTCGCCATAGACTATTAATGGCTTAATTTCCTCTGAAATATTCCGGATAATACATTCTGTGAGCAATAACATTACCTTGGCCAACAACAGCATTCTATTACACTCCCAAGAAAAATTCTTCTTTCTCAATGGTCAGCGAACCATCCTCAATGTTTTCCACAGCAACATTCAAGTGATCTTAGACATCTGCCTCCCACAAGCAGCACTTGTCTCTAGATACTGCTTCTGGCTTTCTGTCAAATATGAGGCCTCCAACAATGAGTTTGTAAAACACATACCATCCAGAGTATTCTTTATTTACTGACAAATGTATGCCAACTCTTTCATCTGAGATTGACACTTCTTTTTCTGTTGCCTCTGACTCGTAGAGCTTTGCTGCAATTCAGGATCAGGAAAAACATAAACGTGACAAAACTGAAAATGATGAAAATAAGGAGACTCCTCTTTTCAAAAAGAAAAACAAATCAAATTAATTAAGCATTCAATATACCCTCTATAAGATTTACATTTTGTTCAGTATCTAGTCTTCTTCCCAGTGGCAGAATTGATCCACTAACTTGTGTTAACCTATTTGGGTACCTATGTAGTTTATCCAAAAATCTAAACATGAATAATTAGGAGAACACACCTATCCAGGATTACCTAAAGGTTGTCAACTGCGCATAGCATACAATCACCTCACAAATTAGACATGACCAGTACATAGGAGCCGCTTATCATATTCCTGAAAAAGGAATAGCAAATAGGATTATGTACACCTGAGAATCTCCAGGTCAATAGGTCATCAGAGAATAATATACTAACTAGAACTGTACGCACAAAAATAGAGTTAAGAAATACAGAGAGCCGGTGGCTTACAACAAATAACAAATGGAATTCTGAGTGGACACAAGCTATAATGTGCAGCTCCATACAAAAGTCCATATTCTGTTGATACACACAGACAAGGGAAGGAAGCCCAACAATATCAGAGAGATCATACCCAGCCTCTAAGCTTGTGTTCATCATAAATTTTCTTTCTTAAGAAGCAAATCATACATAAAACGAGCTTCGTGCCACTTATTTTCTTCACCCAGTATACAAATCAACAATTTAAGATTATGGCCACAAGGGACATATTTATTGGCAAGCATATCGTGACATATCCTCAGTGCATGAACTCTCCAATTACTAGCACAAAGAGAACTGAGAAGACTTTCATATGATGCCTTAGAAGGGGCCAATCCTTTTTTGAGCATAGTGTATGAGAGTGATAGAGCATCCATGAGCCTTCCATGCTTGCATAGACCTCTAATTAAAGTGTTGTAGACGATGTTATCTGGAGGACAACCCTGTGCATTCATTCTGTTGAAAAGACTAACAGCACAATTAATTTCACCACTTCGGAAATGCCCATCAATTAGAATGGTAAAAGTAACTTGATTTGGTTGGATGCCTTCATTTTGCATCGTATGAAGGTGCTTGTATGCATCTTCCATACTCTCTGCCCAGCAAAATCCAGAAATTATGCCATTATATAAGTACAAATTTGGCATTAGGGGAGTGGCCTTCACTTTATTTATCAGCCGAAGTGCAAGAAATTTTATTTGTTCCTGAGAGCTAACTGAGATTTTCAAACATTTTTCCTTAGGCAACATAGCACTCTGATGAAGTAGGCGGAACAACATTTCCTTAGATTCTTCATACCGTCTCTGTGGAACAAGCCCTTTCCCATCGACTGACCTAATATTTCTAGAAACGCCACTGACCAAAGTAATATAAGTTACCAAGTCTCGCTCAATCTCACTTCTTTCCATCAAATCAACCAACTTAAATGCGAATTCAAACTCTCTCTTCCTTAAGAATTGTTTTATAAGAGAAGTATAAAGAACAGTATTTGGCATGAAACCCTCTTCTATCATTTGCTTGAGGTATACACAGCCCTTTTCTATCATGTTTTTCTTAACTAACCCATTTATAAGAGCAGTATAAGCATAGTGGCTTGGTTGAACTCTATCTTCCAACATTGTAATGAAGAGCTCATGGGCCTGAATAGCTCGCCCATTTCTTGATAGAGCATTAATCACTGTCACAAACAAAATTTTATCAGGATAAATTCCAGCCTCGAGCATTCTCCGGAAAACTCCAAGGGCCTCGTCTATTCTCTTTTCTCTACCCAAACACCCAATGACGGAGTCATATATAGCAACACTAGGCTTCAATCCACTCTCTTCCATTTGGTCCAGAACTTCTAATGCTGATTGTATGTCACCCTGTTTACAGTATTCATTTACCATAATCAAGAATGTTGCTTGATTTGGAACTTGACCTTGATCTTGCATAACTTCAACAAGGAACTTGGCATCCTCATGTAGTCCCTTTTGGTAAAGGCACTTGATCATGGAATTATAAGCTGACAGTGAAGGCTGAAGAGAAAGGCTTGACATCTTATCCATGCAAAGCTGAGCAGAATCAAGTTCTCCTCCTAGACACAAAGCAATCATATATATATTGAAAGCAACACTAGCCAGAGGTAAGTTTCTTGCCACAATTTCTCCCAAGAGACGATCAATATCAAGCATGATATCTGTAGTAACTTTACGACTGGTAGGGCTAGGGATGTAAGAGAGGTCAATACCACAACCGTTCTTGGCAATAGCCCGCAAAAATGTGCATGCTAGACTAATCTCTGACCCTCTTGGATGATTGCTGATCAAGGTAAAAAACAGAACATGGTCAGGAACCAATCCAGTGTACAACATCTTCCTGTATAAGTCATCTACTTCAGCTAACCGATTCTCTTTATAAAGTGCAGAGATCAAAGCAGTATAAGAGTGAACACTGGGAGGAACGTTGCACTGATTAATGTCATCCAATAGCGTCAATGCGCAATCAACTTTATGGTCCTTGCAATACTTGGCAATCATGATTTGGTAACTTACCGCATCAGGTTCTAATCCAAATTCAACCATCTGCTGATTCAGCATCCAACCCTTGTCGAACATGCCCAAGTTTATAAACCCATTGATCAGCGTGTTGTAAGTATACTTATCCGGTTCACAGCCTAACTTACGCATTCTGAGAAATAACATCATAGCCGTTTTCATTTTCTGGATCTTGGAATAACCGTTGATGAGAGTCGTGTACATGACTTTATCCAAAACAAAACCATAAGATTCCATATCCATGCTCAACAATTGCGCTTCCTCAACTCTGCCTCTCTTAGACAACGAAAGAATCAATGTTTTAAACAAATGAACTGTGGGTGGTACCCCTCTATCACACATTTCGTCAAACACATAGAGTGCTTTATCTAAGTACCCACTGAAGCACAAACCATCCACTAACTTATTGTAACAACTGAAAGCCAGTAATACCTCTGAATTAATAGCTTCAACAAAAACATCAAATCCATCCAAGATTCTATCTTGGCCACAAAATCCCTTAATAAGCTCATTACACGTGCTACTACAAGGCATCAACTTCATATCCACAAGTTTATCAAAAAGCAACTTAGCTTCCTCCAATTTACCCAAATTACAATAACAAATCGCCATGGAATTCAATACAGAATGATTCGGCTCAATACCTCTGTTCAAAATGCAATCTACATAGAGAGCCTCAGCCTTCAGGATTTCTCCAGATGTCACAAGTTGCCGAATGAGAAAAGCATAGCTAGTTGCATCAGGCTCAACTCCACGAGAAATAGAAAATTCAACAGCAGAGATAGCTTCAGAAACTGATGAGGAATGTTTGATGATTCTCCGAATTACTTTCTGAGCTGAATCGAACAACCCACGAACTATTAAATTCTCTGCAAGTGAAAAACACAAGGTCTTGTGATTAACTGGGGAAGTGTGAACACATGATATTGCTTCCGAAGGTAAAGGGGAAGTAGTTAAAGGTCTCTTTGTTCTTGAGAGATGGAAGCACGAGCGAGTGTGCAGTCCAAGTCTATGCTTGGTCATTCTAGAGTGGAGAATGGCGTTGTCAGGAACTGAGAGGACCACCGGCGGCAGGTCCTTGTGATTGTATTTTTGAGCATATGACGGTAGACAGAGAGCTAACAGCCTCTTCAATTTCAGTCTTCCTTTTGTCTGCGGGGCAGCAAATCATTCAAACCGGTGCCCTCTGCACAAATGCCTTGTTTTAGGTCACTCTTTTAAATCAATTGGTTAAATTTGTAAGCTAAAAGAAAAAACTTACTCCATTCAGCAACTATTTTTTAAGGGTGAAATTTAAGTTAATTAGTTATAGTTTTAGTTAATTATCACCCTAGATCAATATTCAGTGATAATTATCTGGATTGGGGTTTCGAGTTTGTATAATTCTCATATTTATATAATATAATTTGTATAACTTTTGTATAATATAATTTATATAATTGTTTGAAGTTCAGATGTTTGTGTTTGTATAAATTCATTATTTCTAGTTTATACAAAAATAATTCAATTATACAAACGTACTCGTGAATTATACAAACGATGCAGTTTAAACTGTAGCTACAGCTCGTAAATATTCAAACTATAGTTATAGAACATAATTAAGTTTATTACGATGGCTATTTAAAAAATATCCCCAAATTTAACTCATTAGATTAACAGGGAGAGTTTAAAGAGGTCCATAAAAAAGGCCTTGGCACAACGGAACTGTTTTCTTGTAGGCCTCCGCAATATGTAGAGGCTTGACAATCGGACTAAGAAAATTTGGCATGGTGTACCAATTAAAAGAAGAGATTGGTAATATTATTTATTAGCTTAATTTTGAAAAAAATGACATAAAATGACTCTTTTTTTTAGCCAATAAAAGCAATAAATATTGATTCCTATTTTTTTTTGTATATTCAATTTTTTTCCCTTTCTCCTAAAATATCTCTTCTTTCATCTTTTAATCTCTCCTCGTAAAATCTCTCTATTTTAATTTGTAAATTTCTCAAATTAATTCACAAGAGTCTCTACATTGTCCATATCTTGGTTAACCATATGAGATTTTATAAAGAAAAAACAATTATTTTCAAAAAGAATTCTAGGGCTTTTAAAAAGACTTTTTTTAAAAATAATTATCAAAAATCAAGCTAGTGATTCTGATTTTGAAGATTTCACATCCAAAATTTCAAATTCATCACATGCATGATCTTCTCAGACCTAAATTCGAAGTAAAATGAGAGGAAATTGAACAAATTATTTTTCATAACCAAGCATTGAAGTGTAAATCACAAAAGAGAGCTTTGAATTACTTTTTTTAGGAAATTTCATTTCGAATTTATTTACTGTCTCTATCTTTTATTGATTGAATAATAATGTTTATATCTTTGTAGATTGTTTTAATATTCTATAATTCTGTTGATTTCGAATTTTTAAATACCTCATGGCTTGATATACTTTTGCTTATTGAAATTTCTATCAATTAATCATCAATATAGTTGTTGACAAGTATGATGGTGAATATTTATGATATACGGGGATGAATTTGAATGTAATACTGAGTGTTTTGGGACAGAGGGAGTACGGCAATTTGAGTTGATACACCTAATGTATAGAGTACTAATTGTTGAATTTTCTTGCAATCTAGATTTGTATACATATATATTGTTATTGCATACATTTTGTTTTTCTATTTTTACTGTGGAAGTTATTTTCCTTATTTTTAAGGATAATATTTTTTTCAAGAATTTTGATCAATCGAGCATAAAAAAATTGGAAAATATTTTTCAAACTCCATACAAAACACACTCCGAATGGTGGTTTGAAACAAACTAATAGAGCATTTTAAAAACCAAACGAAATATGTTATGATAAGCAACAATGAATAAATATTGAAAAATCACGTAACGCTCCAAGGATTTCTGTTTTAACATGTTTATTAGATATTCTCGCGAAGGGTAAAGTTAATTCTTCAGTGACATAGTGTGGGAGGAATCACCAGCTCTTGAAATTGTTGGGTAAACCTAAATTTAAAAATAACTTTGCCCAAAAATACATTCGCCAAAATATTTTATATATAGAGTATGTTGTGACCATTTCTTTAAAACAAAAAAAAAACGCGTATATAACACCCAAAGTTATGGCAAGGCTAATTTTTCCTTCTAAAAATCAAGAATAAATTTATGTGTTAATTATTTTTTTAAAAAGAAAATTGATTATTGAATCAAATTCTATTATTGGAACTTTATTATTTTTATCTAAAATTTGTCAATCAATTGCTTATAAAATTATGTTAATAATTGCTTTAGCAAAAGAATGTTTTTCAACATCGAAATTGATAAACTTTTACCTAAAATAAACAATAGAGAAAAATTATTCAAACAAATCAATAATAAAAATATTATTCAAATAAATCAATATATATAAATTTATTTGTTTAGATCATGCAAACTCACGCTCCGAAACCTTTAAAAGGATTGCTCTGGAAGATTTAAGCCAATTCCGTCTTCTCGAAAATCCTCCAAAAAAAAAAAAAAAAAGCTTTCTAGTCCAAAACTCCTGAAAAAAAAAAGTTGTACGCTGAACTTCATGCTTGATCTCCGTTACTCTTGTTGAAGGACTCCAAAGGAGATGCTCATATTGGGTTTGTGCTCAGCACGGACCTTAGCCTATCTAGTCTAGACACAGTTTCCATAGTTTCACCGACAGACATTTCTAGAACTTAGTCAGAGCTGAAGATTCCCATCTTATGTAGATACCTATACATGAATGAAGCCTGCAGGTACTAACCCAAAGTGGACAAATATGCATGTGTTTAGTTATTACCTATTGAATGATCGGTTGTTGATTGCACATTAGAATCATTAGCTGCCTTATGTCCACAATGGTGCCTGCATGAATACAGCTCTATACACAAGAGGGTAGAGGGACGGTAAGTAAGTCAAAATAGAGGGTTACCTATCAGAGCTCGGATGATACACAAACTACATGGAGCCTTTCATATATTCATAAGCACATTGACACGCCAAATATGCAATAACAATTAACACTAGAGCCATCTGAATAACCAAATGAAAAAAATTCTGTTTTTATCATCTGAATGACCAAAAGATAAAAGGAACTAAACCAACCATGGTCAGCAACTCATTCCGCAATCCGGAATTAATAAAATTTGTTACCTCACTTAAGGAATAACCATCCAACGATCTCCCTCTAGCAGCATTATCCATGCATAACTAATGAATCTGTTTTTTTAACTTCATGAGAATAGGTGACCCCAGATGAGCGGGGATCAGAACCTCTGACAACGTTAAACCAAAATAGATCATTAAAGAGTCACCACAATGAAGTTATACCTACCGCTAATTATAGTGAAGATAGAGAGATGATATAGTCTCAAAAAAACATTTTCACACATGATGACAATGGCACTTCGGACTCCCAACACATACATTCATGAATTTGGTGAGTTATAAAAAAGTCTACCTCTTCAAATTTCAAAGTTCAGACATCTACGTTTTATAATCCTCTAGTACTTGTGAACTGGACTCCTGGGCCTCTTGGAACCATGTCTAATAGGTGACCGTGACCGGCTTCTAACACGTTCCCGGTATCTCTCCCTGCTTCTGTTTCTCCCATTTCTGGAAGTCCCATGTTTCCAACCTGATCCCCTATCAAAACTGCCATTTCTGTCAAGGGACCTGTCAGGGTCACGATCTCTTCCCCGGTAGCGATCCTGTTCCCTGTCATGATCTCGATCTTTGTGCTTGTCCCTGTCAGATGAGTCACTTCTTCGCCGTCTGCTATCATGTTCTTTCTCCCTCAGCTTTTTCCTTTCTTCTGCTTCTTTCTCCCTGGCTAACCTTTCCTCTTCCCTAGCCTTCTCTTTAGCAGCCTGGAAGCAACATTTACAGTCCATTGCATAGAATATCATTTGTAACTAAAAGGCAGAAAAATAAAGTTGCATTCTGTGGTTTTATAAGGAAACAAAAAGGAAAATTTGGTCAGAAATACCTTGAACTCGGATAAGAAATCTCGAACCATCCCATAACCAACATGCTGCTTACCAGTGACGTGAGACTGAGTTCTCTCTGCAGCATCATTTGCGACAAGAAAGGAACCACATGTCTCGCACAGAGCCATCTTTTTCTCTGGTGCAATCATTAGTGCACTGTTCTGCAGGGATTGCTGAGTCAAGGCAGTCTTTTCAACGTTAAGCATTTCCACCTACATAAATATCAATAAGTTCAGATACTGTCAGAAGACTATACCATCACGACATTGCAAAATTCAAGACAAAAATGAATAGTAGGCCCCTCAGCCAAACCTTTCTCATGAGAGCTTCAGCTTCATCAACTTTCCCAGCTTCACCAAGAGACTCCACTTGTTCTAGCAAGTTCTTAATCTTCTCCTCCAAGACAGATAGCTGCTCAGATTTTTCTGCTGATATTGGAGGAGGTGGGGGAACTTCAACCTCCTGAGCAAGGCGTTCTCGACCACGCCTCACTTTCTTATCCAAGTCCATCACCTATAAAAACCACAAATTAACTATATGGCATATTTATTCAGAGAACACGTTGAAACAGCACTGTGAAACTCGTCAGTCAATAACCTACCAATTTCTCACAAAAATGGGCTAGTTCTGCTTCAAACTTGGGAACATAAGAATCATGTCTTGGAGATTTCTCAAAACTGAAGAAGAAACAAAAAACTTTCAGAACAATGAAATAGTAGTACACAAATGAGAAATCATAATGCACAAAAAAATGAGATAAAGCAACTTTTGGAGAGGCAGGTAAAATCACTCAAGCTACAGCACTAGAAGAACTCCATACAAACAGGGAAGACTAGTACACCAGCAAATGATTTAAGGGGTCGTTTGGTTGGGAAAAAGTTATAATTATCCTGGGTTTAGCTATCCTGAGATAACTTATCCCACCATGTTTATGGGATAAATTATCCCATTACTTTGCTATAAATGGTGGGATAAGTTATCCTAAACACGGCAACCAAACAAGACACCAAAAATTTATCCCTCGACTATTTTTTTATCCCAAGACTATTTTTTTTTATCCCTCACACCAAACGACCCCTAAGAGATGAAATTGTGATGAAGTACCAACTGATAATATAGGTGGTATAAGCTGGTACTTCCATCATAAAGGAGACCAGTGATCAAAACCTGCCAAAATGCCTTGTGGTCAAGTAAAATGTCAAGGTCATGCTTCACGATGAGCCGGCAGTCAAAACACGCAGCTGCATCAATACCAAAGCTGTAGCATAAAATAAAAAATGCTGGATTTGCTGATTGTCCTTGATACAGAGCAACAAACAAGGAAGTCATTGAGATTGGCAATACACTGGAACCTAAAGGAAATTACTACTCTTTCAAACAAGAAATAACATTGGAACCTAAAGGATGCTGCTCATTTAGTCATACAGGATTCATATAATCCTATATCAGTTTGCACTGGTCTTTGACCTTTCCATTGTACTATCATGGGTAATTTAACCAATTTGAAACACCTTTTCAGGTATGCTAACTGATGAGCGTGAACATGTTCAAGCTCTATGAGGAACCTTTTCAACACTTAAAAGAATTCTAACTGCTGCTCTAAGTTATCTACAAACAAAACTAGCTTTGAGGCTTCCATTTCACTCTTTCCAGCTCAAGTACGGCCACTGTAATGCGAGTATCATAATTCCAACATAACTCACAGATTATGGTTGTTAACATGAAAATTTAAAACTTATGGTATGATGATCTTACCAGTAACCACACAAAAGAACTAATCTGAAACTAGATGTACAAGAAGTTCAACCTGCTTATGCTAATTACCACAAGATTGAAATCTTGTTTGTCTGTACATAATTTGCAGCTTCATTAAGTTAAGCTCTGAGAACTAGCAATCCTTTTAAAGGAAGTAGCAGAGCATAACTTCACATTATTTATTTTGAATCAAAATATCATATAACAGTCATATCCATTAAATGTTGCATCAGAATTTGGTAATCAATCATCTAAGAAAGGAACTTAGTCTCTATGAATTTCAGGCAGACAGCCAATTGACAGTAGATTTCACCAGCCATGTGAACCATACTGAGAAAAGAGAAGAGTATCAAGCTCCAAGCATCTTGGAACCATCTGGCTGAACTGTAGTTCAACAGTTCCAACTTGGAGAAGCATATACAAGCTGGAAGCCTGGAACCTATGGGAAGTTGACAAGATCATCAAGAACTCTGGGTGATGATACCAGCAGTTATTTTTTTTGGTGTTTGTGGACTAAATGGAATCGGATACGTTTGATGGAATCTCAACTCTGGACCATTCTAGATGTTTTCTTAACCTTTTTTTGTTGGACTAAGATTACCCCTCTAATTACATTGACCATTTTTTGGACTTCGTTAGTTCCTTGGTATTAGATTGACACATAGTACAGGGGCTGACAATTCTGTGCTTTTGGTCTTTCGTAATTTGCATCTCCTTGATGCCTTTTGAATGAATAGTCTGTTAGATCAAGCAACCAAAATCTGCTTATTTTGAAAAGTATTTCACAAATCACAAGTACATTTCAAAAAAGTAATTTTGGAGAGCTGCAGTTTCTCTTTGGCTAATCAATTTGAAAAAAATTATTTCGCCAATATTAGAGCAACAAATTATGCTTGACCAAGCTTTCAGAAAATGCTGCTGTAGAGAAACTACTTTTTTTTCCAGCTTCCTGGAAAACTACTTCTGTTATTACTCAAACACACATATTTTTTCCTAAAAGCTTATCCAAGCACCTCAATTCTCTAAAATAAGCATTTTTTAAATAAAAAAAACTTTCGCCTTCCCAGAAGTTTTAGCCTAACAGGCAAGAAATACCTTAATTCATGAATAAAAAGTTCCAGCTAGGAGAAAATTTCAAGACTAGGCAGTAAAAAACCTTGGTAAATTAAGACAAGTGGTATCTCTATGGTTAAAGACCCCAGTCTCTTTTCTCTCTTACGAAAAAGTTTCCACGAGACTAGGTATAAGTAGCACTCAGCCACCCACTATTGTTCCATTTCCTCTACCCTTCTTAAAAAGTTTGGAGGTGCCAGGAGTAGCGGCGGATCCAGGATTTGGAGGTCGTGGATGCTCACTTTATTTAACATAAAATTGCTAGTGATCACAAAGTATAAATGTATAGCAACTTGAGCACATCAATGAAAAGTACATGATAAAACAACGATTAATTTATCATCACCAAAAATAACTTATAAGCACAAGTTACACTAAAGAAAAAGAGACCAAAAGTTTTTAAAAATAGGAAAGATTAAAAAGGTAAATGACACTGCATAAAATCAAAAAATTAAAAGGAGAGAAAAAGAACGGAAATTTTTTAATTGAAAAAGAAGAGGTGCATAAAATATGCTGCTAGAGAGATTCGAACTTGTGACTAGTAGGCACTTACACGCCTTTAACATTAAAGCCAGAACCAAAGCAGCCACTACTTTTCTTTGTTTAATGGATGCTTATTTATTTTTTATATCCGTTTTTTCATATTTTCTCTATAGATATAGAATTTTTTTGTCGGAGTCAATGGGTGCTCGAGCACCCGGAATGCTCCATGCAGATCCGCCCCTGGCCAGGAGTACCCACCAAGTGAAGTTCAAGCTTTCAACATTTATTTCTTCATCCATCATGTTTAGACACTTCGTAATAAAAACTACTCATTTCATCCTAAAAACAACGAGAAGATTTGACTATAGGGTTAAACAATCTTCTTCTTCGACAAGGTGAATTCCTAAATTACTCTAATTCTATTTAAAATAAAACTTTCATTTGTAGAAACTACATAAAAAGAAATATAAAGCACAAACTTTTAGGATTAAAAATATTTTGAAAATGTTCGCAAAAATAGTAGTCAATCAAAAGACCATTTAACTCTTACAATAATGGTAGTAACATATAAAATCGGATACATCGAGTAACTTTTTTTCATTCCTGTGTCTTGATGAACTTATTTGACCCAATTAAGTTAATATAACAAATAACCATTTCATCATGTGCTTCGCGTAGAAAAGTAGAGGTAGAAACCTCAGAAGTCGTACTGGCAGATAACAGTATATCAATGATCTTTTTTAAAATTTGGTTGGGGGAAGAAGTGTTGCAAGGAAAACTAACTAATCTTATGCATGAAGGCCTGAAATATATCTCAGTTTGAACGAAAAAAATGAACAAGCTTTGCAGGCCCCAGGGAGATTCAGTCTTACCTTTCCTTCAACTTCGCTTCATGAATTTTCGAGCAGGGTCCTGTATAAAACAAGAAGTAAAAACAATCAGGAGTAGTTTCAAGATTACCATATCCATGATTAAAGAAACAATTTTTTTCAAACACAACAAAAGATTTTTTTTTCTTTCATCAACCAAATACAGGATTAGGATTTCGGAACTGACCCAAATCACTACGAGTATTCACGAACAGATCGTGGGGGCAAAATCGAACCATATAGTATGCACAGACCTCCTTGTCATCCCATTTCACTTCCTTGAACCCTCTCCTCTCGTCTTCAGTTAAATTCCGAGCTACATATTCAAAAATAATAACATATCAAAATTGGTACTTTTCTGTATATAAACTCTACTCTACACAACAAATCAAAGATAACTAAGCTTAAAACTAAACAAATGATTAAAAAATAACTCATTCTATGGGACACCGATTTCTTCAATTAAGGTTGAACAAAGCATACCTGAGCCCATCAGTTCATCCAACAAAGCTCTCTGAGCGTCCATGGCTGAAAAATCTGCAAAATCTTGGGGCTAACTGCAATCAATTGAAAGACTTTAAATCAATTGGATGTAATTCTTCTTCGTTTATATGTTGGGAGTATAAATTAGGGTTTCAGAGTAGAGTTTGATGACAAGTCGGAGCCGACAGAGGACAAAGGTAATGTTTCTCCGAGGAGGGCCTAATTGGGATTGCTTGCTTTTTATTATTTTCAACTTTGCTCCTCCAACTACAACTGAAAAATTACACTACTCCCCTTCTATTTTAGATTTAGGGAAAATATACTCTTAAATTTGCAATTTAGACTTGATATACAAAAAATTTTCTGATATTCACGTATGAAATTTATTTTCTATAATCTTTATTATTTATCATATAGGGGAGATGTACTAGACAAGTCTCGTGCAATGAATTTGATCAAGTAAGCATACAGAGGATTTTAAACCTGAAAATTTCTCCATCTTTTATCAAGAGATTTTAAGCTCTGCCTCTGCATATATTTTCTTAACTAGAAGCGTCACCCTTAGAAAGGGTCATACAATGCGAGTTTAAACTAGTCGAGCTTCACTGTTGATATTGCACACTAGCTGAACAAATCAAATATCAACTAGGGCTATGAGATGATTGGGATCCCTTCATCTCTAACCAAGGATATGTGGTTGGGGTTTGAATTTTAGGTATGGAAATATTTTTGTTTGGAGCGTCAATCTCAAAAATAGATCTTGTAATATGTGAATTCAAATAAATGCTAAAAAGCAACTGCAATTAAAATAAAATAAAAGGTAATTTCATTGATTAATTTTGTTAAGTATAATTTTATTGCAGTTCAACATACTAATCAAATTGTAAAATGATCCAAACCTCATAGAGATGTATTTTGATTGCTTGAAATGTGGAGTAGCGCTTCATCATTCCAGATTGTTCTCTAGAAGAACTCCATTGACCACTCATTTGAAGAACCATGCAGTCGATGATGATATTTGCTCCAACGTTTGTTGAATTCATAGAAATTTATGTAATCTTTAATTGATAGTTACAAAGAAAGAGCAATTTTAAGTGTGAACAAACTTTCTTCTCTTAGTCAGATTAGTTCATGTGTATCGTCAAATTTATCATAAATGTTATATGCTCAAGTTGCTCGTGATTGGTTAAGACAATTCATTTTGAACACTTGGCGGCTTGTGATAGGTCATTAGTTTGACTTAAAATTGCCGCATCATTTGAACACGTGGAATCCTCTTATCAGGGTCGGAGCTAACTTTACCCGAGGGATGTCAAGCGACACCCCTTCGTCGAAAAATTCCATTATATATAGATCAAATTTGATTAGATTTAGTGTAATGATTAAGGGGTTATAAATTTTACTTAAGGTCGTGAGTTCTACCCTTGCTAGCATCATAATAGTACTTTTTGGCAGCAACTATTTTTTCCTTTTTAAAATTTTATTTTATTAGCTTTCTTGTATATTTACTTCTTTATATTTTGACACTTCTTAATTACACTGCCTAGTAATTACGCTGGCATGTTTGTTTGTCACAGTATAATTACAAATGTATTGTTTTGCTGTACAATTGCAATCATAAGATTATATTAAATTTTAAAAATAAAAGTTACTTATTTAAAATTTATATTAGACAAATAAGAAACTTTATAAATGACATTAAATTAAATATTTAAGATATATATTGTCTTTTGAAAATATGTTAATTAATAAACATATGTTGTTAACTAATATTATGAAAAAATAATGAATTTATACTTTTCAAATTAGTATATTTCAATTGAATTAATCATAAAAACTAAATGTATAAGATTTCTACGAACATCATGAAATGCATGTTTGACAAAAAGATTAGTATTATAAATAAAATATCAAAAATTATTAAAATATTGACAAAAAAATAGTCTATCAAGTCTAACTAAAAAATAAATGACTTGTGAAGTGTCAAATCAATACTACTAGAACAATGAAACTGAAAATATAACATAAGTTCTAACTTCAAAACAAAAAATTTAACATAATACTCTTGTGTCAAATTTCAACATAATATACATAAATATAATTTAAAATAAAATAAAAGCGTAAGTCTATAACCTTAC
Organism: Solanum stenotomum; assembly: GCF_019186545.1. NCBI lineage: Eukaryota > Viridiplantae > Streptophyta > Magnoliopsida > Solanales > Solanaceae > Solanum > Solanum stenotomum. Next base: position 21,791,658 of record NC_064284.1, read on the forward strand.
TCAAGAATGAATTCTACTTTAATTTTAAAAAAATAGAATACTAACAAAATTATGCTAATGAAAAAAATACACATGGCATAAAAATAGATAATACGAAAAATTGCATGGAATCACATGAAGTAAAAGGTTAAAATGAGAAAGAAATGAAATATAAAAAATAAAAATAAAAACTATTTTTTTAGTAAAAAAACAAAAAATATTTTCTTGATAAAAAAATAATTAAAATAAATTAAGATGAAAAATTAAAATAGAAATAAAAAGAAAAAATTAAAAAGTAATCAACTTATAATTACATCAGGTAATTACCAGCAATTCACTGCCCCTCCCTGAGAATAAGAGAGTGTAATTACCCTCTGCCAACTACACTCAATTACATGCTGACCAAGTAATTAGCCAACCAAACACGTCAAACAGTTTAATTACACTCAATTACACCAAATATAATTACTAGGGTGGCTTTCCAAACAGACCATTAATGAAAATCTTGATTCCGCCACTACCTTTTATTAGGCTTGAACTTTACTGACTGAAATGCCACATTATTTTGATACGTGGTATGAATTTACGCCTCAAAATGAAATGAACTTTGTACTAGAATTTAATAAAGAAAAAATTATACCGTATAATATATGGGAGAACATATTTACCAGTTTTAGCCCATATATGATTTTGTTATCTAATTTAGTCAATATTTTAACAATTTGAGAAGCTGGCATCCTACATGTCACTTGTTATTCACCATTGATGTTAGCTAGTGACATAATCTTCAAAATTATTTACAACAAATATGACATTCGATAGGAAGAAAACAAAAATAGATTTACTAAAATTTAATTAAGAAATATTAAATATTTTATCGTAGAGTCTCAAATCAAATTGTACTATCCAGTATCCACATATTCCAACTTTGACAATTCTAAAATCAGGCAAGAGCAAGAAGTAGAGTCTTTTCAAGTGAACACAAACTGCACATTTTATATTGCATTCAGATACACTATTAAATGTGACCAAGCATATAATATTGTTACAGATAAACAGAAGAAATAAAGAAAAATGGGATCAAGCAGATAAAAACAAATTATAGTACATTGTAATGGAATAAATAAAATATAATTGAAAGAGTATATATTATTTTTCTCTTATATAGAAGAGACGATTTTTCAACTTTCAACATGGCTGTTTTTTGCCATATTTAGGAAGCTTAAGGGTAATTTGGTCCAATTTTTAATACTTTTCTAATGAACAATATTGTACTTCACTTTTTTGTAGTTGTATTTTTAAAATTTGGGACATAAAAATCTTTCCACATTTTACTTTTCAGCTACAAAAAAAAAAAATTGCTTACTTTCTATGCATGCAGGCCATTTTTTTCTTCCACTTTCCTTCTATTAATTAATGCATATAATATAGGTCCCACTTCTTATTTCCTTTTCTTTATTTATACCTCATAACTTCTTTCATTTTATTTTTTATGGCAAAATCATTTTTTAAAATCCTAATTACTTTATTTGTTTACCAAATATGGAAAAATTATGTCTTTTTTTTTAGTTTGTTATATACCTAAAAATTGTATAAATATAAATAACACTATAAATCATAATAATTAACAACTTAAATATTTAAAAGTTATATAAAAAATTTAATTGACTCTAGAAATTCTATTGGTATCAATTTATAAATCACAATAATTAACAATTTAAAAAGTATAAAATACATATAAAAAATCACCTGACTCTAAAAAAATCTTATCAGTGCTACATAAATTGGGACAAAAAGAAATAACATATCTGATCTGAAAATTACGTTAAATATACATATAAAAAATGATTAATTTTTGAAATTCTATATATGCCACGTAAATTGAAACAAAGAGAGTAATATATATTATTTTTAAAATAATATAAAAAGTACTAACAATTTAAAATCTTTTTAAAATTATATAAAAATTTGGCTAACTTTTCAAGTTCTATGACACTCCCTTCGTCCCATATTACTTGACTATTATTCTAAAAATAGTTGTCACATATTAGTTGATCATCTTACTAAATCAACAAAACACTATTTAAAAATTTCCTATATTACTCTTGCCGTTAACTCCTTTTGAAAGTGTCACATTTGTTTGTAAAATTCTCACAAAGTTTTTTAAGGGTTGAATTAGTAAAAATATTTTCTTATTTATAATTTCTTCAGCACCGTGCAAAATGAAAAGTAATCAATTAATATGAGACGAACGGATATTGGGCCCCGTGCTGACACAGGGTCGTGTATCTAGTTTTAATAGATGAAGAAGTTTGTATAATGTTATATAGTTTTTGTAAAACACTATAAAAATATAAAAGTATGTATAAACACCTCTTATATACTAATATATTTTAACAAGATTGATATATACATGATGTATAATGTTATGTCATATTATAAAAATGAATGATTTCTATCTTTAAAAGTAAGTTAAGACTTAAGCTTGTTTACTAGGCCGGGACGGATATATCGAACCGGGCTGGACCCAGTACTCCAATAATGATTCAGGCCGATACCTGGCGGAACAGTAAATTGTGGACGAAAAACTGGCTTGTGTCCGTTTAAGCATTTTTACTAGTTTGATGGGCCGGGTTCGGGTTTCAGCTCATCGGCTGGGCCTGATCACCATTTTTTAAAATCATTGTTTATTAATTATTAAGTCAAAAGTTTGAGTCAATTATCAATATAGTGATTGTTATCTATAGATTGATTACATTTTTATTATTTATATGTGCTTATAACATAATTAAAAAATACACACAATATACTATTTAAATAATAAAATAGTTACAATATATATATATATATATATATATATATTATAACTAAATATACTTATATTATAACTAAATATACTTATAATGTATACCAAATATACGCACTATATACTATATCTATTAAAGTAGAATACTTATATTATATATACTTATAATGTCTACTAAATATACTACTTAATAGGGTAGAATACTGACATTATATTATACATATGCTTCTAATATATATTAAATATAAACATAATATACTATCTATCATAGTATAATACTTAAATCATATTATATATATACTTCTAATATGTACGAAATATACGCACAAGATGTAACACCCCGACTTTTCAAAACGTCTAAATTAACTCGTATCTTCATGAAAAGACAAGAAGGGTGGGTAATAAATTAAGAATGATGTGGTATGTCATATTTTAAGTGTTCAAGGGTTGTATCTTAAGTTTTGAAGTTAGGTAAGAGGCAAAATAAAAGTTAGTGAAAGTTATCGTAAGTTCCTTTTTAAAGATTTCTCTGAAATTTAGGTCAAATGTCTTGGATATTTTCTACCAATATATAAAGAGTTAGAAGGCCTATCACCCATTAAATCGAAGGCCTACGAGTCTAGTTTGCAACGCATAAAACCTCGTATCCAACCGACATCGGAGTAAAAAGTTATGAGGGTTTTACTACGGACTGCCGGGGGCAGAATTCGGGTCGGGTAAAAAATGTGGTATGTCGGCTTACTCAACATTTTAAGCCATGAAAACATTTCTTTTCACTTCCAAACCAAAAAGAAAACTTAAGAGAGGGTTCTTATGGAGTTCTTGCATGATGAAGGTTAGTTTTTGACGATTTCTACCATTAAACGTTGCCCGGTGCCTAGAAACGTGATTTCTACACGTGACAATCATTTTTCCCTTTTATTAGCTACGTTTGGAGCTGGTTTTTAAAGATATAAATTTGTAGTTATTGGTTTTTCTTCAAGGTTTAAACTTAGTTAACTAAGGTAATCATCTCAGGACTCTTTTATGATTGTTTTTATGAATTTCTACGGACGTTTCGACAAGTTGGGGCAATATGACAAATCTGCCGATTTAAGATTATTTTTTAGATTCAGTAGCGGGTTATCATGTTTATCTAAAATTTTGATTTCCTTACGTGATTGCTTTTGGTATATTATGATACTTGCTCACTTAGTCTATAACCTTTCATACTTTGTACATTATTTTGTCCTGACGCCCCATTGCCTTTGGGGTGCTGCATTAATGCATACAGGTCCCAACAGACAGCCCAGTAGACCTCCTCAGTAGCAGGATTGACTTTTATCCGATTGGCTAGCCCCTTTACGCCAGAGCTGCCAGAGTTGGGAGGTTTGTTACCTTTTGTTGTATATATCTTTATGGGTAGGGTGGGGCCCTGTCCCGCCAATCTTTACTACTCTTAGAGGCTTGCATACTAGTGTGTGGGGTGTATAGCTACGTTATGGCCATACTGGCCTAGTTTGTTGGTTTGCTGAAGCTTGTGAGCTGTTTGATGTATTGTTTTGATATATACCTGCTTTCAGTTTTGGTATATATATCATGGTGGCCTCGACGGCCCAATCAGGACTTCTGTGCTAGTTGGCTATTTATTTATATAATCTCCTGGGAGTAGCTATTTCTTTTATAGATCAGTTGACAGGGGCCTTGCCGGCCGAGGGCTTAGTTTTAAGCTGAGATATACTTGTTTATTTTCTTGATTACGTGTGGCTGTCATGCACTAGTAGCACCATTGTGTTTATAAAAAAGAGAGTAATCATTTAACGAATGAGCATAACCTTTGAACTCAAGTGCAACGGTTAACCTTGCATACCATTGGCGAGAAGCCTATTTCAAACCATAAGAGATTTTCTCAAATGACAAACATAACGAGGAGAAGGAGACTCTATGCCGGGAGGGAATTTTATATACACATCTTTCTCCAAATCCCCGTGTAGAAATGCGTTGTTTACATCTAATTGGAACAAATTCCATCCATTTTTAACTGTGATGGCAAGAACACATTTGATAGTGGAGATCTTAACGACTGGACTGAATGTTTCTGTAAAATCAACTCCCTCCTGTTGCATATCCCCCCAAATAACAAGGCGAGCTTTCAACCGCTCAACTGAGCTATCAGATCGTAATTTCACCTTATAAACCCACTTACAAGGTAAGGCTTTATGACCTGGAGGAAGACGAACCACATCCCAAGTATTATTGGCTAACAAAGTATCTAATTCTTTTGCCATAGCATCCTGCCAACCAGGGTGTAAAACTGCCTGGGAATAGTTGTTGGGCTCATGAATGTGAGATAGAGAATTAAGAAAATGTTGGTTAGGGGAAGAGAGGGCATTGAAAGAGAAAAGAGGGGGTTGAACCGAAGATAAAAAACAAAAATTAGAAACATCTATTAGATGTACAATGCTGCAAACATAATCTTCCAAATAGGCAGGAGTTTTGAGAGATCTGGTAGACTTCCTTAGGATAACAGGATCAAGAGATGGAGATAGAGAAGTGTCTACAGGAGATGGACCAAGATTAGAAGATAGGGAAGAAGTAGATAGAAGAGTACTTGGATTCGAAAAAGCTAGAAAATATGAACTGGAAGGTAACAAGTGATCAGGGGAAGTGGGATTAGAGACACTGGAAACTTCAAGGTTCATAGGAGAAGGAGAAGTAATGGGAAAAATAGGAACTGAACTATTGATAGCTGTGAAGGGAAAATTGTTCTCATGGAAGATAACATTCCGACTAACAAAAAATTTATGATTCTTGAAATCAAACAACTTATATCCTTTCTTTCCATGAGGATATCCAAGAAAAACACAAAGGGTAGCTCTAGGATCTAACTTAGTTCTTCCTTGAGGCAAAGTAGAG
>NC_064284.1:21797813-21827042 GCF_019186545.1 Solanum stenotomum
TCATGATTTATAGTATTTTTATGATAGATTCACTTCAAGAATCAGTGGAATTTTTTGTATTTTTTTGAAAACATATTTTATGTTGTCAATTATCATGATTTATAGTATTTTTACGCAATTTTAAAAAATAAAAAACACAAAAAAAAAATAAGACAAATAAATTAAAATGGACCCAATATATGTTATTTTTGTTGTCTCAATTTATGTGACACAAATAAAATTTGGAGAGTCATCCAAATTTTCATTTTTAAAAAAAAATGTTTTAAGTTATTAATTATTGTGATTTATAATATTTTTATGTAACTTTCAAATAACCTACATTAATGATCACTTTGTCCTAATTTATGTGATATGAATAAAATTACAAAATTAACCCTTTTAAAATGTCTTTTAGATATTTTAAGTTGTTAATTATTATTATTTATAATACTTTTTTGATAATTTTAAAATGATATGTGTTATTTTTTCTGTCCAATACATGTGAGCCTGATAGAATTCTGAGAGTGAAGCTATTTTATTATATAGCTTTTAAATATTTTAATTTGGTAATTATTGTAATTTTTAATGTTTTTTAAGTTATTTGTAAATGATATATGTTGCTTCCTTTGTCCCATTTTATATAAGTATAAATAAAATTCCCAAAACAACTCAATTTTTAATATATTTTTAAAAATATTTTAAATTATTAATTATTGCGATTTATAATATTGAAAAAATAAATAGAAAATGTACAAAACTTGTATCAGCCTAAAAAATGACCACGATAATTCGAAGCCTACAGAAAGCAATAAGGTTGTACGTAATTTTAAATACTCAATATATATTACTCCGTTTGTCTCAATGTATGTAGCATAGATAAAATTTCAAGAGTCAATCAAATGTCGTTAATTGTTAAGATTCACAATACATTTTACGTAGTTTTCAATAATTTCACATTAAATAATACAGATTACTACTTTTGTCTCATTTTATGTGACATTGACAGATTATTTTTAAGAATCAGTCAATTTCTTTTTTTTTGTGTTTTTTTAATAAATATTTTAAGTTGTCAATTATCACGATTTATTATATTTTATACATAATTTGTAACGATAGATTAATTTCAAGAATCAATAGAATTTTTTTATATGTATTTATTTTTGAAATATTTTATGTTGTCAATTATCATGATTTATAGTATTTTTACAATAGATTCACTTGATTAATCACTGGAATTTTTTGTATTTTTTTCAAAACAGATTTTATGTTGTCAATTATCATGATTTATAGTATTTATACGCAATTTTTTAAATATAAAAAACACAAACAAAAAAAAGACAAATAAATTAAAATGGACCCAATATATGTTATTTTTGTTGTCTCAATTTATGTGACACAAATAAAATTTGGAGATTCATCCAAATTTTCATATTTTTTTTAAAAATGTTTTAACTTATTAATTATTGTGATTAATGGTGTTAAATTGTCCAATAATATAAATTTTAAAGGTACAACCATAAAAGAAGAATGTACAACACTATCTTAGCACATGTAACACTTGTCATGTGCTAAGTAGTAGATATTCCCACTTATTATATATAGTAATAGAAAAATATATATAGAAATGACATATCTATTATTTAACTAAATAATAAATATGTAACTAAAAATCTTGTTAGCTTTTGGTTGAAAGCTAACAAGATAGTTATAATAATAGTTGCATTGTGGCTTATTATATATAGAATGCCTCATAACTTTTTTCATTTTATTTTTTATGGCAAAATCATTTTTTAAAATGCTAATTACTTTATTTGTTTACCAAATATGGAAAAATTATGTCTTTTTTTTTAGTTTGTTATATACCTAAAAATTGTATAAATATAAATAACACTATAAATCATAATAATTAACAACTTAAATATTTAAAAGTTATATAAAAAAATTAATTGACTCCAGAAATTCTATTGGTATCAATTTATAAATCACAATAATTAACAATTTAAAAAGTATAAAATACATATAAAAAATCACTTGACTTTAAGAAAATCTTATCAGTGCTATATAAATTGGGACAAAAAGAAGTAACATATATGATCTGAAAATTATGTTAAATATACATATAAAAAATGATTAATTTTTGAAATTCTATATATGCCACGTAAATTGAAACAAAGAGAGTAATATATATTATTTTTAAAATTATATAAAAAGTACTAACAATTTAAAATCTTTTTAAAATTATATAAAAAATTGTCTAACTTTTCAAGTTCTATGACACTCCCTTCGTCCCATATTAATTGACTATTATTCTAAAAATAGTTGTCTCATATTAGTTGATCATCTTACTAAATCAACAAAACATTATTTAAAATTTTCCTATATTACTCTTGCCGTTAATTCCTTTTGAAAGTGTCACATTTATTTGTAAAATTCTCACAAAGTTTTTTAAGGGTTGAATTAGTAAAGTTATTTTCTTATTTATAATTTCTTCAGTACCGTGCAAAATGAAAAGTAATCAATTAATATGAGACAAACGGATATTGGGCCCCGTGCTGACACGGGATCGTGTATCTAGTTTTAATAGATGAAGAAGTTTGTATAATGTTATATAGTTTTTGTATAACACTATAAAAATATAAAAGTATGTATAAACACCTCTTATATACTAATATATATTTTAACAAGATTGATATATACATGATGTATAATGTTATGTCATATTATAAAAATGAATGATTTCTATCTTTAAAAGTAAGTTAAGACTTAAGCTTGTTTACTAGGCCGGGACGGATATATCGAACCGGGCTGGACCCAGTACTCCAATAATGATTCAGGCCGATACCTGGCGGAACAGTAAATTGTGGACGAAAAACTGGCTTGTGTCCGTTTAAGCATTTTTACTAGTTTGATGGGCCGGGTTCGGGTTTCAGCTCATCGGCTGGGCCTGATCACCATTTTTTAAAATCATTGTTTATTAATTATTAAGTCAAAAGTTTGAGTCAATTATCAATATAGTGATTGTTATCTATAGATTGATTACATTTTATTATTTATATGTACTTATAACATAATTAAAAAATACACACAATATACTATCTACATAATAAAATAGTTACATTATATATATATATATATACTTATATTATAACTAAATATACTTGTAATGTATACCAAATATACGCACTATATACTATATCTATTAAAGTAGAATACTTATATTATATATACTTATAATGTGTACTAAATATACTACTTAATAGGGTAGAATAATGACATTATATTATACATATGCTTCTAATATATATTAAATATAAACATAATATACTATCTATCATAGTAGAATACTTACATCATATTATATATATACTTCTAATATGTGCAAAATATACGCACAAGATGTAACACTCCGACTTTTCAAAACGTCTAAATTAACTCGTATCTTCGTGAAAAGACAAGGAGGGTGGGTAATAAATTAAGAATGATGTGGTATGTCATATTTTAAGTGTTCAAGGCTTGTATCTCAAATTTTGAAGTTAGGTAAGAGGCAAAATAAAAGTTAGTGAAAGTTATCGTAAGTTCCTTTTTAAAGATTTCTCTGAAATTTAGGTCAAATGTCTTGGATATTTTCTACCAATATATAAAGAGTTAGAAGGCCTATCACCCATTAAATCGAAGGCCTACGAGTCTAGTTTGCAACGCACAAAACCCCGTATCCAACCGACATCGGAGTAAAAAGGTATGAGGGTTTTACTATGGACTGCCGGGGTAGAATTCGGGTCGGGTAAAAAATGTGATATGTCGGCTTACTTAACATTTTAAGCCATGAAAACATTTTTTTTCACTTCCAAACCAGAGAGAAAGCTTAAGAGAGGGTTCCTATGAAGTTCTTGCATGATGAATGTTAGTTTTTGACGATTTCTACCATTAAACGTTGCCCCAGTGCCTAGAAACGTGATCTCTACACGTGGCAATTATTTTTCCCTTCTATTAGCTGCGTTTGGAGCTGGTTTATTAAGATATAAATTTGTAGTTATTGGTTTTTCTTCAAGGTTTAAACTTGGTTAACTAAGGTAATCATCTCAGGACTTTTTTATGATTGTTTTATGAATTTCTACGGACGTTTCGACAAGTTGGGGCAATATGGCAAATCTGCCGATTTAAGATTAATTATGAACTGTTTATAGGTGCGTACCAGCTGTATGTATATAGTGTTTGTGAAGCTTAGGACATAAGGAACAACTTTCGTGAAGGAACTACGGTCTTTCAAGCGTTCATTGGAAAGGTATGTTAAGGTTATTCCCTTCGTTCGACACATTTATTTAGAGGTAGTTAATGTTGGTGATCTTGTAGATATAATTGTGAGTGGCTGGCTGATTCAGTGGTTATAAACCCTAATTTTAGGGACTCATAATCTGTTAAGAACGATCCTAAGTTAGGAATGACTTGGAGATTATTCATATATATTGTTTATAGCTAAATTGCTTGCCTTTAGCATATTCAATTGTTTGTTGTCACCCTTGGGGCTATTGTGGTTAGTTGTTGAGCTATGAACTGCCTATGGGGGCTATGATGTTGTCTAATAGGACTATGTTATTTTCAAAGAGGGCTATGTGTTTCCCACAAGGCTATATTGATGCCAAAGAGTGTTATGTGTTGCCTACGGGGCTATTTTGACACCAAAGAGGGCTATGTGTTGCCTACAGGGCTATATTGATGCAAAAAAAGGCAATGTGCAGCCCACAGATCTATGATGTTACCTAAGAGGTCTATGTGCTGCCTACGGGGCTATATCGTTGCCAAAAAAGACTATGTGACTTCTTACAAAGACAAGGGGCTACCGATAGGGGTATGTAGATTGATTTGGCACCTTCTGAGCTTATGGGGCCCTAGGTAGATGGTATGTTGTTTGTACCTACCGAGCTTATGGGGGCTTGGTTAGGTTGATGTTTGATCATTTTTGTATTTTTTAGATTTAGTAGCGGGTTAGCATGCTTATCTAAAATTTTGATTTCCTTACGTGATTGCTTTTGGTATATTATGATACTTGCTCACTTAGTCTATAACCTTTCATACTCTGTACATTATTTTGTCCTGACGCCCCATTGCCTTGGGGGCGCTGCATTAATGCATGCAGGTCCCGACAGACGACCTAGTAGACCTCCTCAGTATCAGGATTGACTTTTATCCGATTGGCTAGCCCCTTTCCTCCGGAGCTGCCAGAGTTGGGAGGTTTGTTACCTTTTGTTGTATATATCTTTATGGGTAGGCTGGGGCCCTGTCCCGCCAATCTTTACTACTCTTAGAGGCTTGCAGACTAGTGTGTGGGGTGTATAGCTACGTTATGGCCATACTGGCCTAGTTTTTTGGTTTGCTGAAGCTTGTGAGCTGTTTGATGTATTGTTTTGATATATACCTGCTTTCAGTTTTGGTATATATATCATGGTGGCCTTGACGGCCCAATCAGGACTTCTGTGCTAGTTGTCTATTTATTTATATGATCTCCTGGGAGTAGCTGTTTCTTTTATAGATCAGTTGACAGGGCCTTGCCGGCCGAGGGCTTAGTTTTAAGCTGAGATATACTTGTTTATTTCTTGATTGCGTGTGGCTGCCATGCGCTAGTAGCAAATAGTTCAGCAGGATCGACTCCGACATGAGTTTTGGCATTAGGAGCTAGTTGTGCCCCTCGAGTTTGGGGCGTGACAAACTTGGTATCAGAGCAACGTCGTATCCTAGGGAGTCTGCAAGCCGTGTTTAGTAGAGTCTTGTTTATAAATGTCTTGTGCACCACATTTAATAAGCAAGAAACTACCAGGCATGTTAGAATGATTATCCTTCTTTTGCTCACCTCGTGTTATAGAGCGGTGTCTTAAGGGTTGAAGTTTCTGGCTTATAATTGATATTTGTATGAAGATAGAGATGGTTGACACCAGACAGACCACAGCTAGCCAGGGGCTAAATACAGTTGCAGGTGAGAGTACCGCCAAGGTACCACATATAGAGGTAGCCCATTGTGAGACCCAGAGAGAGACATCTTCTCAGCCCCCTATAGCTTCTCCACCGCTTCAGGAGCCTCTGAGGGTTACATGACTTCCGGTTCCACCAGCAGTACCACCTCTAGTTCCTCATATTCCATCTGATCAAGATTTCAAGAGTGCAATATGTATGTTAGCACAATTAGTAGCTGCACAGCGCCAGCCAGTTGTGCCAGATGTTGCCGGATCTTCTAAAGGGCCTGGAAGTTCGAGAGTTCATGAATTTCTTGCCTTGAATCCTCCACAGTTTACAGGGACAGATCGCAAAGAGGACCCTCAACACTTTGATCAACTTCATAGGATCTTTAGAGTCATACATGCCTCAACGACTAAGTCAGTTGAGTTAGCAGCATTTTGATTGCGCGATGTTGCAGTATTGTGGTATGAGAGTTGGGAGAGATATAGGGGAAAATATGCATATCAACCCACTTGGGATAGCTCTACAGAAGCTTTCATAGATCACTATTAGCCTCGAGATTTTAGGGATGGCCGGGTGGACCAGTTTCTGAACCTCCGACAGGGGAGCATGAGTGTCCGAGAGTACGAGCTGAGATTTGATTCATTGGCTAGATATGCACCAACATTTGTTGATACGATACATGATAGGGTGCATAGATTTGTAGGAGGTCTCGACTCAGACTATATCAATGTTTTTTCTACCACTGCACTAAATGATAATATGGATTTCTCGTGAATTCAGGATTTTGCACTAGGCATAAAGATCGCTGACATTTACAGTATATAAGTGAAAGGGTTGAGAGAGAGACAGAAGACGGCAAGGCCCGCTGGTTCACAGGGAGATTTTCAAGGTGGTCCTAGACCCCGATATTCTATTAGGCCACCTAGACCTCCACCACAGCAGTTCCAGGGTAGTAGATTTCATCATCAGGGACAGTCAGGCCCAGGTGAGGGTTCACGAGCATCAAGCTCTCAGCAGCAGAGAGGTTTAGGCCAGGCTAGGACATCCATGCCGCATTGCGCTACTTGCAATATGATGCATTTCGGAAGGTGCAGACAGGGTTCCACATGTTGTTATTCTTGTGGACAGGAGGGGCATGGGTGGAGAAACTGCCCAACCATATATCAGGGTGGTATAGGTCTATCGACCAAGTCAGTAGTAGGTTCCTCCTCATCAGCACAGTCTATAGGGCGTGGACCCCAAACTTCAGCAAGTAGAGGTAGATGCGGATGCAGAAAGGGAGCATTGCTGCCAAAAAGGGCTACGTGACTTCTTACAAATATAAGGGGCTACCGATAGGGGTATATAGATTGATTTGGCACTTTCTGGGCTTATGGGGGCCTAGGTAAGTGGTATGTTGTTTGTACCTACCGAGCTTATGGGGGCTTGGTTAGGTTGATGTTTGATCATTTTTGTATTTTTTAGATTCAGTAGCGGGTTAGCATGCTTATCAAAAATTTTGATTTTCTTACGTGATTGCTTTTGGTACATTATGATACTTGCTCACTTATTCTACCGTCTTTCATACTCTGTACATTATTTTGTACTGACGCTCCATTACCTTAGGGACGCTGCATTCATGCATGCAGGTCTCGACAGATGATCCAGTAGACCTCCTCAGTAGTAGGATTGACTTATATCCAATTGGCTAGCCCCTTTCCTCCGGGGCTGCCAGAGTTGGGAGGTTTGTTACCTTTTGTTGTATATATCTTTATGGGTAGGTTGGGGCCCTATCCCGCCAATCTTTACTACTCTTAGAGGCTTGCATACTAGTGTGTGGGTGTATAGCTACGTTATGGCCATACTGACTTAGTTTGTTGGTTTGCTGAAGCTTGTGAGCTGTTTGATGTATTGTCTTAATATATACCTGCTTTCAGTTTTGGTATAGATATCATAGTGGCCTCGACGGCCCAATCAGGACTTCTGTGCTAGTTGGCTATTTATTTATATGATCTCCTGGAAGTAGCTGTTTCTTTTATAGATCAGTTGACAGGGGCCTTGCCGGCCGATGACTTAGTTTTAAGTTGAAATATATTTGTTTGTTTTCTTGATTGCGTGTGGCTGCCATGCACTAGTAGCAAATGGTTCAGCAGGGTCGGCTCAGACCTGAGTTTTGGCATTAGGAGCTAGTTGTGCCCCTCGAGTTTGGGGTGTGACAAATATACTACTTAATTTAATAGAATACTTATATATATATACACACTAAACATACACATAAAATACTATCTAATATAGTAGAATACTTACATTATACTATACATATACTTATAATATATACTAAATATACTGCTTAATATAATAAAATACTTACATTATAATATAATGCTTAAATTATATAATATATTTAGGGTGCATCGGTGGGCCGTCTACCGGCCTCTTACCGGGCCGAGGCAAAAAAAAATTCAAACCAGCCCAGTCTACAAAGTAAGGGGGTCAGGTGCCTGTTCGGGCCTAATCGGACACGAATCGTTACCAGGCCGACCTTAGTGGGTCGAAGTTGGACAGACTGGCCCATTTGACAACTTTAAACTAAGTTCAATGATGTTTTAATGATCTCATATGATTATGAACTATGCAATTACCTTAACTGTAAATCTTATGATATCACAATATGTTTGTTTTTACTATGCATGAACTATGATATTGTATATGTTTCCCATGAATGCAAGTTATGATACTTGAACTGTAAATTTTATGACACGACATGAACTCAAGTTATGAGTTACAATTCTTGAAACTTATGAACATGAGCCTTCAGGATAATTTATGGTCACATGAGCTTAAGTGAGTTAAATGTTAGATCGAGAAGGCATAAGTCTAAGTGATAAATGTTTGAAACTACGTGTGTTGATGTAGGTTATAGAGAAATTCTTCTTTTGTATTTCACTGTGTGTCCAATATTTTGTACAACGCGATATATATAATAAAACAATTGTAACTGCCTATACACTTGCTCCTATTCTATTGATTCCTGTGTAATAGAATTATTCTACAAAAATAAATGAAAAGTAAAATGTATATACAAGGAAAGATCTGGAATGTAGGTTTTGTAGATGCTCTTTGTTGATATGTATAACATGGGCCTCCGAGACGTAACAACTCAAGGCACAAAAAACGTAGGCCCAATCTGCTCATAGACCCAAATTAGAATAACAAAAGCAAGTCAAACAGTAGTGGTCCTTATGCATTTGTACCGACAACCTCACATTTACCTTCATTTTCTTTATATCTATCTAAAACTGAATCACCGAAAATAATGTCGTTAGAAAAATACTTCTCACCAACACCCCCCCTCAAGTTGGAGGGGGCGGCACGAACACCCAACTTTCCCAAAAGACTTCGGTGATAAGGACGAGATAAAGGTTTAGTAAAGAGATCTGCAAGCTGGGAAGAAGAAGAATCAAAGGAAAGAGAAATTAAACTGGTCATATATTGTTGACGCACAAAATAGCAATCAAGATCCACATGTTTGGTACGCTCGTGAAAGATCAGATTTTTAGCTATATGAATTGCCGTCTGGCTGTCAGAGTGAAGGGAAACAGGAAAAGAAGGGGGAACTGATAAATCCTCAAGCAATCGAACTAACCATATGAGTTTCGCAACTATCCATCTCATAAAACGGTACTCTATTCTGCAGAAGAAAGAGACACAAACGGTTGTTTCTTTAATTTCCAGGAGATAGGACTGCCACCTACATTGATGAAGAAACCACTGACTGAACAACGAGTCTCAGGGCAAGATGCCCAATCTGCGTCACAAAAAGCAAGTAGTTGAATCGAGGGATTAGAGGACATAAAGAGGCCCAAACCTGTAGTACCAAGTAAGTAGCGTAAGACATGAATTGCAACAGAGTAGTGTGAAGTACGAGGAAACTGCATATATTGGCTTAGGTGTTGAATGGAGAAAGCAAGGTCGGGACGAGCGTGAGTCATGTAGTTCAACTGACCAATCAACCTCCGATATGAGGTTGGATCTGATAAAAGTTCACCATCATCTGCTTTCAATTTCAAGGACGGATCCAAATGTGAACTTACAGGTGTGAGTTCAAGGCAATTATACTCAGAGAGGACCTCAAGAATGAATTTTCATTGATTGAGGATCAAACCAGTAGATTCACGTGCACCTCTATCCCCAAAAAATAATGTAAGCTTCCCAAATCTTTAATTTGAAATTCAAAGTGCAAAAAGGATTTCAAAGCTTGTAATTCTTCAATGTCATCCCAGTCAGCACAATAGCATCCACATAGACTATTAACAGGGAAATAAGAGCACCATTGTGTTTATAAAAAAAAGAGTAATCATTTAACGAATGAGCATAACCTTTGAACTCAAGTGCAGCGGTTAACCTTGCATACCATTAGCGGGAAACCCGTTTCAAACCATAAGAGATTTTCTCAAATGACAAACATGATGAGGAGAATGAGACTCTATGCCGGGAGGGAATTTTATATACACCTCTTCCTCCAAATCCCCGTGTAGAAATGCGTTGTTTACATCTAACTGGAACAAATTTCTTCCCTTTTTAACTGCGATGGCAAGAACACATCTCATAGTGGTGATCTTAACGACTGGACTAAATATTTCTGTAAAATCAACTCCCTCCTGCTGCATATCCCCCCTAATAACAAGGCGAGCTTTCAACCGCTCAACTGATCTATCAGATCGTAATTTCACCTTATAAACCCACTTACAAGGTAAGGCTTTATGACCTGGAGATAGACGGACCACATCCCAAGTATTATTGGCTAACAAAGCATCTAATTCTTTTGCCATAGCATCCTGCTAACCAGAATGTAAAACTGCCTGGGAATAGCTGTTGAGCTCATGAATGTGAGATAGAGAATTAAGAAAATGTTGGTTAGGGGAAGACAGGGCATTGAAAGAGAAAAAAGGGGGCTTGAACAGAAGATAAAAAATAAAAATAAGAAACATCTGCTAGAAGTACAGTGCTACAAACATAATCTTCCAAATAGGTAGGAGTTTTGAGAGATCTGGTAGACCTCCTTAGGATAACAGGATCAAGAAGAGATGGAGATAGAGAAATGTCTACAGGAGATGGACCAAGATCAGAAGATAGGGAAGAAATAGATAAAAGAGTACTTGGATTCGAAAAAGCTAGAAAATATAAACTGGAAGGTAACGAGTGATCAGGGGAAGTGGGATTAGAGACACTGGAAACTTCAAGGTTCATATGAGAAAGAAAAGTAATGGGAAAAATAGGAATTGAACTATTGATAGCTGTGAAGGGAAAATTGTTCTCATGGAAGATAACATTCCGACTAACAAAAAATTTATGATTCTTGAAATCAAACAACTTATATCCTTTCTTTCCATGAGGATATCCAAGAAAAACACAAAGGGTAGCTCTAGGATCTAACTTAGTTCTTCCTTGAGGCAAAGTAGAGTCAAAGCATAAACATCCAAACAACCTTAAGTGATGGTAGGAAGGGGGTTTTCCAAACAAAATATCATATGGGGTTTTAAATTTTAGAAGCTTGGTGGGACATCTATTGATTAAATAGGCAGCTGTTAGAATAGAATCACCCTAAAATTTTGATGGTAAATGAGACTGAAACAACAAAGATCTAACCACCTCTAGCAAATGCCTATGTTTTCTTTCAACGACACCATTTTGTTGTGGTGTAGCTACACAAGAAGTTTGATGGATAATTCCTTTAGATAAAAAGAATGAGGAACCCTCTTGACTGGAACCAAGTTCCATAGCATTGTTAGATCTAATGATTTAAACCTTTTTGTCAAATTGTCTTTCTACCATAGCTAGAAAATTTTGTAAAGTTGGAAAGGCATTGCTCTTGGTAGATAATAGGAAAACCCAAGTTCCCCTACTATAATCATCAACAATGGTAAGAAAATATCTATATCCATTATAAGTAGGAGTGTGAAATGGTCCCTAAGTATCAATGTGTATAAGATCAAAAATTTGCTTGCTAGAAATATCCCTATTCGAAAATGGAAGCTTGGTTTGTTTAGCTAAATAACAGATATCACAAGGCTCAACAAACTTAGATAAAACATGAAAAGGAATTTCATTGATATTCTTCATATTAGACAAAGGTATGTGGCCTAGCCTATCATGCCACAACCTATTGATTACATCATACTGAGAAACACTAGATAAAGCAGTAGAAGTGTTGTGTTTTGATTGAAAAACTAAATTGGAAATCCTATTACAAGACCTACTAAGACTAGAAATTAGAGGTTGATCATGTTGCATCACATATAGTCCATTTCTGGATTCACCAAGCACCACTGGGTTCTTTATTGAAGGGCCCTGCATGAGACAGTGAGAAGAAGAAAAAATTAATAGATGTTGGAACTGCTCAGATAACTTATGAACAGAGAGTAGATTAAAGTGAAAACTTGGAACAAACAGGACATTAGAAATGACAAAGTTAGAAAAGAGTCTCACTGATCCTACATGTGTTACTTTAACAGTTTGAGAATTGGGAAGTTTGACAAATGTTGCTTTAGGCAACAGATTAAAAGAATAAAATATCCTTTGTTGAAAGTCATATGTTGACTTGCTCCTGAATCAATAATCCATGAATTTAGGCTAACAAGGCTGTGATTTGTTTTAGAATAGAAAGAAAAAGAAGTAGGTTTATACCAACACAGTTGGCATTAGCTATGACCTCAGAATTGGTGCTTTGTTTCCTAATTTTTTCTTGTTGAAGCAATGACATGATCTGCTTCAGCTGGTCTTGTGATAAAAGATTTCCCGACTCTGGTAGATCCACATTATAATAGAACTGGTTTCCTGCTGCCTCACCTGTCATAACTACATTACCATGAACAGAATTAGGGGAATTTTTGTTCTTAAAAAACTTAAAATTAGGAGGAAACCCATGAATTTTGTAACATTGCTCAATGGTGTGCCCTATTTTCTTGCAATATCTACATGTTGGAGCAGACTTCTTATTCTCATAATAGTTTCCTCTTGCAGGTTTGTACTCGGGTGCTCCAGGTCTCTGTCCAGAGGTATTTTGTCCAAATGCCACAAAGGAAGAATTCTCCCCAGGGAATTTGGGGTTTATATTCATCTCCCTTTACTTTTCCTCTTAAATCAACAAAGCATATGCATTAGACGTAGAAGGTAAATGAGAAATCATCAAGATATTACCTCTGGCTGCACAGTAAGAATCGTTTAGACCTATGAGAAATTGCATCAGACGTACATCATGTTTTGCTTTCACATTCTTTTCTTTTGCTCCACAGGAGCAAGCACATCCACATACTGTGAAGGTATCAAATGTGTCGAGTTCATCCCACAACCCAAGCAATGTTAAAGGTCCCTTGAACAAGCTCATTGAGCTCTTTTTGCAACTGAAACAACTTCGCTCCACTACTTTGCCCAAATCTAGTCTCCAAATCAGAGCAGAGTTCCTTGGTCGTGGAGGAATAGATTACACTATCTGAGATCTCTCGTGAGAGAGAAAGTTGAGAAGCCAGGAGATCACCATATTATTAGCTCTGCTCCAAGCTTTGTGGTGATCGGTGACTTTAGCAGGTTCACTCGTGGATCCATCAATGAAACCATATTTGTTCTTTGCTGTCAAGGCAATCATTATGCCCCTTTTCCATCCTGCAAAGCTTTTTCCATCAAAAGGAGTATTCACTAGCAAAGTACCTTGGGAATCAGTTTGAGAGATGAAATAAGGATAGGAATATGAAGAAAAATCAGCAGCTACTGTAGTTGTTTGGACTGCAATGGTAGAATTATCACCCATGATTGAAAAGAAGAGAACCACAGTGAAAAGACAAAACGAGATTTGAAAAAGAGAAGAATCAAGGATTTAAAACCTTGCTCTTGATACCATGAAAGAATTATAGAGAAAATCTTCTTTTTTATTTCACTGTGTGTCCAATATTCTGTACAACGCGATATATATAATAAAACAATTGTAACTGCCTATACACTTGCTCCTATTCTATTGGTTCCTGTGTAACAGAATTATTCTACAAAAATAAACGAAAAGTAAAATGTATATACAAGGAAAGATCTGGAATGTAGGTTTTGTAGATGCTCTTTGTTGATATGTATAACATGGGCCTCCGAGACGTAACAGCCCAAGGCACAAAAGACTGTAGGCCCAATCTGCTCATAGACCCAAATTAGAATAACAAAAGTAAGTCAAACAGTAGTGGTCCTTATGCATTTGTACCGATAACCTCACATTTACCTTCATTTTCTTTATATCTATCTAAAACTGAATCACCGGAAATAATGTCATTAGAAAAATGCTTCTCACCAACAAGGATCGTACCGTTGATTAGGGAGACTCCTCAAATAAGAGCTAATTATGGATTCACATGACATGTACGTATGTCTCATATCCAGCAAGTTATGAGATGGTTTAGCTAATCAAGTCGAGATTAGCCTATATGCTCTCATATGACGATTTATATCAATTATACTATTAGACTCTCACAATAAATTAGAATATGATGAAATACTTAATACTAAGACAACCTAAATGAGTTGAATCTCTTAGCCCTTATATGTTATGAATATAACTCTATTGGTTGTTTATACGCACATTCATGTTTCATTCTGCCGTTTTACATATTCTATTATTTTATATGTACTTTCGTCTTTTTTATCGGGAACACTACATTTACATTTTTTACTTATGCAGACTCAGGTACCAAAACAGACTGCTCGCTTGGATCTATATCTTCTGCTATTAATGATCCCTCTCTATTTTTAGAGGCTTAGTATGCAGATTTTCTAGTATTTTATGACTATTTACTTAAGGTATATTGAGAGGCCTATCCTGATTGGCATTTCTCCATTATGTTTAGAGGCTTCATAGACTTACAATTAGCTATATTCAGTTTTGGGTTTTCGTGTCCCTTTTCATAGATTTCAATATTATGACACATCTTTATGATAAGTATTTCTTTTACAAGGCTTGTCTCTTCAAATACTTTTAAAAATTATGTTTTCGTCCATGTCTAGATGTATGCTCATATTTCATGTCATGTTAGAGTATGCTTGGGCCAACAGTGACATCAAAGTTGGTCTCGCCTAGAGCATGATAAGTGTCTGTGTGTCTTTCTGGTTCAAGGTTAGAAGACATTTTGGTGTTTCTTTTGATTGGTAATCAAACACTCTTATGTCCCTTAGATAGGGCAAAACACCCATTTGGTGGTAGCGATAGTTCCGCTTGTGGTCTTTTAAGCCATTTGATCTAACATCACCATTTTCTATTTTATTACGACTTCCAAAGGATATACAAAATAAAAATAATTATGGTTTGCACCAAGTATTACTAGAACTAGAAGGCAAAAAAATAATGTCCAAACAAAAATTCTTGGATAAAACTTCAATTTGTGGCCATCCTTTAATATTCCCAAAATGTAACAATAACAACAACTCTTCTATCGATAGAAAGAAGATAGCACACTTAACTCTCTGTCCAAGCAGAGCAACCAACAACAACAACAAAAAACTTCATCTAATTTCCCTACCTCTATCTTATTACAATGAATGACACAGTGGACAAGCTGGTAATTTTCTTAGCAAAGAGAGATGGAATCGACAAGCTTGTCAAGACTTTCCAGTACGTCTCCAAACTCGTAAATTGGCACGTCGAGACGACGTACCCTGACATAGCCACTAGAGCCAAGCAATGGGAAGTGGCCTCTGGCCTCAGCAGAAAAGCCTTTAGGACAGGTCGATCCCTCACAGGATTCAACGCTCTCCGAAGAAGCCCGGGGACTTCCCCAGGTTTCAGGTTGCTAGCAGTTCTCGCCAATTCAGGGGAAATGGTTTATTTCTTCTTCGACCATTTCCTCTGGCTGGCGAGAATTGGAGTAATCGACCCCACATATGCAAAAAGGATGAGCTTTATTTCTGCATTTGGTGAGTCTGTTGGATACGTGTTTTTCGTTATTTCGGATTTTATTCTCATTACAAGGGGATTAAAAGCAGAGAGGAGGTTATTGATTGAAGAGAAGGATTCTAAAGAAACAGAAGGGGAAATTAAGAAAATTAGAATGGATAGAATAATGAGATTGATGGGTGTGGCTGCTAATATTGCTGACCTTATAATAGCCATAGCTGAAATTGAACCAAATCCATTCTGCAACCATACAGTTACTTTAGGCATTAGTGGTTTAGTTTCTGCATGGGCTGGTTGGTATAGAAATTGGCCCTCCTGAACATAAATATGATGAAAATTTTCAAAAAAGTTATTATATGAATGTAACAAACTTCAGTTATTATATGATGAAACGCTGCAATTTACTATTCGAAAATTTTGTTGCATGACTTTATATTCATTGCTTAAGATTTTTTACATTATCAGATCGTTTAAACCATCAATAATTAAGTGGAGTGGTCTATATTACGCATCATCATGAGCAGTGGCGTAGCCACCCTTATGTAAAGATGTCCAATTGGACACCCTTCGTCAGAAAATTATACAGTATATATACAAGTAAAATGATAAACAAAGTGGCTAAATAACATATTTTGGACACCCTTGACACAACAATATGATGTAGCCTAGTAGTTTTAGGCGCTTTGAAAAGTAAAAATACATGAACTTAAATTCAAAGCACATTCACATGGATTTATACACTTTGTTTTGGCCTTTCTTGGTTATTTAAACATACAGAGGACCAACAACCAAAACCTATGTATAATAAGCAATTTTAGCTAAAAGTTTACACAACCATTACAAAAATATGACATACACGGCTCTTTTTTAAAAGAAAAACATGTGTGGAAGAAGAAAAAGGCCTCCTTTTCCTAGTTTACATAATTTTTCTCCTAATTGAGATTTTGGAGAAGAAAAAAGGCTTCCTTTTCCTAATTTTATTCGGTCACATACATACTATTAAAGTAGAATTTTCACAATTTCCTAATTTGACATTGTTTATGCAAAACAAATTTTCCCATCAACTTTTTTTTTTTTCCTTTTTTACTTCCTACTTCAACTAGGACAGTAAAAACCTAAGCTTTATAAATTAAGCCCTTCAAACCTCTCCAATATTATAATTATTCAAATCTCTTTTCAATAATAATCTCAACAAAACAAATTAACATCTCTTATTCAAATATATATCGAGCATCATGTCTTCTTCAACAAAGTTTTTAACTCTAAAGACTTGCGATGGTAAGGAATTTGTACTCGACAAGACAATAGCTGTAAGGTCACAAACTATCAAGAATATGGTTGAAGACGATTGTGTTTCAAACGTCATTCCCCTACCTAATGTCGATAGCAAAACAATGACCAAAGTGATTGAATACTGGAAGAAACATTCGGAGGAAGACGTCTCCAAAGGCATGTTGATGGAGTTTGACAAGGATTTTGTGAAGGTTCACCACTTGATTTTGCATGCTCTTATCTTAGCTGCTAATTTTCTTAATGATAAGGAGATATTGGATATGATGTGTCAAGAAGTTGCCGATAGGATTAAAGGGAAAACACCAGAAGAAATACGTAAAGAATTTGATATCAAGAATGATTTTACTCCAGAGGAAGAAGAGGAGATCCGTAAGCTTGGGCTTTTGAATGATTTTATAAAATTACTGTTATTTTTTGTTCTTTTTTTTTATTATTTTAGAATTAAAACGGTCTAGTTAGCTATTATATCTTATTTTATTTTATTTAGTTCTATATTTTGTTGTTCATTTTCATAGAATTGTTCTTTGATTTTGATTGATTTATAAATTATGTTGAAAAGAAATTAAAGCTATTTAAACAAACAACTTAGTGACTGAAAATAGAGTCTAACTATTGAACTTATAATCAAACAAATTATTGATTATGCTAGAAAAATCAATAAAATATTTATTAGCTAAAATTTTACCTAACCATTAAATTAAGGGAAAACTATGCGGTTAAGCAAACTTATACTACTTAATTACTCATCATAGCTATAGTTTGCTATAATTACCACTCGCGACTAATATTATACATTAGTTATGTGGGCTGACTTCGAGTTTGTATAATTAGCCACATTTGTATATGTATAATTCATCACATTTGTATAATTCGCAGCTAACAATTCTTTGTTTGATTTGTATTTGTATACGATTATTTGTATTTGTATATGACGATGAATTCCTTTGGTTTTTCAGTTTTGTCATCATATACATTCAGTCTTTTTGTGTATAACTTTTTAAAGTTTGTATAAACGTGTAGTTTTTGGATTTTGTATAATATAATTTATATAATGTAATTTGTATAATTGTTTAAAGTTCATACGTTTATGTTTGTATCAATTTGTTATTTCAAGTTTATTATATTTGTATAATTTCAGACTTTATATTACCCAATTATACAAAAACACGTGAATTATTCAAACGTACCTGCGAATTATACAAACGAGATGCGAATTGTACAAATTATTGTCCTCTCTCGCTCGCCTCTCTCCCCACTCTCTCAATCTCGCTCACATATCTCCTCCCTCTCCTAATCTTGCACGCCTCTCTCCTCCCTTTCTCAATCCCTCTCGCCAGAATATACAAATACATATGTATAATATACAATTATCTAACTGATATACATATACAATTCACATCTCTTCCACTCTCTTCCCTCTCTCACTCACCTCTCTCCTCCCTCTCCCAGTCTCGCTCGCCACTCCCCTCCTTATAACATGTAGCTACAAATCGTAATTTGCAAATTATATCTATAGAGTGTAATTAAGCTATTTTTGAATGGTTATATGCGAAAGTTCCTCTTAAATTAATAGCTCTTGCTCTTTCACAGTTACAAGAAAATTAAATTGAATATTGATTCAAGATTCGAATTGCAAAAAAATGCTTTTAACGAAATTTTTAAAAAATATTATTAAGAAATAAATATTGAGATACTCAATTTTTTTAAAGATAATTAAGAAATAAATACTGAGATAATCAAACAAGATAGAAATAATCTATCTCAATCCCAATTATAAAATAAAATTATAGAGTACAAGCCACATATATGTATAATTTTCTATGTTGGCTTTACTTCGGACATTCTTCACGAATTTTCTACCTACGCTACTGATCGTGAATAGAAAAGGCGGAAAATAATGTAAATAACTTGTTACTACTATTATAATGTAAAAGGTCTTTTATATTGTTCGTTATATAAGTTAAATTCATTTGCAGTTACTCAACGAAAGGCGATTTATTCAGATTTTGAGAGGAATTGTTTATAAGAACGTACACCTGCACTGCTAGACTGCTTCGTGGTTGCTTTCTTCCTCTTTCTTTGTTCTTTTTATAATTCTTGCATTTATTGATAGGGGAAAGTCAAGAATTTTATTGAGGGGTATCTAAAAATAAAAAAATAAACTCTCGAAGAAGTTAAAAGGAATCAATATATAGTGTATATACACACAAAAAAACATGTTTACCTAGCTATACAACTGTAATTTTCTAACAACTATGCCAATTGACACTTAACACCCCTTGAATAAATGGGTCACTAGCTACGACAAAAACAAATAAATATGTCATGTTAACAAAGAGTGTTAAAGTCTTTATCGATATTAGTTATGTGTCATTGGATCCAATGTCGCTATAGAGAGTGGAGGTATTTTGACAAAAAAACATTTTTACCTAGCTATACAACTGTAATTTTCCTAACAACTATGTCAATTGACACTTAACACCCCTTGAATAAATGGGTCACTACGACAAAAACAAATAAATATGCAATGTTAACAAAGAGTGTTAGAATTTGTATCGATATTAGTTATGTGTCATTGGATCCAATGTCGCTATAGGGAGTGAAGGTATTTTGACAAAAAAAACATTATGCTATTTGAGGTTCAAACACAAAACTTCTTGATTCAAATGGACACCTATTATCACTCTGTCAAAGGCATAACTTTATTTTGTCAAAGGTGTCCAACTTTAAATATATTCTTTAAATGCAAGATTTGACATATATATAATGTAATGTCTAGTTGGACACCCTCAATGGCTATAGCTTTGCCTCTGGCTATAAGCTTTAGAGACACTTACAAAAAGTATTAATTGTCTCTAAAAAGATATATTTAGCGACAATCAAACTATTGTCATTAATTAATATATCAAAATTAAAACATTAAAATAAGCTATTGCACAATATGAGAGTTTACCGTATGGTTTATCTTTTAGTTACGAGGTGACTTTTAAACAGACCTTTACCGTATGCTATGAATCAAATTTAATCCTAAATGAATTGTATTGAAAATAGGTTAAGTTTGTGGGGACATTAAAATAAGTGAAGAAAATTAAATAAAATATTAATATATCAAAATTAAAACATTAAAATAAAGGACACTTTCAAAAAAAATTGTTATTATTTTTCTTTAAAAAAAATACACGTAACTTTTTCAAATTAATTAAAAGTGAAAAAGATAAAAGAAAATAATTAATGAAAGAGAAAAAATAAAAAGCTAAAAGTAAGGAGGAAAATAAATATTTCATAAAGAAACAAAGAAAAATTATTAAAAATATATAAATTTTAATGTTAATAATTATGTGTATTAATTTAATCATATTTTTCGCTTCTCACTTGTTTTGAAGAGAGTGAACATGCTCTCTATGTCACCTCTACACCAAAAGATATATTTATTACACTTCAAAATAGTTTAGGGGAAATAGGACCCTCAAAAATAAAATGTGTATTTTTGAAATTTCGATTATAGTTTAAGGAATATTTATGCTTATGTGTTAGATAAATAATATTTTTCCCCAAAAAGTGATGTTCTAGAATTTTTTTTATAAATGTGTGCCAACTTTTAAAAAAAATAAAAATCACGTGAATAAAGAATCTACACGGAAGGAGATAGAGTGTATATATATATATATATATATATATATATATATATATATATATATATATTTCATTCTCTTTAGATGAAAGCACGTTGGGGGTAAAGACTATTAAATAGTCAAGGTTAGATAATAATTAAAATTGCTAATTGATTTAAGAGGTTCTAAATAAAATATGCAAAATTAATGGATATTTTGTCATTCTTGTTCGTTCTTCAAAAAATGCTAATGAAGACTAATTCCTTCGGGCTAGTGAAGATATTGCTCCAGTCTATTCAATGGATTGTTCCCTAAAAATGCTATTATGAGGATCAAAATTTACTTCTTTTTTTTAGTTGAATATTTGACCTTTGAAACTTTTTATTGACTTAATAATTCTATACAAAAATGGTCCAGCGACCCGACAAAGATAACAAATAACATCTAGCACATTTCAAATATTGAACCGGCCATTCTTTCTTAAATATCACCCTCGCAATTAGGATTTCTAAATTGAGCTCCCTTTTGCCCTTTTCAATGTCGCCGCTGAGAACTGTCACTAACCCCACCTTAGCTTCCTTCTTCTCATGCTATGAATCATCAACATTTTTCTCTCTTCATGCCGTCATTCTTCTTTCTCAGCTCGCAGAGGTGGACCTCCACTATTGTCCTCACATTTCCTTTCTTCCTTATTGTTTCTGACTTCTGTTTCTTCTTTTGCAGAGATTTGCTAGCTCCGTGGACAAATTAAAATGGATACCTAAGTAATTTCAATGAAGGTGTCTCGTCTTATGTTTGAGCTTGGAACTCATTGTAAGTATGGTTTTTCCTTCATTTTCTTTTGCTTCCCTTTTTCCTTTTCTAACTCTAAGAGTATTAGCTTAAAATACTAGGACCTTCTCTCGCTCTTCACCTCTTTTGTGTCACCATGACTGACCATAATTTCTAGCATAGAACATATCGATATGAATAAAAAATCAAAATTAAAAAAGAAAAAAAACATGAATTTTGTAATTAAAAAATTAAAAAGAAGGGGCAAGTGCATGTATAATATTAAGTTAATGCATGGACATATTTTATCTAGCAATATCAAGAAGATGCAAACTAACGTCTTCCTCCTATTTGATAAGAACATTAATCTTGAGCGTATTTAAAAATGTTATATCACACTGACTCAATTGATGCCTAGATTGAGTCCGTACTGAAGCCATACACAATTAATGAGTATATGTTGATTCAGTGTCAAAATCTATCGTAGAAAATATTTGTTGAAATTGTAAAAATTTGATAACTAGTAGTGAAATCCTATTGATATTATTAACAATCGAAAAATGATAATTCTTTGATAGATTCCTTTAATTAATCGTTCTTGAAGTGACTATTTGTATGGCATGCTATGAATTGATTTGAAGAAAAAAAAAATATTTATAGAAAATGTATTGATACTTTCACACATCCTGTTATCAATTTTGTCCCCGCAAGTATGTTACTTTCATGTTCATCATTTAAATATAGGTAAAAAGGAAGAAAGTATTTATTTTTCTATTATATTAGAAAAAACTTGTTTCAACATGTCTATCTCTGTTTTATTGATTCGAAACCTATTTGAGCCACTAAGAGATAAAATTGATCAAAATAAGTCATAATTCTAGAAAGTAAATAAAATAAGCTTTGTAGTTTTTTCTTCCATTTTATCTAAAAATACAAACGTCTATATTTTTACATAAAACGAAACTTTCTTTTCCACTT
Organism: Solanum stenotomum; assembly: GCF_019186545.1. NCBI lineage: Eukaryota > Viridiplantae > Streptophyta > Magnoliopsida > Solanales > Solanaceae > Solanum > Solanum stenotomum. Next base: position 21,820,302 of record NC_064284.1, read on the forward strand.
TATAAAGTGTAACTTTTTCTTACACTCAATATTGCAGATTTTATTAATTTATTTTGTCTTTTCTCCTCAAGTCTAGATTTGTCACGACCCAGACCGTCGTGATTGGCACCCACACTAACCCTCCGGTGGGAGAACCACCACTACAACCCAAACCAAGCAACTAAACAAAAAACTAAAGCATTTAAGGATACGAAAACAAGAATAATATCTAAAAACTGAAGTTCCCATAAACTTCCCAAAGATCTAACAACTAACAATGCGAAAAAATATATGTAGAACCTGAAAGTCAATGTACCAAAACATCTAAAGTTCAACAAGTCTAAACAAGAAGGGATATAACCCCATACTAATGAACTAAAACTTAATTAGAAAGTCTATGTCTGAAATGGTGGACATAGACGAAAGGAGAACTCATAGCAACCTGGAAGAACTGGCTCACCCTTGAATTCGAACAATCACTGATCTTCTAAGCAAGGTTTGTCAGTAGCCGCTTGAAGATGTTCTGTACTCAACAAAGAAATAGCAAGTGCAGTATCAGTACACAACCACAATTTACTGGTATGATCACTCGGCTATTCCACTAAGTGTAACATATATAAGCCATTACAACAATATAATCACATGCACATATCGAACATATACAATATTATCAACATTTACGAACAACTTTATATATCTCAAAATACACAATTATGACAAGTCATTGGTCCTCTCATGGAACCCAAACCCAAACAGTTAGCATACCGGAACGTGGTACCTGATCCAATAATTATGCCAGAACGTGGCAACCGATCCCATAATTATGCCGAAATGTGGCAATCAATCTAAGTTAGTTATGCCGGAATGTGGCAACCGATCCTTTCAACACATTACAATCACAATCACAAGTATATCCTCAAGATCCTACATTTAAGTCATGATTTCATGGTAACCATCATTCATCTATCTCATTTATAACAAGTGTGATCAATAATGCAACATTTATATATATACATACATGTATCATAATGAAGCAAGAACAAACATACATCACACAATCATAAAATCATAGCCATCACCTACCTTGAAACAAGCTTGTAACCCTAAGAAACTTGATCCTTTCTTTTTTGGATTCGTTCTGCTTGTCCTTGGTCTACAAACAATCATAATAACATGAGAATCAATAAACAATCACTAATTACCTGAATCGCTAACAATTCTATGAACCCTAGATCATACCTATGATCTCAAGTACCCATCTAGGGATTTTTTTCACCATAGAATCTAGATCAAAACCCTCCCCCATCGATAATTACCCATTCTATTACGTTTTACAAATCGAAAAATGGATTCGGGGAGTGAAAAACTTACCTTTAGCCTTAAGAATGGTGGAAAATTGTCAAGAGTTGCCTGTGGTTTGTTCCTTAGCACTAAAAATCAAAAAGAGCAGAATAAAGTCGTTTTGGGGTTTATTTACGACTTTAAGTCGCGTCTGGCCCGCCACAGCGGCCCTCACCCCGCTACAACTTCCCCGCCAGAGCACCAAAACCACCGCCAAAGCGGCTTGCACGAAACAATAAGCTATTTTAATAATTACAAGACCCCCATTTCACAACACACCTTTAACTAACGACGCTCAGAAAATACTTACGCTAAGATCGATTTCGGGAGTTATACTCACCCGAATTCAATTCCATAAAGTTGTATGAATTCCTTAACGACTTATCTAACTAGACATGTAATCAAACTCATAAATAAGTCACCCGATTGTTACCAGATTTCCCAACACCTTAATGACTCCGATTTCGTCCAAATCTGAACTAGGTTGGGAAATTTCAAGTTACTACGAAAAAGTTTTCAGACCCAAAATTTTTCTCCATTGGCTTTTCCATATCGACGGAACCTGGTCGTCACAATAGGTACCAATTTACCCATCACTCGTCCCCAAGTGACAAACTTAGGAAAAACAAGCTAAGAAAGGAATGAAGTAGTACCTGAATCGACGAACAATTGGGGATACTTGTCTCGCATGTCCCTCTCAATTTCCCAAGTAGCTTCCTCAACTGGACGATGCTTCTATTGAACTTTCACGGACTTAATCTCTTTGGTCTTCAGCTTACGCACATCACGATCAAGAATTGTAATCGGTTCCTCCTTATATTGGAGGTCTTTGTCTAACACAATTGAGTCCCACTTAATGATATAATCCCCGTCACCATGATACCTCTTGAACATGGACACATGAAATATCAGATGAACTCTCGATAAATTATGAGGTAAAGCCAATCTATACATTATCAGTTCTACACATTCAAGAACCTCAAAAGGACCAATGTATCGTGGACTTAGTTTGCCCTTCTTGCCGAATCTCATCAACCATTTCATGGGTGATACCTTAAGAAGAACATTCTCACCGGTTTGAAACGCCATGTCTCTCACCTTATGATCTGCATACTTCTTTTGTCTACTCTGGGCTGCTAGAAGCTTAGTTTGAATACTCATCACCTTATTTTGAGCATTCTTCACTAAATCGACCCCCCAATGGTTTCACATCTCCAGCCTCAAATCATCCTATGGGTGATCTACATCCCCTCTCATAGAGTGCCTCAAATGGTGTCATATCTATGTTGGAGTGATAACTATTATTATAGGAGAATTCACGCAAAGGTAGGAACTTATCTCAATTCTCTCCAAAGTCAATCACACATGCCCTTAACATGACTTCTAACACTTGAATAGTCCTCTCTGACTGTCCGTCTGTCTGTTGATGAAAGGTTGTACTAAAAGTGAGTTATGTGCCCAATTCATCATGCAATTTCCTACAAAACTTGGATGTGAATTAGGTACCATGGTCTGAGATGATAGAGAGGGGCACCCCATGCAACCTCACTATCTCCTTCACATAAACTTTAGCTAATTGTTCAGCATTATAATCTATTCTTACCGGAGTAAAATGGGCTGACTTAGTCAATCTATCAACCACTATCCAAATAGAATCAAACTTCCCTAAAGTCTTGGGAAGACCAACCACAAAATCCATGACTATTCTTTTCCACTTCCATTCCGGAATTGACATTCTTTGAAGCAAGCTTGCAGGCCTTTGATGTTCATACTTCACTTGTTGGCAATTTTGACACTTAGCCACAAATTCTGCTATATCATTCTTCACGGCTTCGCTTCAAGTCTCGGTACATCTTCGTCACACCCGGATGAATAAAATATCGAGAATCATGAAATTCAATCAACAATTTCTGAATCAAATCATCAATTCGAGGAACACAAATCCTTCCTTTAAAATTGAGCACACCTTTCACATTAAGAATGGTCTCTTGTGCCTTACCAATCACAGTCTTCTTTCTAAACTCCAAATTCTCATCCACAAACTATTTGGCCTTGATCTCCTCAATGAACATGGCCCTAACCTCAATGCTAGCTAACACCCCACCTCTTTCTGAGATGCCCAACTGCATGAACTTATACTTTAAGGTCTGAATTTCCTTAGCCAAAGGTCGCTTGGATACACTAAAGCAAGCTAAACTATCCATACTCACAACTTTTTGACTCAAAACGTCTGTCACCACATTAGCGTTGCCCGAATGGTATTGAATGGTGACATCATAATCTTTAAGTAACTCCATCCACCTTCGCTGTCTCAAATTTAGATCCTTTTAAGTGAACACATGTTGCAAACTACGATGATCATACCTCACACTTAACACCATAGAGGTAATGCCGCCAGATCTTAAGAGCAAACACTACCGCTGCCAACTCTCCAAATCATGTGTTGGATAATTCATCTCATGCACCTTCAATTGACGCGAGACATAAGCTATAACACTCTTATCTTGCATCAACACAACACTCAAACCAGAATGTGAAGCATCACAATAAACTATAAACTTTTTACCTTCCACCGGTATTGCTAGAATATGTGCGTTGGTCAAAAGAGTCTTGAGCTTTTGAAAGCTGTCCTCACATTTTTCAGTCCATTCAAATAATATCTCTTTTTTGGTCAAATTAGTCAAGTGAGTGGCAATAGAAGCAAAGTTCTTTACAAATCGACAATAGTGGCTAGCAAGCCCCCACAAAACTCCTAACTTCCGTCACAGAGTTAGGCCGTACCCAATTCTTAACTGCCTCAATCTTTTGAGGATTTACCATTACCCCTTCTTTTGAGACTACATGTCCCAAAAATGCAACCGAAGTCAACCAAAATTTACACTTAGAAAATTTTGCATACAATCTTTGTTTCCCAAGAACACCCAAAACAATACGAAGATGGTCGGCATGCTCTTCCTCACTTTTCAAATAGACCAAATATCATCAATAAAGACTATGACAAAAGAATCAAGAAATGGCTTGAACACCACATTCATTAAACTCATGACAGCTACAGGCGCATTGGTCAAACCAAAAGACATAACCAAAAACGCATAGTGCCCATAGCGAGTTCTAAACTCCGTCTTGGGCACATCCTCAGGCCTAATTTTCAACTAATAATAGCCAGACCTTAGATCAATCTTAGAGAAAACTGATGCACCTTGCAATTGGTCAAAAAGATCATCTATTAGAGGCAAAAGATACTTGTTTCGAATAGTGATCCTATTCAATTGCCGATAATCTATACACATTCTCATACTATCATCATTTTTCTTAACAAACAAAACTGAAGCACCCCACGGGGAAGCACTAGGACGAATAAATTCCTTATAAAAAAAACTCTTGAATTTGAGCCTTAAGCTCTTTTAATTCTGCTGGAGCCATGCGATATAGAGGGATAGAAATGGGACGAGTACCAGGTTCTAAATCAATGCATAAGTCTATATCTATATCCAGAGGCATACCAGACAAGTCATTAGAAAACACTTCTCTAAATTCTGACACTACATGAATAGACTCAAAGGATGAAACATCAATCTCAACATCCCTAATATGAGTCAAATAAGCCAAACAACACTCCCTTATCAATTTCCTAGTCCGAATAAAGGATATGATCTTAGCTTGCTTAGGCTTGTACACCCCTTCCCACTCTAATTTTTTCAAGCCCATAATTTCTAGAGTTACAGACTTAGTATTATAATTAAGCACATCATAATAAGGGGACAACCAAGTCATGCCTAAGATTATATCAAATTCAGTCATATCCAAAATCACCAAATCAATCAAAGTCTGAAAATCCATAAACAAAATAGGACAAGCACGATAGACATGGGTGACTATGACTGACTCTCCAACTGGGGTGGAAACATGGATATGGACTTCAAGTATATCATAAAAAGATAAAAGTGACCAAAATAAGCCATTATTCTAGTAAATAACTAAAATAAGCCTAGTGGAAGAAAAAAATATGTTTTGTGCAATATTTCAAACGTTTTCCGTTAGTTTCACAACGTGTATATTTTAATACATAACGAAAATACTTTTTACACCTTGTAAAACGAAACTATTTCTTACACTTTGTAAAGTGGAAGAAAAAATTATGTTTTACAAAGAGGAATATTTTTCACGTTCTCTTTATGAAGCTTTTGCAGTGTTTGTCATACAATTATATTGATTTGACATATCATTAAAACGAAAAAAATTATTACATTATGTATTTATTTATTTTTTTTCTGAAAACTCATCCAAACTCTATTTAAGGATGTTCAAACATAGTACCTTCAACATCTTTAGTCTTCTATTTTTCTTCATTTCAATCACAAAAAAAATATCTTCTAAACCAAAAGTTAGAGTTTCGATTTATTGGGATGGCAAAATTATACATGACAAAAATATCGTTTATTATAATTGTCTTTCGAAACACAATGCTAAATATTTAATTAATGTCCGATATCATAAATTTCTTTCATCAATTTATAAAAGAATGGGTATAAATAGTACTGATTATAATTTGATTATAGTCGAAAAATACCCTACTTCATTTTTGTCACAAGGACAAGTAAAATTTGGAGAGCGAATTATCTATAGTGACGAATCGTTGACCGACTTTTTGAGGGTTCCAAATGACTACATAGATCAAATCAAGTTAACACTTATGATACATAATGTGATAATTTTTTCCTTAAATAGAGCTTGAAGGAGTTTTCAGAATAAAAAAAATAAAAATACATAATGTAATAATTTTTTCTGTTTTTATGATATGCCAAATCAATATAATGAGAAAATGGTCTAAAGCCCTCCCAACCTATACCCAAAATCTCAACTACACACTCCAACTTCACGGGTGTCCTATTACCCCATGAACTTCATATTTCTCTATTTTCTACACACTTAAACGCTGACATGTCATAGGAGGTGAGAACACCTCCTCTATGCACGTTAGAAGGTGAGAACACCTTAAATTTTGACGAAAATTTTCTCTTTCTCCAATGGTCATCTTCCCCACCATTAAATAAACCATTGTTTCTTCTTCCCCGCCATTAACCCTTGTTCCTTATATAAAAAATTCACGATTTTCTTTCAAAAATAGGTAGGATTTAGTTGTTTATGTTCATTTCTACTTCAAATCTTGAATTTAGGGTTTGTAATCTACTCTAATTTCTTATTTTGGTCACTTTTATCTTTTTGTGGCTTATTTAGGTTCTAGACTCTCTAGACTACTACTTCACAAAATATTAGCACTTATTGTAAGAGAAAAATCATGCTTATGATTTTAACTATATATAAACAAAATTTTAAATAAATTAGAACAACGACATTATTTCAAATCTTTCACTAATTTATATATTAATCATGGATCAATGAATATAAGATAAAAAGAAA
>NC_064284.1:21827146-21840477 GCF_019186545.1 Solanum stenotomum
TTTTTCGACCTTTAAAACTAATAATGAACCCTTTAGTTGCCACAATTTGCTGAAATAGTGTCAAAGCATCCAAGAAGCTTAAAAGCTCACCCAAAACTCATTTGGCACTTTCCGAACACAAACCAAATATGCTACTAGCTTGAAAATGACATGTTGGACTCAATGAAATCGTCGAAATTTGAATTCGAGGTCTCCTTGACCCGGTATTCGATAAGGCGTCAAGAAACTAACTTTAGGCTCAAAAACTTGAAACGCACTCGGGGCCTCTAAAAATTCAACCAAGACTCATTCTAGACTTAGAATCACCCCCTGAATCCAACGGTGCCCTCGGAATTCCATTTCGAGCAGCGGAACCTTGTTTGTTGACCAAAGTCAACTCTTGATCAAAATTTCACAATTTTTGCAACTTAGGACCTCAAATCTTCGTTTTAACTCCAAATTCGACTCCGTAAATTATCATAGACCCGTTTCGACATTCTAAAACTGCTGGAATCGACGGAAATCCGATTCGAGTCTCAAAACTCCAAATGACTCGAAATAGCACTTTTAACCAAACTTTAATTCTTAAAAAACTCAACTTTCCAAAAACTCAACTTTTCATCAATTTTCCTCCAAACCAACTTCAAAAATACAACAATTAGGACTCGGGGCAACTATCGAGAGGGGTAAAATGGTCATTTTATGAAAAATTCCAAAAATGACCTTTAGGGTCATTACAGAACACCTCCTCTATACACGTCAGAAGGTGAGAACACCTTAAATTTTGACGAAAATTTTCTCTTTCTCCAATGGTCATTTTTCCCACCATTAAATAAACCATTGTTTCTTCTTCCCCACCATTAACCCTTGTTCCTTATATAAAAAATTCACGATTTTCTTTCAAAAATAGGTAGGATTTAGTTGTTTATGTTCATTTCTATTTCAAATCTTGAATTTAGGGTTTGTAATCTACTCTAATTTCTTATTTTGGTCACTTTTATCTTTTTGTGGCTTATTTAGGTTCTAGACTCTCTAGACTACTACTTCACAAAATATTAGCACTTATTGTAAGAGAAAAATCATGCTTATGATTTTAACTATATATAAACAAAATTTTAAATAAATTAGAACAACGACATCATTTCAAATCTTTCACTAATTTATATATTAATCATGGATCAATGAATATAAGATAAAAAGAAATAAATATTTTTAAAAAATTTTAAGGTCGAATTGTTGGGTTGTCGGATTATGCTACGTATCTCTAAAAATCATGCTACTGATTTTAATTATATATAAAAAAAATTATAAAATAAATTAGAACAAAAACATCATTTCAAATCTTTCACTAATTTATATATTAATCATGGATCAATGAATATAAGATGAAAAGAAATAATTACTTTAAAAAATTGTAAGGTCGAAATGTTGGGTTGTGCTACGTATCTCCAACCTTTCGAGAATTCAATTTTTATTGTGGGGTCGGATTGTTGGTTTGTCGGATTGGGACTAATGAAGAGTTGAAAAATTGATTTGAGAAGATGAAAGTGAAAAGATTTAGGTAAAGTTAACTTTTCTTATAAAACGTAAGAAAAACTTGCACTTTATAAAGTGTTAGAAAAACTTAAACTTTATAAAGTGTAAGAAAAAGTTACACTTTATAAAGTGAAAAAAAAACTCGTTTTATGTTAAAATATAGAAGTTAACAGACTAACGTATGTCGTTTATATTTTTGGATAAAACGGAAGAAAAATTACACCAAACCTATTTTAGTTACTTTTTAGAATTGTGGCTTATTTTGATCAATTTTATATTTTTGAGTGTCTTTGTCTTTTTGTGCTCCACTATAGCCACATGCCTTGTATATGTGTCTTTTTGTGTTTATTAGTTTGGTCTGCTTCATGGAAATGCTTCCAAAGAAATTGTTATTGGCTTTATGACAGAAAATAAACGGGCATAGAGATGATAGAGGAAATAAATGAAATATATGTCAATAGTTAATGAGGAAATAAATATATTTTTATAAAAGCTTTTTGATAAAAAAAATTACAAGAAAAGTTCAAAATTTAAAGAAAAAAAGATAAATAATAATGCTCATAATGAGATATACTATCTCACTTTTTTAATTATCAAACATTATTATTATATATAGATTATAGACTATCAATGCTATATTTATAATAGGGAAAAGAGTCTGAAAAATACTTTAACCTTGATCGAAATTGCTGTTATAATACCAAACTTTGGAAATGACCTTTTACCCCATGTACTATTTAATAGTGTATTTTAAAGGTATATATGTGTCTACGTGGACATCATAAATATTGCATCATTTTAAATAGTAATGCGTCCACATGTGCACATATATGACTTTAAAATACATTATTAAATAGTGCAATTGTAAAAGGTTCTCCATAAAATTTGGTATTGTAACAACAATTTTGGCCAAAGTTGAAGTATTTTTCAAATCATTTTCCCTTTATAATAAGATTATTAAAGCTTTATTCATAATATAATTATATTTTTTATCCTATCTTAATTTATTGATTTGAACTTATAAACTAGTTTTAAAAAAGTCAATTCAAATAAAAATAATGGAAAATGCTCAAATATGCCATCTAACTTTGAGAAAAGACTCATCGTCATCCGTTAAAAATTTAGCTTATGTATGTCATATCCGTTTGAGAAAAGGCTCATCCATGCCACTATTTGTTAACTAAAAACAATTATAATTTTGCAATTTTTTTTACAAGTGGTCGATTATGATTGTCCACGTTATTAATTAAATCATTTTTTAAAAAAGGAAAAAATTCAAATATATCATCGAACTTTAACAAAAATTTATTTATATTATCCGTTAAAAATTTAATTTATCTATGTGTTTTGAGTTAACAAATAATGATATGAATATATCTTTTCTCAAATAAAATGATATAGATGGCAAATAAATTGTCAAGAAGAAAGTAGAAAGAACTCCGGAGTGTGACACAACTTAAAAAAAGTACAAGCTGTGGCCGTAACTAATTGGCTAAAAATATGAATAAGGACGCAAAAGAGTCAGCGTTTCTGCCGTACTAAGCAAAATAGAAAAGTCCCCAAAAGGAGGAAGTAGCGATTTTCGCGTTGTAATAAACGCCGGAAGATCTACAACAAGATAAATAATCCCGCCCCTACCGAATCCGAGCCTTCACTGACTTTCTCTCTTAATACTTAGCAGTTACGCTTTTACCTCATTTGACTCACTCTCTCGACGGAACGAAGAATCTGCTTCACTCTACGACTGTTACAAGGTACGATTTGAATCTTCATTTTTAAAGATATATTCTCTTTTGACTTCACTTTGATTGCTGAAATTTGATTATTATTTTTTGTGGTTGGCGGTGGTATAGTTTTGCAGATCAGATGGCGGAAGGAGGAAATGCGTCGAGGTATGTGAAATTGACGAAAGATCAAGCGCCTCGCGAGGACATTAAGCCCGGGGAGCTTAATCAGCCTATTGATGTCCCTCAGGTTTTGTTCTTTCTATCATCTGATTGTATTTTATCGAAATCCTGTTGCCGGTTGATGTAGAATTTTGATCTATTTCGGACTTAGCTACTGTGCCCGGTGTAGCAAATTGCGTTAGATCGAAGTGACTAACACTCGGTATGTTTGGTGATTGATCTGGTAACATGATCCTGTGGTTGCATTTTGAGTCTTTGGTGAACATTGATTGTAATTATTTTTTTCTAATTAGCTAGCTTGCACACTCCTCAACAGATCCACCGGACAGTCTGCTGCAACCCACAGGCAGAAGTATTTGATAAACCTGTGTATTGAGGTTGGAGGATATAGGCTCACGCTAAGTGTCCTTGCTGCAAACTTTGCTTGTATTTTTATCCAACTTTATCTGGTATGACCAGATCTGCAGTTCAACATTAGGCTCATTATAGATGATGAAGGATTTCTTTGCGGAGGTTTAGAATTATTTATAGGCACCAAAACTTTTGAAATTACCTCTAGGCTCTAATAACTCAATTAGAGCTACGTTTCTTGTTTAATTGTGGTATTTACAAATTCAATTGTAAGACCTAAGAACAACAACAACAAACCCAATGCAATCCCACAAAGTAGGGTATGAAATGGAGAGGGTAGAACGTACACCACCTTACCGCTAACTTAGAAGACCTAATTACAAGCACTTAAATTGGTAGTGTTGTTAGTGTCATTTTTCCAATGTATCAAATTGTGTGCTTTGAAAGATCAAACCAACTTACTACTTCGAAAGGATTTTTTGGCGTCAACAGGAACAGAATTCTGTACATATGTTGCTCCACTATTGATGCTTTTCTCATTTTAACATAATTTCCAATGAGGAGTAGTAGGGGGAAAACTTATTTGTTTGATTAAAGAGGCTGAAGTGTCCATTCCTTCCATGAGTAATTGATTTTAAGCATTAACAGGCAGCTGGATTCTCCCACTTTCTTCTCTCTTTAGTACATTATGTTTCCATCAATCAAAACGCATCAGTATAATCCTTACACTGGAAATTCTATTTGAGTCTATCTAATCCTCAGCTTGTCAGTTTAATGCATATGCACCTATACAAGGAATAAGTAAAGGGACTTAGCGTTTTATGTCCGCGCAGTCTGATTGTGATAGATCGTAGCCAATTAAACATCTAGGTTCCAGTTAAGGTGAAGCCTACAATACATTGGTCAAGCAAGACCTTTATTTTGTTCAACACAAATTCTTATTTTTACATTCAAGCTATGATGATATAACACATTTCTAACCTGTTAATCTTGTAAAAACTCCGAGTTTGAGAAGAACTTATTTGGTTGTTATTAAGGGAGCTCAATAAATTTACCTGTTATGTTACACATGGTAATAAGTCTCGGAGGGGGGGAGGGGGGTAATTTAATTCTGAAAAAAGGCCAATGGTGATTTTAGGGGCTAGATGCAATATAAAGTGGTAAGCAGTGATCATAGATGTTGCCCTTGAATATGTTGGTACCGTCCATACGTATGGTTTACCTTGTTGGTAATTGGTACAGAAGGAAATTTAGTTAAAGGTGAGAAAAGGCCTCTTGCAATCTTTCTTCAGGGTTATTTTTCTTATCTTTAGCATATTCATGTCTTTGCAAATTTATTATTTGAGTCCTTCTACTAGAGTTGAAAGATGAGAATAATTGGGCCTGGGGTGTAAATTCGTAAATATTTCTATTATCATAAAGATTGACGGGTCAATCTTGGCTTTTGAGCTTCTGTGTAAGTGTCATAATTTATCTTAGCTTGTTTATCTATCCAAACTGATAGTAGCTAATGAACATTAAAAGATGGTGCAAATCAGATTGCAAGAAGTAGTGCCATAGAATTCAAATTTAAGTCGTAAAATTGCTTCAAATCTCTTGCATCTTGGTTAATATCTTATGGCTTGTTGCTAGTGAGTCTTGGTTGTTTTTTGTTCTAGTTTATGTTATGTTAAAGTTTTCAGCTTCCATGTTGTACTTCTCTAGATTTACATAATATTCCAAGAAAATTTTGGCAGTATGTGCTGGCTGGATGGTTAACAGTTAACTTATGCTGGAAGCTCGTGTAATAATTTCCAGGTGGCAGAAGTATCTCAATATACATTTCAATTTTTGTTATAAATGTGCCACTCCAACTCCTGAGTAATTCCCTGAATGCTCACTCAAGTTTTGAAATATCCTATAAAAATCACTTTTTGTCTCTTTTAGACAATAAAGTCACTCAAATATGACTATTTTCCTCAAAAGATACTAAATACTTCAAAAATATACTTCTTTCCTAGTTGATATGTCATGTCATTAAAGCCTCATTATTTTTAGTAATGAGCTTATTTGACTCATCAAACACATTTTAAACCAAATTCATACTTTATAATACCCAATCAAATATGATTCGGTTAAAAAATGACAAATGAATCAAATCATACTTTGTATTAAGTCACTATAAGTTCAACCAAAGATCATATTTATTGAACCAAATCATACTTCCTACGGATAAGGATAAAAAAAATACCCCTGATATATTGAAAATGGCTCATATGGTCCGTTAATATTTTTTTTTGGATGACCGTGGTGTTCGAACCAGCTTGCACACACCTCGACTAATTCCACTAGATACCTTTGACCTCCCACCTAGCAACATGTACAAGGTAACTCTATCCAACAAGGTTAGGACAGATGAGAAGAGATCACTAAGTGTTTTTTGTCTCTGATGAGATCTCACCCATGTCATTGGCCACTAACACCCTTGGGTGCTGTATGGTCCATTAGTCTTTAGATTTGAAAATACCCCTAACATTTTTTTGGCTCAAATATTCCTGAAACTACCAAAGCAGCTTGGGGTAAATTTTGAGTCTTTAAAATAGTGACTTGGCATGTCCTAAATTTGCCAGTAGTATTAAATTTAAAATTCACCCATTTATTAAAGAATACCCAACTCCAATGGATTCTGACCCTGTAACCCATTTAAAAAAATTAAACCCAAGTTCTTCCTTATAACTTTATTACTTATTTAATTAGGATCACAGTTTATTAACAGCTAGCTAGAGTTTAGTTATACTTATTTAATTAGGATCACAATTTATTAACAGCTAGCTAGAATTTTAGGTAAATAATTGTTTTACATTTTAGTTAAGCTGCCATGCTTATAAACTAAGCAAATGAATAAACCATCTTTGGCTCTACTAATTAAAGATGGTTTTTAATAGTAGATTTTCAACACTATAATTAGGATTCCTTTGCCGATTCTGAACCAAGTCATGGTTGATCAGGTATAAGATATGAGCTCATTAAATGAGTTTTATGAGTTAAGTAAATTTATTATTTAAAAAGGCTTTTAATGACATGTCATGCCAACTAGAAGAGAAGGAGGCTTTTGAACTGTTTAGCATTTTTTGAGGAAAATATTGATAGTTGAGTGGCTTTATTGTCCTTAGGGGTGGCAAAATCAAACCCAACCCGTCCAACCTACCCAATCCGTTTAAGTTTGGGTGGGTTATTGACTCACCCAAATAGTGGCGGAGCTAGAAATTTTATTGGCTGTCAAAATAAAACAAAAAAATGTTGTGTTATTTGAGATTCGAACCCGGAACTCCTTCATTTAAATGGATACCTATTACCACTACGCCAAAGGGATAGCTTTTGTCAAGGGTGTCTAACTTTAAATATATATCCTTTAAATGTAGAATTTGACATATATATATCCTTTAAATGTATAATTTGACATATATATATATATATGTATACAGCGTAATTTTTCAACGAAGGATGTCTAGTTGGACACCCTGGGGTAGCTATAGCTACGCCCCTCACCCAAATTAGCTCAACTTGTTTCAGCCCTTCCATTTCAACCCATTAAAAAGTAGGTCGATATGTAACCCAAATTGACTAATGAGAAATTTTGTCAAAATATTTAACTCTTTGTTTAATTTGATATGTTACATATAGTCATAATAAAGAAAACTAATAATTTTATTAGGTACGAAGTCTTTAAAAATCAATTAAAACTTAAGAAAAATTGGTCTGGTTGGGTTATAACCCATTTGACCCAAGTATATTTGGGTTGGATTGGGTCTTGAGCTGTTTGTTGTCTTGAGACATTTTGACCCACCCAATTGCCACCCCTAATTGTCCAAAAAAATGAGTTTTGTTGGATATTTCTAAAACTTGGGTGATCATTTAGGATATTTCAAATATCTTATCGTATATTACATTGTTGCCACCCTCTCTCTTCTTGTTCTTCTATTCTCTTTCTGTTTAATACTTGGGTGACCATTTAGGATATTCCAAATTTCTTATCTTATATTACAATGCTGCCACCCTTTATCTTCATGTTCTTCTATTCTCTTTCTGCATCTTCAGCGATTTCCAAATTTTAACCCATCAAACCTGTTCCATGCTTAGTGCGACATCAAAATTTGTTGCCATAGCATAACTTTATTTATTACTTAATTTTCCTCAGTTGTATCAGAACATAATTCAAACTAGAGATTAGTTTTGTAGAAAACTATTGCTTCGGCATTTGAAGCGCTTCATCGATGAAGTCATTCAAGCGAGGAAGCGATGTGAAGACATATCGCTTGATAAATGTATGCGCTTCAAATAATAACACGCCATGTGATCTCGACAAGAAGCGTTCAGTTTTTGAAGCTAGGTGTTGGATTAGTAAAAAAAAAGGGACAGCCCGGTGTACAAAGCATCCCATGTTAGTAGGGTCTAGGAGAGGACCGCACCCCGAGGGGTGTGATGTAGATAACCTACCCTAATGCAAGCATTAGTGGCTGCTTCCACAACTTGAACCCGTGATATATAGGTCACGGGGTTCGATTAAATATCGTTGTTATTGTATATTGAATACCAAAAGATGTATTTTTTTCCCCTACTCAGAATTTTTTTTTAATTAATTTCCCCCTATATTCCAATTTGTTTCTCTTATTTTCCTTTTTAGTCTGTTTGAAAGAAATGCCTCTTCCCTTTTTTGCTGACTCTTTAATTCCAACTTTTCACATGACATATTTAAGACCACAAGATTAGACATTTTGCTACACTGTACATAAATTTCAAGTCTTCTTTACTTTGTTAATATCCATGTCAAGTCAAAATCGGACAAATAAATTGATACAGAGGGAGTATGTTATTGCAGCTTGATCATTGTAGTACTGAATTAATTAATATATATGGTAGGTACTTTTTAATGTTGTGAATTGTGCTATTTACTTCTCGTTTTTCACTTCAAGTCCTAAGGACCTTGTCACTCTTTTGCACCTTATGCCTTAGTAGCACTGCTATATATTTTGACTTAGTTGCCATTGTATCCTTAAGTAAAACATTTTTATGAAGTAAGGTACAATTTTAATAAATTCTACCAAGGAGGTACTTAAAACCTTCAGAAGGGAGCGTTGGGTTTATCTTAATAGTTAGAGTATCATAGCCCTCAAGGCCTAGCTCAAGTGGCAAAAGGTGGAGGATTTGTGGCTTAGGTTGCAGGTTCAAGCCTCACACCATGCAAAGGAATCCCGGTATTTAAGTGGAGAAGGGTAGAGGGGGGGCGGGCCCATTATCCACAGAGTTTAGAAGGCTGTGATTGGTCCAAAGGGCGGGTCACAAACAGATTTCTCGGTTATCAAAAAAAAATAAAAAATAGTTAGAGCATCATAGCTTCCAAAAATCCATAAGAAGGCTGTGTTGTCTAGGATAGTGTGTCTACACCATGAATACAGGGAGTGTAGATATCTATTACTTTACAAAAGAAGAATGTCTCGTCATTTCCTAGTACTATTTGTTCTTCCTTCTCCAACCAATGGTCCACATGATTCATAATGGATAGTGTTCAAAGTTTGCTTCTTTCCTTCTCAATCCTTTCTCCGTGCCAGTAAGATAGTAGACTTCTCACATCTTGGGGCATCATCTAAAAAAACTCCAAAAATATTCAAGAGGAAAGACCAAATCTGCCAATTGAATTTGCAATGGAGGAGATGATTGCTGGTTTCCAATGAACCTCCACACAAAAAATACGTAGTGCAAAGTGAGTAAACTCATCTCTATAATGCTACTTGGGTTAGACGGGCCCTCTTTTGCTGCTAACCATCCAAAGCAAGCTTCTGTTGGCTGCCTTTGCTTTCCATAGTATGTTCCAAGGCCAGTTGATCTCCCAGCTCCTTGATTTGCAGCAGAGAGGAGTAATTTTTTTTTACTGAATATCAACCATTTTTGCTGGTTGAAACAAAACTAAGAACCCCCTCTTGTTAACATCAGGAGAGATATGCCACGAATAATTCAATTTCATCCCGTATCCAATTATTTAAACCCCTTCTAAAATGTAACTTCCATTTTGGGAGTAAATTGAAATTGCATAGTGGATATGTGCAGGCATAAGATGCATATATTGGAAAGTTGTATCAGACTATATTGTGCAATATGCATCATGGACAGGAGGAAACTTGCTGCTATGCTATAGACAGCTATTCTGCATAAGAAAGCATTCAGACAAATTTCTTTGTAGTTTTGTGAAATTTTCTGCAAATTGGCTGTGTTAGCTGATTTTAGTGAAATACTGGCAGACTTTATTGGCTCCTTTTACAAACTTCTCCATCAAATTGTTAGTGGTACTTGTACTGTTGTTTCATCCTCCTTTATCTTGCTTTCTATTGCTAATGTCACGTGTCATCCACTTGATTGGGCAGCTAGCTGGTCGGAAGTGCCATGAGTGTGGACAACCTCTGCCTGAGAGTTTTGAGCCTCCTGCAGATGAGCCTTGGACAACTGGGATTTTTGGATGTGCAGAAGACAAAGATAGCTGTAAGTTATTTTTTTGTACTTAGCATTGCCCTATAAACAATTGGCAGTCTTCTCCAGTGCTGTTTATTATCTACTTGTTGCATTATTCCTGAGGCTTGAAATGGTGTTGGGACAGATGATGAATGGCATCTGAATTCTGAAACTGCCATAATGTGATATAACTTTGGAAGTGTTGATCTTTGTGTTCTTCCAATGTAACTCAATTTATCTGCAATATATATTTGCATCTATTCGCTTGCAAGTGTTTTATAGTGCATTTTTTAAGTTGGAGCTATTTCTTTTTGTAAGCAACACTGCAACAGTTATTACTTGTCTGCTACAGAAAGCTGTGAAAACTCAGGATTCACAGTATCTAAAAACAACTAGTGCTGTTTGCCTTGATTCATCATCTGTAGCTTCATTACACTCTCATGTCCTGTTTTTATATTTTTAACCAAAACAAAGGTGGTTTTTTAAATCACCCAAGGGTGTGTTCTAGTGGTCAATCGAGTGGTGGGTCAAAACCTTGGTGACAAGGTTCAAATACGAAGAAGGCAGCCCAGTGCACAAAGCATCCTGCCTTCATGGATGACCAACCTAGCATAAACAAAAAATACTAGGTGATATCGTTTCTTCAAGGTGGATAGAGTTATTACTTCGTACTTGTGCCGATGGGAGGTAGCAGGTACCCGGTGGAATAATCAAGGAGCGTGAAAACAGACTCAGACAATGCCATTATTAAGGAAAGAATAAGACAAAGGTGGTCTTTCTGAGACCAATTATGGCTGACCAAGTGTGGTTAGTTTGTCCGTCTGTCTTGCAAGTGGCTGGCGGTTTCACATGAATACAGTATGTGTGCCTTGATCTTGATGACCAATCTGGTATTTGCTTACTACACATTAAACTGGTCTTAAGAGATGAACTCTAGGGCTAAAGCTGCTAATTGTTTATCTTTTGATTAATTCATCTGAATTAGATTTGAAACTATACAAGCTGGATAAGCATACTCTTTGTAGTAAAGTGACATTAATCTTTCAGTAGTGGATGGATACCTTTTTAATCTACCTTTTTAATCTGCAAAAGATATGTTTTCTGTTAAGCTAGTCATGTGGTCGTTTACTATTTTGTTGGGCTTGATTTCTGGCATTCCCTAGCATCTCTGAATAAATATTTGCATCACATTCTTGATTATGATTTATGAGGCATGCATTTTGTGTCAGTTTATGTGTCATGCTGCTTCTGACTCTAATTGTTGATTACCTGTATAGGCTGGAGAGGACTTTTCTGCCCATGTGTCTTGTTTGGGCATAATGTTGAGAGCCTAAGAGACGATGATACTCCTTGGTCTACTCCTTGCATTTGTCATGCCATTTTCATTGAGGGTGGAATTGCTGTTGCAGCTGCTACAGCAGCATTTCATGGTATTGATCCAAGGACGTCATTCCTCATCTGTGAAGGTTTATTATTTAGTTGGTGGATGTGTGGCATATACACTGGTTTGGTTCGTCAGTCACTGCAGAAGAAGTATCATCTCAAGGTACTCAATTTTTCCTGTATCATATCCGATATTATGCATAATTGGCTTCAATTTCTCAACTCTTGGCCTTGATTGATTTGGTCGACAGTTATTTATATTTACCAAAATAAAAAAAGAACCTGTCCTAGCAAAATTTGGTGTTTGATAATTTTTGTAGATAGCTCTGGACCAATTTTTTTTTTAATAGGCGTTGTTGGACTTATACTGTCTCAACTCTCAAAACCAACTGTAATTTCTTGTGGTTTTCTGAAAAAGGCATTTAAAGTATATTATTGATTAGATATAATGTGTTTCAAGTGAGAAAATGAAATCTGGCACCTCATCAATTCTTCCTGAGTTCACTGCTAGGCCATGCGACAATTTCATATCTACAGCTAATATTGCAAATGTGCAGAGTAACAGGCTTTTGTGTCAGATTGTACCTCATATTACATGCTACTTTCTTAACATGCAGAATTCCCCCTGCGACCCCTGCATGGTGCATTGCTGCCTGCACTGGTGTGCCTTATGCCAGGAGCACCGGGAGATGAAGAGTCGTCTGTCAGATAACGTTGCCATGCAAATGACAATAGTTAACCCTCCACCTGTTCAGGAGATGAATGCTGCTGTCGACAACCGAGAATCTGGACCATCCTCTGCAAATGGGGTCAATCAAACTAACCTCGAGATGCAAGCTCTATGAAGGTTGTTCATCGTTGCTGTCAACTTGGTAAATCAGGTATAGTTGAAACAAGGTGTATTCTGCTACTGGCAGAGTCAGATTTGGAGCTATGTTTATACAGATGAAAATGGAAAAAAGAAAGATTTGTCTTTTTTAAAGGGGTATGGTTCATCATGCATATAAATTTTTTTGGTGAAACGTGGTGTTTCGTGTTCAGGAAGAAGTTAGTGGATGGGCTTTTTAGACGCACAAACTAGGCTATTATAATGTTTTTTGTTATCTGCTGAAAATGTTCATGACGTTAAAGTTCTTGAACTACATTATGTCATAGGTACCACCCAATCAATTTTCTTTTGTTCTTTATATATAGCACATTCATATGTTCTTATATATTTAGGGTGTGTTTGGTATGAAGGAAAATGTTTTTTGGAAAATGTTTTTCAAATCAACTCATTTTTCTCAAATTTAAGGAAAATGACTTCAAAATTTAAGGAAAACATTTTCCAAAACTATCTTTCAATTTCAAATTACAATTACTTTTTGGTTGAAAAAATCAATTTATTTTGTCCCTACTCTCAAATCAGCCCCCCAACCATCCCCCCCCAAAAAATAATTTTAAAGCTTGTTTTTAAATTCAATTTTTTTATCCCATCCCCTCCCAAAAAAATATTAAAAATTGTTTTTGAAAGATATTTCTAATTTAATTTTTTTATTTTTTTACACCCCACCCACTACCCTCGCCCCCCATCAGCCCCCTATCAACCCCCTATCAGCCCCCCAACCCTCTTCAAAAAGAAAAAAAATTAAGTTTGTTTTTAAAAAATATTTTCAATTTCAAATTTTTATTTTTTCATCCCGATCCACAAGC